>NC_087204.1:68234963-68245170 GCF_015104395.2 Macrobrachium nipponense
TATTACCCTCTGTTCTATCCCTCCCCTTTAGGCCTCTTGGCCCAGGCATTTGCTCAAAGGCCTTTCTTAGTCACGGCTTTGGAAGTTGGCACTCTAACTTTGGTCTCTGGATTGGCTCCCTACAGATAAACCTGACCTCTGAGAGGTAGAGTTTTGAGTTACTTGGTTTCTCTCTATTAATTCTAAGTACTTTAACGTGTCACTAGAGGTGAGCCTATATTAATCAATTCTAAGGGTGTAAACATTCATCTAAGTTTGTAAACATTCAAAAGATCCCCTTCTGGCCATCTGGAAGGCTTCACCTTCTTACTTGAAATAACTCCTTCTCTCAGCAAGTTTCCCCACATGAAAGACTCATAATTCTGTAAAAGATTGTTATTCAACAGTGTCTTATCGGTAAGATGACCCCATTTCCATGATCGAATCTCCTCCATTCACCGTTCCTTTATCGTTAGGTTCCTTGGGTGCCCCTATTCACTAATTAGACTCGTATTCTGATTTTATAATAGTCTCGGCCAACTACCCAGCTGACTCTGTCAGTTCTAGCTGAACTAAGGCAAATATTCTATACCTACAAGGTCTCCTAACTCATGCTTTTTAGAAAATCATACATTTGAAATTTAACATTAAAAAATAATTGAAAAAGTCAAAATATGGCCTATAAATACATTGCAAAAGCAAAAATGAAAGTTCTATCCAAATTACATTGCCTTTACTTAGTTCTCTGCTCTATTCTGTTTTAGGTGGATATCTTCTTAGTTCATGTTGCAAATGGGGTGTCGACTTGATCTGCTACATGCTGACAAGTTCTGAAGAAATATCCTTGTGTATTTGTATGAGTCAGCAAGTGCTTATACAAATTTCTTTTGGCTTCCTTACTGTGATGAAAGTATCTTCTTGTACACTAAACTCTATACATTTATTGCTCAACACTAAAATAAAATTGGCAACTCAGTTAAAGAAACTGGTTAGTGGTTAGTAATTGTAGGTTACCTCTATATTTACTGTAACAACAATTATTACGTTTTTATTAATCAACAGGAAGATTAATAAAAACCTGTGGTTGGGGGGTAACACAGCCCCCACCATCCTCGTGGTAGCTAACCCTTCATCTTCCTACCTCTCTCCTGGCAATTAGTTCCTTGCTAGACGAGTGGTTTTTGCACTCGGCTGCCAATCCGGTGGTCCGAAGTTCAAATCCCAGCTCGGCCAACGTGGAATCAGAGGAATTTATTTCTGGTGATAGAAACTCATTTCTCAATATAGTGTGGTTCACATCCCACAATAACCTATAGGTCCCGTTGCTAGGTGACCAATTGGTTCCTAGCCACATAAAAATATCTTATCCTTCGGGCCAGCCCTAGGAGAGCTGTTAATCAGCTCAGTGGTCTGGTAAAGCTAAGATATACTTAACTTTTCTCCTGGCAATTGTCCCGTACACACTGCCTCCCCTTCAGAGGAAGTCTGCTTCTGCTTCATCTTCAGTCAAGTCGGGAAGGAAGGAGAGGGGTTGGCTGTGGACCAAGGCAACACCCCTCTGGGGGCCTCCTCTCGCTCTGAAGGTACGCCTCAGAGCAAGGGGTGTCTCCCCTTACTAACCCGACTGTTTCTTCCACAGGTGTGGTGTCAGGTTTGGACCCGGTGTGGGCTTCACTGGAATTGTTGGGGCCACCATCTGTAGTAAATGCTTAGCTGGCACACCTGAATAGTACTAGTGCTAGCAGTGCAATGACCCATGTTGTAGTTACCACCACTACCTCTACGGTGACTCAGCCTAGTTACTACACGCTGCCCCACCTGGTTTGGTCACACCATCCAACAACGTGTTCCCTACTGTGGTGTTGGGGTCCAGAGCTCATTTACCAGCCCATCATCTCCGGCGCCTATGACTACAGTGCCATCTCCTCCTGGTTTTGGGGTGGCACCCCTGCCTGTCCCAATGGTTCCTGCTGCTGTGCCTGCTCCTGTTCCTGAACCTGCTACTGCTCCTGACCCTGGACTTGCTCCTGCTCTTGTTCCTGAACCTGATGAGTCATCTGCTGCCCCTTTAGGGCTGGGATGTGTCGTGAGGATGATGCATGTTCTTGCCAGTCTGGTAGCTAGATCCATGGCGCTGTCAACCCCATGGGTTGGTGACAGGGTGCGGCTCATTCCTTCTGACAGTGCTGCTGTGAGTAGGAATGAGAGCACCTGATACTTCCTCTCCTATTCCCTGTATTTCCTCAGGCTACACTAAGAGGGGTGAGGCAATAGAAGGAATCCTGCAGAGTGCTCTCCCTGGGATTCAGTGTCAGGGGCTTACGCTTCTGAAGGGATCTTATGGCCTCACAGGAAGTATGCCTGCATTGTTGAGAATCTAGGGGGTCCGGTGATGTTCTCCCTCCCTGTGGGAGAGTAGATCAGGAGATCTGAGATACAGAGGACCTTCGCTGAGATTGTATGCTGATTTGTCACCACAACGATCTTGGGGAAGCAACACGCCCCCTCTTCAGGTGTCTGCCCCTTTTGTCTTGAATCCCTCTGGGGACCTAAGAAGAACCCAGGGTTTAAATGGCTGCCATGGTCTGCTTTGGCTCACAGGGTACAGGAAGTCCCAAGTTATCAGCAGGCTCGGTTAATGGAGATCCGATTCTATGGCACTTACTGCACCATAAAGTCCCCCAATAATAGAGTTATGGCACCATAGCATACCTAGCAGAGGCGCCATTAACTGGTTATCAGCACCATAAGTGCCACACCTCACAGTTTTGGTTAATGGAGGTTTTTGCCTATCTGTATTGGGCCAGGTGAATATTCTTGTCTCTGGACAAGAGAATTCACTCATGTCCAATCGTTCAGACAGCTGCTTCCCCTCCTCAACCTTGCCAGAGGCATTTCTACATGCCCTTGGAGAGGCCTCTGAGGACAAAACAGTCAGTAGAGGGTTGCTGTCTGGTGGGCCAGGTAGGATATTACCCTACCTCCAGGCTAGCACAGTCTCCTGAAGGCCGAGCTTTTTCCTTCTCCCGAAACGATAGGCCGGAAAGTAGCAGTAACCCTAGACACTGTGAATGACCACAGGTCCAGTCAGGAGACTGCCTGAAAAACTGCCATAGCAGTAGCCTCAAGAGTTAGTCAAGTGCTAAAGCAACAGACCAGGACCAAGGCAAACTGGTCTGGGGTCAATCTGTTTTGTTGGCAGAGGCCTCTACAAGGGTATGTAGAAATGCCTCTGGCGAGGTGGAGGAGGGGGAAGCAGCTTGTCTGAACGATTAGATTAAATGAATTCTCTTGTCCAGAGACAAGATTATTCACCAGGCCCCATACAGGCAGTTGCCGGTTAGTGGTGGGGATTCCGTTCTCTGCAGGGTTGCTGATAACCGAAAACCACCATTAACTGAAAATGATATTGTTAAGATACAATAAAGTTTGTTCATACTTACCTGGCAGATATATATATAGCTGTATTCTCTGAAGTCCGACAGAATTTCTAAAACTTATGACACAACGTAGTGGGGAGTAGTTAGGGGGTTAGTACCCATTCCCGTCCGCTGGGAGGCGGGGGGTATCAGGAACCATTCCCATTTGTTTATCAGATTTCTATCTCCACTGTCTCCTGAGGGGAGGTGGGGGGTGGGTATAAAAACTATATAGATCTGCCAGGTAAGTATGAACAAACTTTATTGTATCTTAACAATATCATTTTGTTCATGAAACTTACCTGTCAGATATATATATAGCTGAATCCCCACCTTTGGCGGTGGGAGAGACAGAAAAAGGATTTTAGGAAACATATAAATGTATATGATTGACATCTTGGTTCCTTACCTGTTAGCATAGCTGACTATTCGTGATTACTGTCACCCCCGCAAGCCTGCTTCTGCTTCACTAGAGTTACCAACAAAAAAAAAAGGTAGTGACCTGTGTAGTTGGTGTGCTCTAGATGATCTGTCAACGGGGACGGGACCACAATGTGACTAGACCATGACCATACTTCTGAGGGCAACGAAGCAAAAACCACACCTAGTTAGCCTAACAACAAACTCCCATATACCAAAGGCTAAAGGAAGGGACGACTGTACTCGGCAGCCGACCCTACAACCATAAACATACAAATATTAAAAAACTCACCTACCCTTTTCTATGGGAAAGGATGAGTGCTACCTCCTGCCCCCCAAAATAGTGTCTGCGGCGACGTATGGTCCGAGAGAGTAAACAGCTTTCATAGGTCGTTCTCACCTCCCGTAGGTAGTGCGAGGGCGAAACACTGAGTTACTCCTCCAAAAAGTAGCACTTAAAATGTCTTTAAGAGCCATGTTTTTCTGAAAGGCTATTGAGGTCGAAATAGCCCTTACTTCGTGCGCATTAACTTTTAGTATCTTCAAGTCGCTGTCTTTGCAAGAAGCGTGCGCCTCTTTAATGGTGTTTCTTAAAAAGAATGCCAGTGCATTCTTGGGACATGGGCATGTTTGGTCTCTTGACCGAACACCATAAGTTCTCCGCCGAGAACCTCGGCAATCCGGTCGTCTACGAATATACTCTCTAAGAGCCCTAAACAGGACACAGGACTCTTTCTGGCTCTTGACCAATGATCTCTGCCATACCCTTGATCTCGAAAGTTCTAGGCCACGGATTGGAAGGGTTTTCGTTTTTGGCCAGAAACGACATACTCAAAGAGCAGACTGCATTATGCCCTTTGAAACCGACGTGTTTGCTGATAGCCTGTATTTCGCTAACTCTCTTCGCCGTCGCCAGAGCAGTTAGGAATACAGTTTTCTTCGTCAAATCTCGTAGAGACGAAGAGGAAAGAGGTTCAAGCGATTTGACATTAAATATTTGAGGACCACATCCAGGTTCCACGAAGGTAGCTTCGGTAGTGGTACCTTGGTCGTCTCGAAAGATCTCAATAGATCATGGAGATCCTTGTTGTTTAGCGAGGTCAAGACCTCTATGGCGAAAAACTACAGATAGGACGCTTCTGTAGCCTTTAATCGTTGACACTGCCAACTTCAGATCTTGTTTCAGATAAAGCAAGAAGTCGGCGATCTGGCTCACAGAGGTAGTGGTAGAGGAAACCTTTTCTCTTACACCAACTTCTAAAGGCTGCCCACTTCGATTGGTAAACCGCGATTGATGTATGGTCTCCTCGCGGTGGCGATAGCTTTAGCCACTGATTTCGAAAAACCTCTCGCTCTGGTGGCCAACTTTTGGATAGTCTGAACGCAGGTCAGACTCAGAGCGGAGAGGTTTTTGTGGTACCTCTCGAAGTGGGGCTGTTTTGAGTAGATCTCTCCTTAACGGAAGAGATCTCGGATAATCCACTAGGTAGAACATACCTCTGTGAACCAGATCGCTGCGGGCCAAAAGGGGGCGATTAAAGTCAACCTCGTCCCCTCCGATGCTGCAAATTTTCTCATCACCTCCCCCAGGATCTTGAAGGGGGGAAAAGCGTAGAGATCCAGGCCCAGTCCAATCCCATAGAAGGGCGTCTACTGCTACTGCCTCCCGAGACGACCGAACGGGGAGCAATACAGAGGAAGTCTCGCCGTCCTTGATGTTGCAAGATGTCCACTAAGGGGCATCCCCAAAGACCCCACAGTTCCTGGCATACTTCTTGATTGAGAGTCCACTCTGTCGGCAATAACTGTCCTTGTCGACTGAGGAGATCTGCCCCGGACGTTTCTCGACTCCGGCAATGAATCTTGTCATATTGTGACTTCTCTCTCCTTTGCCCAAAGTAGGATCTCTTTCGCTAGAGAAACAGGGAGCGAGAGTGTGTTCCTCCTTGTTTCTTCAAGTATGCCAGGGCTGTGGTGTTGTCCGAGTTGACTTGAACTACACGACGGGAGACTTTGTTCTGGAAGAACTGGAGCGCTAATTGAACTGCTGCCAGCTCTTGAAGTTGATATGCCAGGTTACCTGTTCCCCTCTCCAGGTACCTGACACTTCCTCCCCCCCTAGAGTTGCTCCCCACCCCGTGGATGACGCGTCGGAGAACAACACTAGGTCGGGGTTCTGAAGCTTGAGGATATGCCCTCTGACAGCTTCCACGGATCGAGCCACCATCTTAGATGGTTCGTTCACCTCTTCCGAGATTGCTTAATTTCATGTCGAAGTTGTCCTTTTCTGTCCAGCTGTCCGACAGAAAGAACTGAAGAGGTCGGAGGTGTAGCCTCCCCAGGGAAACAAACTTCTCCAGCGAGGAAATGGTCCCCAGCAGACTCATCCATTCCCTCACCGAGCATGAATCCTTCCCTAGAAAGGGCCGACACTTTTTCTATGCCTTGTTGCTGACGTTCCTGGACGGAAAAGCCCGAAAAGCCACTGAATCCATCTGAATCCCCAGATACACGATGGACTGTGTTGGGGTCAGATGTGACTTTTCGAAGTTCACCAGAAGTCCCAGGGACGCAGCTAAAGACAGAGTCGTTTTGCAAGTCCGTTCCAATTCACCGGGTCTGTGAGGAGGCTCGTATGAGCCAGTCGTCCAGGTAGAGCGAGATTCTGATGTTGGAAAGATGGAGCCACCTCACCACGTTCTTCATTAAGATGGTGAAGATAAAAGGGGGCCGTACTCAGTCCGAAACAAAGAGCCCTGAATTGAAAGACCTTCCCTTTCAATACGAACCGAAGGTACTTCATCGATTGGGGAGTATCGGGACGTGAAAGTAGGCGTCCTGGAGGTCGAGTGATACCATCAAATCTCCGGTCTTAACCCCGGCCCCCAGAAACTGACTGAGGTGTCTCCATCTTGAACCTCTGCTTCTCTATAAAGAGGTTTAGACGACTTACATCCAAGACGGGCCGCCACCCTCCCGATTGTTTCGGTACAAGAAACAATCTGTTGTAAATCCTGGCGTTGCCAGGTCTAAAACCTGTTCCACTGCTCGTTTCTCGAGCATCTGCTCGAGCAGGTCGAAAAGTATCTTTCGCTTTGTTAGAGGATACGATGGGGACAAGTCCCTGGGAGTGGAAGTCAACGGGGGCGGCTTTATGAACGGTATCTTGTAACCCTTCTCTATGACGTCGAGAGACCAGGTGTCTGCCTCTCTTACTCTCCAGGCTTCTGCAAACAACTGCAGCCTGGCTCCTACCGGTGACTGAAGCACGATCTCTCACTTCTTGCCCCTAGACTTGGAAGGGGCTCTACCTCTAGGAAGGCTTCTTCCTCGAGGAGAGATCTAGCGGAAGTCCCTCCACGAAAGGGCTTCTGCTTTCTAAACGGTTGGGTTCCTGACGACGTTGAAGGGCCAGCCGGACGTCTTGAAGACTGAGCCAACAGGTCTTGTGTGGCTTTCTCTTGCAGACTAACTGCCAGATCCTTCACCATAGCTTGGGGGAAGAGATGACTCGAGAAGGGAGCATACAAAGTTCTGTCCTCTGTGCGGGAGAGACAGACTTAGCCGCGAAGTTGCAACAATAAAGCGACCTTTTCTTTAAGAACCCCTGCTGAAAAATGAGAGGCTAACTCCTCTGAGCCATCCCTGACGGCCTTGTCCATGCATGACAATACACTGGACAGCTCCCCCAAGCTGATCGAGTCTGGCTTACGAGATTGGTTGTCTAAGGCTCCAAGACACCAGTCTAAGAAGTTGAATACCTCTAAGGACCTAAACAGTCCCTTCAAAAGATGATCCATTTCGGCAAGTCGTCCAAGATACCTTAGCTGAGGGTAAAAGGGCCCTCCTTGAGGCATCAACCACGCTGGCGAAATCACCTTGAGCAGACGTAGGAACCTTCAATCCTAATTCCTCGCCTGTCTCATACCACATCCCTGCCTTACTGCTAAGTCTAGACGGAGGCAGGGCGAAAGTGGTCCTTCCTTTTGCTTTCCTAGACTCCATCCAGGCGTTAACCTTCCGGAAACGCTTCTAGTAGATAATGACGTCTTCAACTTCATCTTCACGAAACCTGGAGACTTGCTTGTCTTCGACGACGAAAACTGAGAAGGAGGAGAAGGAGGAGCAGCAGGCTGAAAAAGTATCGCCAAACGAATCACGAAGTAGTCGTGCCAAAACTTGATAATCTGACGAAGCAGACGTAGCAGGTTGTTTTCTTCATCACTCCTCCGAAGAACGCTAAGTTCTCCTTCTTCCCTACCCGAGTGCAAGTCGGAAGGAAGAGGCAGAAGTCCTTTAGCTCCAAGTCTCCTATCCGAACGATGAAGAGAAGACGAGGGTAACGGATCCTTAACAGTCACAGGATCAGGAATCACCTTTAGAGGCGAAAACGTGCCAAAGTCTCGGGAACAACATCCGAGTGACAGCGAACATCCACATTCGCGTCCACAGAGGTCCTTACTAGAACGTCTACAAGCGTCCATCTGAGCGTCGCCAACGTAGCGTTTTCTTCTCTCGAGCGTTGTACCAAATCAGCGTCCGACCGAGCGTCCAGCGAAGCGTCCAACGGAGCGTCCATCAAAGAGACTCTTCTAACGTCCCGCGAAGCGTCCTTACGAACGTCCCGCGAGAAACTTGATCAACTGCCCGACTAGCGTATCGTTGAGCGTCAAACACTGTCATGTCGAAGAGGGGGCGAACGCATAGAAGTCCGTCCGACAGCTACAAAATCGTCGTCAGCAGAAGCGTCAAAGTCGGAACGCCGAGCGTCCTCTCTACGGGAAGAGAGAGGAGCATGCAGAGAACTCTCTCTAACCTGGCGTCTAACGTCACTCTAGACGAACCCTGGGGAGCAAAACGACGTCTAGAGGGCGAAAATCAGAAGACGGGGACGAAAAAGGAGCCGTTTGGAGAAGACTGCTTAGTTCTCTTGATAGGCAGTCTATCGTCTTTCCTTCGACGAGGTACCGTCTCCTTCTGCTTCAGTAAAGCGTCCAATTGGCGCTGCATCGCAATGATGATCTCCGTCTGAGATGTCTCCCTGACGCGGAGACGAGCTGCGCTTTGTGAGAAGGAGAGGGGCGAGGGGACGCCTTCTTCCTTCTCCCAGGAAACAGCCTTGGCTCTAGAGCGACTGGGGCGCTCACGGGCGTCATCGTCGGATGACGTCCTAGACTTCTTCTGGGGCGGAAAAGCTACGCTTCGGAGAAGAATGCCACTCAGACAAAGCATGACGTGAAGCGTCAAGCTCTTGAAGAGTCCTCTTCAAAGGTCGCGAATCCGAATGAGATTCCCAACCCCTTGCGCGGGGAGGACGCAGTCAGAAGACGAGAAACAATCCTTCAGGATACGTGCTCGAGCATGCTCCTTAGCAGCCTGGGAAGCGTCCACAGGAACTGCTGAAGGGACGCCAGATCGGTGGGGGTGTTCCCCGTAACCCTCCTTCGGCCTTCGACATGCCCTCTCCCTGAGTCCTGGGAGTCCGGCAGAGGTCCCAGCCTAGAGGCGCTATAGGGCCAATCTGACGCCCCCTCCACTTCACTAGGGGCACTATCACTGCACTTATTTTGCCTGTTTTCAAGGGCAAGCACTTTAGATTCAAGCGTCTTCAATGAATCCAGAATAAGCGAAAGGGCATTACCCTCCGCAGACACCACTTGAGGGCCCGAAGGCAACACTACGGGGTTAGGAGACACAAATCTAAAGGAGGGTTAGAAAGGGGATACATTAATACCCTGTCTGCTACCTGACTTACTCCTGGAGGAAGACCTCCTAATCCTATCACGTTCTAACTTATTTACGTAGGATTCATACGTCTTCCATTGTAAATCATCCAAGCTTTCACACTCATTACAGCGCAAATCATATTTACACTCTTGCCCCCTACACCCTTTACACAATGTGTGAGGATCAACCAAGGCTTTAGGAAGCCTAACCTTGCATTCCACTTTCGAACACACCCTGGCGCTAGCCGAACTACATCCAGACATATTTAAGGAAAAATCTAAGCCAAATTCAAAAAACAGTCCAAATCACGTATGCCAAGCTATCGATCCAATCAAAAAAACAAAAAAACCAAAAGTCAAGAGGATACTCAAGCAATGAAAAGTTTTCCAAAATCCTGAGGCGGAGGTGTGTAAACAGATGTTTACGACACCCCTCCCCCCCCCCCGGCGACAGAAGAAATCTGATAGAAAATGGGAATGGTTCCTGATACCCGCCTCCCAGCGGCGGGAATGGGTACTAACCACCCTAACTCCCACTACGTGTGTCATAAGTTTTAGAAATTCTGTCGGACTTCAGAGAATACAGCTATATATATATATCTGACAGGTAAGTTTCATGAACAAACTGTGATTTATGACACCTAGGGTGCCGATAACCAGAAC
>NC_087204.1:68245670-68260670 GCF_015104395.2 Macrobrachium nipponense
ATTTTCGTTGCATTCACAATTTACTTGACTTAGAACCAGGGAAGTACTTAGACTTCTGAAATCAGGGAAATACTTAGACTTTTAAAGTTGTTGAAGGAGTGATGCCCTTTGATTAATTTAATTACTTACAAGATTACCTCACACCTGTTTTGATGAACTTAGTCTGATTTTCTGCAATACTGGTAAGTGTTAAGGTGGGTACACACGTGAGAGCCGAACCTTGTATGTGTAACTGAGTTACGCATATACGGTTACAAGGCGTCAAAATGTTGAGGACGAACCATAACCACGTTAAGCACGTAACTTCATTTCAATCCACTGGCGATCATCAGTCTGTCTCTGTCCGGGTTGTTTACCGACGATGGCCACCATGCAAGTAGCAGCTGCCGCGTATATTTATATACATTCTTTATTTAACAAAGATGAAGCGAAATAAAAGAAGATGGTGGCAATCAAGGTTATATACTAGAAGGGTAGAATACAGTGGTTGGGAATTACTCGCTGACATGAGATTCAAAGAGTTTCTGGCCAACGGAAAGGCCTTTTCTTCGTAATAACTAATAAATTGAAGGACCTCTTCCTCACTCCAATCAGCCATGGTTATACATATACGTACTGATGACCAAAACAAGGGACTCTACTATGGACGGCCTGTTCATAGTCGGTGTTAACAAGTTAAGCAACCTCTGTTTACCTTGTTACACGTTAAATACAGGCTACGTCCACACATGGCGTAACGTTCAAACAGACCTCCTTTGATTCGGGGCCCAAAAAACCGACAATTGCCGGGCACGGAGGGAGCGAACGGAGCCTCGAACCTCGCGGGTGTTCGGGGTTCGGGTTCGAGGAACCCTCCACACTTGCGTTTTTGTTACAAGAATCGGTTACAATACAAGGTTCGGTTCGCACGTGTGTACCCACCTTTAAGGGATCACTGTTGCCTTTAGAGTATTCAGTCGAAACTTTTAAACGTGTTTATGAGGGTTCAACGTGTCTGGCTTTTTGGTAGGTAATGTTTGATGCATGGTAACCAGATACTTAGGCACATCGTAACAATATATAATATATATTTTATATATATATATATATATATATATATATATATATATATATATATATATATATACTACCTTTTACTTTGTCACATAGATTTATTTTGTTAATTAAAACACACATGGTGATCAAGAGAGCTTCGATAGGATGAAATTTGCCCTTGTTCAGTAACAGTGTGGTAAAGAGAAGAGGGGAAATCAGAATACCCGTACTACATACTAGAAAGTTTTGTGGACAGACGAACACTGTAGGGTGACCAAACGACCTCGGTTACAGTCCCTGTTTTCAGTGACCTGTCCCCAGTTTTCACAACTGGAATAAAGGAAAAAAAAAATGTTGACCAAACTATACATAGTAGCGCACTTTACTACTCATATCATACAGTGCACATAACTAAAGAAATGATAAACAGTTTTGCACTACATAACTTGTGAGATTACGTTCCAAGAACATAAAACCAATTTTCCCGCCAAATGACCGTCAGTATCGTCATGCACGTCCCTGATTTCCTCTTTTGCCTTCCCACCAGGAACCAGCCAGCATCACTCTCCGTCTTCCAATGGTGTTTCGCCCGAAGATCATTTTAATACTGTTCAATCATTGGTAAGTAGTCATTAAATTATAACCTACCTTGATTTAATCAATTGAATTTTCATTTAATTCTTTGCAGTTTAGGATAAATAGAGTGAGAGAAACGCTTGAATGCTGCTTTATAAATGGTAAAGGTTGCAGTGTCTGCGTTTTGGTTTTTTAATGACAAAAACATGTTATGTTTTGTTTTTTACGCCTCTGAACCAAAAATTAAAACGCGTTTAATTAATGCATTTTCGATTTTACGTGAGCTATAAATTATTTAAAAATTTTAAAAAATGCAAAAATTTCGATTTAACGCGAATTGGCGCCCAACCGTTGTTTTTAAATCACCTGCACATCAGCGCTGCAGACGACAGCCATCGACATAAACAAAGATATAGCACGGTATGTATTTATTAATAAAACGAAGAACTTTGTTTATTTATTAATAATGTGAAAGATTTTGTTTATTTATAAATAAAGCAATAAAAAAAATGGACACAAAACGAGAATCAGCCTCGTTCCGACATAGGCATAATTGAGCGATGCCAAGCTGCTGATGGCTACATATAATTACAAACATAATGAATATGCATCTTTTCCACGAATCTTTTAAAAAGTTATATATTACTTCAATGTATCCAATAATATTACATGTATTTTCATATTATTGTGTTATGAAATAATAACAAAGCGGTCAATGTTTTGGTTTGGAAATCAGCTGATGGCGATACGAGTTTATTTTGCCGTATTCAACTCAGTTCTGTGCGAATTTTCTTGCTTTTAGTTAGCATAAACGAATATCTAGATACTTTACTTATATGAGACATGGTCATTTTTCGTTATACGACGAATTTTTAAGTCGAAATATGACTTGAATAAGTCTCGTTGTGAATTAAAATTATTTATTTCGTTAACAGATTGCATTGGGAGAATGTTTACTGCGTAAAGAAGAAGAAGAAAAAAAAAAACGTGATTCAGTTCGCTTTGTTCACTTGACTTCATCGTAATACGAGCTTTATGAAAACATCAGTAAAATTGGTTGTTTTAAGCCCAGTAGTTTTCATTAAAATTATTTTCACTTGATTTTATCTACAGTGGGGTTGATGGCATAACTTTATGGGAGTTTTATCCTTGGTGCCAAGGCACGATGAAAGTCTTGAGCAGCTTGAACAGCTTTCTCAGCTTCAGCTACAACTTGGTTTAAATTTAACAGCATATTTCCTTGCTGATCTTTGATCTATAGGAAATAAAGTTATTACTTAAAAATATATCAGTCCTATTCTACATATATAACGTCATTTATAACTTAACTACAGAAATTGTAGTCACAAATGACATAACTACAATTACCGCATTTCAACCATCGTACGATGGTTGAAATACAAGCCAAATAGATGTTGATGTTATAAAAGTCCAGGAATGTAACCTCCCTTATTTCTGTTATTTCATATGGGGAAAATATGTTTAAATAATACGTATTTATTTAACGCAAGCTCTCCAGGAATGTAACCCTCGCGATAAAACTGGAGTGGTGACCGTATATATATATATATATATATATATATATATATATATATATATATATATATATATATATACTATATACATATACATACACACACACACACGCATATATATATATATATATATATATATATATATATATATATGTATATATATATATATATATATATATATATGACTGGAAAAAATGTTCTGTAACAACAGAGTTCCATCTAATAAAAGGAGCCCATAAAAACACCAAAATAGAGAAAAAGTACTACTATTCAGAGACTGCTGTCTCCCTCTTCAGGTAGATGAATGAGAAAAGTTCACGAAAAGGTGGTATTTATACCAAGAGGTCCATCCACAAACAAGCCATTTTAAGTCACCCCCGCTGATAATCTTCCTCTAATCTTCTTAAGGGTTGGTTGAATGAAGGAACGTTGTCGATCGTGTCCGAAATCCATCCTCCTTTTGAGATGTTCATTACCTGCCTCTCTTTTATTAAGGCGATTCCATCATTTGACTCTTGTACCGGCAGTTGCTGCTATAAATTACATGTGACAAATTCAGTTTATTCTATGGTTATGTTCATTTATATGGTTGAAAATGGAAAAATAGCCGAGTTCTGTTGTCCATACCTAACTGATCGTTTGTGTTGTATTAATCTCTGGGGACCGGGAATGTACCTGTAAATCCGATGTAAGATTGGTCACAGTCCTGGCATGGGATTTCGTATACCCCAGAGTCCTTTGGAGATGTCTTTTGTTGGACGTTTAATCAGGGATTTGGCTAAGGTGTTTGGCTTTGGGTAAGTAAATACAAAGGGTTCGATTTTCCGAGGGGGTTGGTTTATTTCTCTTAATCGTGTCCAGGTGGGGAATTATTATTTTATTGTTGGGTGTATCTCTGGTCTTGTCTTTAGGGGGTCGGTAGAAAATTACGTTAGCTTTGTGAATTGCTTTCTTCAATTATTGGTCAGGATATTTTAAAGACGAAAGTTGCTTGCGAATTAGTTCAAATTCTTTTTCCAGGAATTCTGGGGAACAAATTCGCAAGGCTCTTAAGAACAAGTTACTAGCTACACCTATTTTGATAGAAATGTCATGATAGCTAAAGTAGTGAATGTATGAAAGTGAGAACGTTGGTTTTCTGTATATGGTAAATTTGTATTCTGTCGTATCTCTGATTATTAAAACATCAAGAAAAGGAATTTTGTTGTCTGTTTCCCATTCAACTTTAAATTTGATGCTGGGCACTAATGTGTTTAATTTCGAGAGGATTCATTGAAATTGCCCCACCTATTATCCCAAAATGTTAGGATATCATCCCACGTATCTCATCCACAGCATGTTTTGGGTTTTATTGCATTTATTACTGTAGTTTCAAAGTATTCCATGTACAGATTGGCTAGAACAGACTTAAAGGACTACCCATACTACACCACCCGAATTTTTGCTTGTAGAATGATTCCCCGAATGAAAATACGTTATTAGATGCACATAATTCAACTAGCTTTATTATTTTGTCAAGCGCCAATGGGAAATGATCTGAATAGGGGGATAATTTTACCCTTAAAAACTGAAGAACGTCCTGTACTGGTACTTTAGTGAACAAGGAATCTACATCAAGGCTTAAAAGTTTTATGTTGTGAAGTGGTATATGTGCTTCTCTGAATTTGTGACAAAAATCTTCCGAATGTGGATGGACCTCTTGGTATAAATACCACCTTTTCTGTGAACTTTTCTCATTCATCTACCTGAAGAGGGAGACAGCAGTTTCTGAAATATAGTACTTTTTCTCTATTTTGGTGTTTTTATGGGCTCCTTTTATTAGATGGAACTCTGTTGTTACAGAACATTTTTTCCAGTCATTTTAAGCCCATTATGGAATTCAACCGCCTTTCCAGGATTCTTCACTCACTTCCAGAAGTCAAGCCAATTTTTCGCAAGTTTGAAAAAGAACTGATCAAACTACACCGGCTGAAACCCAAAAACACGTTTTTAGAAGAATGCCTCAAAGAACAAGTACTACAAAAATGTACGGATTCGGGAGATGGACTCTGCAATCGGACCCTTCCCTCTCTACACAAGATTTTCCTGGAGGAAAGAATCACCGATACGAAAAACGACATCTTCGTACTACGCAGAGTGATATATGGAACCCAGTCTAATCTTCGCCTCCTCACTACGGACCACATATACAGGTATCTGATTTCATTCTGTTCCGACATTGCTGCCTATAATAGCGTGACTCATTCCAACAGACTTCTACGCAAGTTAAATAACCTAATAGACAATAGTGCATGGAATAATCTTGAGCAACAAGACAAAGTTTTAAACTTATCCAACACCCCCCTTACTGTAAATCAACATTTAGTTTTAAATTTAGGCTTATCCTTTGCCCTTATGCCAGACCGCAAAAACAACCTAGACTTCATAGTGGCTTTTGATAAATTCATATCTGACAAAAACTACAACCGTGAAGAGATATGTTTAAAAGGAGTGCTACTAAATGCTTTAACTGGACTTACATAAGAAATATCCTGTTCCCCGCAGATTCATGATAGCCATCCACTCGCTAAAAAAGTTAGATGTTATAATAAGTAGATCCGACAAGACGGCAAAATCGTAAATAATGGACAAAGACTTCTACCTTGACAAAATCAACCAGCTCCTTAGCGACACAAACACATACGAAAAACTGACGAAAAAATCCCCTCCAAAACGTTCCCACAGAATTTTTTTTCGGAAAGTAAGATTAATTGGCAAAGACAAAAAGAGTATTGAACTATTAGAGAAATTTAAAGTAATTAATCCTAAATTACCCTATTTTTATGGCCTTCCCAAAAAACTCACAAAGACAATCTTCCATTCAGACCCATCGTTTCATGTGCCGGTGCTTTCAATTACAAAATTTCTAAATGGTTAGCTGGCCTCCTTTCCCCTTTTTTAGGCACTTTTTCTCCCAGTCACATTAAACATTCGGAAGATTTTTGTCACAAATTCAGAGAAGCACATATACCACTTCACAACATAAAACTTTTAAGCCTTGAGTAGATTCCTTGTTCACTTAAAGTACCAGTACAGGGACGTTCTTTCAGTTTTTTAATTTTTGGGTAAAATTATCCCCCTATTCAGATCATTTCCATTGGCGCTTGACAAAATAATAAAGCTAGTTGAATTATGTGCATCTAATAACGTATTTTCATTCGGGGAATCATTCTACAAGCAAAAATTCGGGTGTAGTATGGGTTAGTCCTTTTAAGTCCTGTTCTAGCCAATCTGTACATGGAATACTTTGAACTACAGTAATAAATGCAATAAAACCCAAAAACATGCTGTGGATGAGATACGTGGATGATATCCTACATTTTGGGATAATGGTGGGCAATTTCAATGAAATTCCTCTCGAAATTAAACACATTAGTGCCCAGCATCAAATTTAAAGTTGAATGGGAAACAGACAACAAAATTCCTTTCTTGATGTTTTAATAATCAGAGATACGACAGATACAAATTTACCATATACAGAAAACCAACGTTCTCACTTTCATACATTCACTACTTTAGCTATCATGACATTTCTATCAAAATAGTGTAGCTAGTAACTTGTTCTTAAGAGCCTTGCAAATTTGTTCCCCAGAATTCCTGGAAAAAGAATTTGAACTAATTCGCAAGCAACTTCGTCTTTAAAAATATCCTGACCATATAATTGAGAAAGCAATTCACAAAGCTAACGTAATTTTCTACCGAACCCCCTAAAGACAAGACCAGAGATACACCCCAACAATAAAATAATAATTCCCCACCTGGACACGATAAGAGAATAACCAACCCCCTCGGAAAATCGAACCCTTTTGTATTTACTTTACCCAAACACCTTAGCCAAATCCCTGATTAACGTCCAACAAAAGACATCTCCAAAGGACTCTGGGGTATACGAAATCCCATGCCAGGACTGTGACCAATCTTACATCGGATTTACAGGTAAATCCCTTCCCCAGAGATTAATACAACACAAACGATCAGTTAGGTATGGACAACAGAACTCGGCTATTTCAACCATATAAATGAACATAACCATAGAATAAACTGGAATTTGTCACGTGTAAATTTATAGCAGCAACTGCCGGTACAAGAGTCAAATGATGGAATCGGCCTTAATAAAAGAGAGGCAGGTAATGAACGTCTCAAAAGGAGGATGGATTTCGGACACGATCGACAACGTCTTCATTCAACCAACCCTTAAGAAGATTAGAGGAAGATTATCAGCGGGGGTGACTTAAAATGGCTTGTTTGTGGATGGACCTCTTGGTATAAATACCACCTTTTCTGTTGAACTTTTCTCATTCATCTACCTGAAGAGGGAGACAGCAGTCTCTGAAATATAGTACTTTTTTCTCTATTTTGGTGTTTTTATGGGCTCCTTTTATTAGATATATATATATATATATATATATATATATATATATATATATATATATATATATATATATTGCTACTTTCAAAATGCATATATCCCCTCTTAGACTGTATAAAATGTTGCGTATAAGATATTTTTGACAACATTTTTTTCAGATTCCAAGCTAGCTTAGTTGTAGGATGTTTAAAATGTGTGTTCAGATTTCTGCATTACATACTGTAAAAGAATATATAACGTAGAATGTAGAGAGAGAGAGAGAATATCTTTGTCCGTTCGAAACTAGAGTTGTTTTTCAAAACCTGTCAACACGTTTGATTAGAGACCTCGAGTCTTCGTTGTGTTCTGGGAATTCTGTCATCACGTCAGATAGGGACTTTTGCTCGATTTCTGTCTTGGTCGAGTACGTGTCTTTGTTGAACAGAATGGTTTTATTCACATTCGTCTTTGTCAAAACCACGTGCAGATTTTAGTTAAGCTGTAAAGTTGCATCAGTTTTCGAAGCTTCTAGAAAGAATTATTGCCCAAAACGTTTTGTATCATCTCCACAGTCCAGCTTCCGTAAGGGAGAAGTTTTTCATTGCATCTTAAAACCGCTTTTCGTTCAGACATCTCTCTCTCTCTCTCTCTCTCTCTCTCTCTCTCTCTCTCTCTCTCTCTCTCTCTCTCGCCATAATTGATATTAACGTAACATAAAATGGTCACTCGTAACTTGTAGATTTCAGATTTTATATTTCTTAAGAGTTTATTTAGCATTATTTAGTGTTTTTGTGGAATCTGAACAAACATTGTGTGTGTAACGGCGCCTGGTTTTGTGAAAGTGTGAAACAAGCTGTAGCAAAGAAAAAAATTGGTATACCAAGAAGGTAAAGTGTGTTATGTTTTTATTAGTTGCAACTAATAACTGATGGTTACGAAGGTTTGGTAAAAACTAATAACTAATATCTAATGGTTATGATGGTTTGGTAAAAACTAATAACTATTGGTTAAGATGGTTTTGAGAACTAATAACTATTAGTACGATGGTTTGAGAGAAACTATTTACATTTTTACACATTGCAAATTTTTGTGTTTTGTGTTTGTTTCATTTGAAGTGATTTTTATGTTTTGTGAATTTATTCATTTTCTTGTTGAAGTGTGTGTTTTTATTATATATTCTGTGTGATTAGTATTTTTGCAATTTTGGTATTTTTCATGTTTTTCTGTTTTCATTTGCAATCACAATTTAATTAACTTAGTTATTTTCATTGCTTAATCATTGCACATTTAATTGAATTTAACACTTGTGAATTAATTTCCAAATTTCAATTATTGCCTAACACTTTTGAATTTTGATTGACTTAATTTCTTGAATTTTGTAATAAATTAATCTTGATTTAATTTTACTGAATTGATTCAAGAATTAATTGAACTTTACTTTGTTTTCAAGTAACAGTAATTTTCCCTGATATTGTGAATTTCACTTATAAATTTTGAGTTTGATCATAAATTTTTGTATTTAAAATTTCCATAAGTGTTTATATTCACACCAGCATATAATTATATTCATGATTAGTTTAGGTAGAAACATAGTGGTAATTGATCTGTTTTCCTTCAATTAACTTGAAGGGACTTAGAACCAGGGAAGTACTTAAACTTCTGAAATCAGGGAAATACTTAGACTTTTAAAGTTGTTGATGGAGTGATACCCTTTAATTAATTTAATTACTTACAAGATTACCTCACACCTGTTTTGATGAACTTAGTCTGATTTTCTGCAGTACTGGTTAGTTGTTAAGAGATCACTGTTGCCTTTAGAGTATTCAGTCGTTTAGTACCTGTGATGAGGGTTCAGGTGTCTGGTTGTTGTGAGGTAACAATTAATGAATGGTAAGTGTAGTAACTGGATACTTGGCACTTCGTCACAAAATACATATATATATATATATATATATATATATATATATATATATATATATATATATTTATATAAATATATATTATAAATAATATAATATATATATATATATATAATATATATATATATATATAAATATATATATATAGATATATATATATATATATATATTATATACATACATATATATATATGTATATATATATATATATATATATATTATATATATATAATATATATGTTATATATATGTATATATATGTATATACTATATATATATATATATATATATATATATATTTATATATATTATATATAGAATAATATATATATATATATATAGATATATATATATATATATATATATGTATATATATCTATATATGAGCTTCTCACTGTTTCCCGGGATCTCATTGTGTAAGATGTCTAGAAGAAGTTGAACAACGACGTACTCTGCTTTGGTCGCTGGGAACCAGCCACCCTCAAAATACTTCCCCAAAAGCCGTTAACTTTTGGCGAGGGTTGTCTGACCAACGATTGGTTAAACCTCCTTGGGAGAGAGAAATCAACCAATGACCTGCCTAAGGGGATAACGAGGGAGCTAAGAGGAAACCAGCGCCCTAACGCCTCTGGGCACTCGAAGGGCATCGACGTACTATCACCCTGCGCTGTTCCGTTGTGGTAGCCGGTTGCCACTAAAGTTATTGTACGTAATTATTATTTTCCTTTAATACTCGGACCCTTGTGTAAGTTTTAGATAATACAGATCATGTTAAATTCACCCACTGAGTCTTATTTAAGCATGACCCTCAGTACTACAGCCGGACCAGATGAAGTAGACCCTGACGGGACGGGGTCAGATTGCAGGTAAACCATCACAGTAATTATGGTAAAAAATGGCATTTGCGACGCCATAAATGCCAATCGGCGCCGATAAACCGCTTACCGAAGCTAATAAACTGCTTCCAATGCTGATGAACTGCCTGCTTTCGCCTATAAATGGCTTACTGGCACTGAAAATCTGGTTAATGCCGTTGTTAACCAAGTGTTATAAAACTGAAACTCAGTAGGCAGTTCATCAGCATTGGTAAGCAGTTTATTAGCTTCGGTAAGCGGTTTATCGGCGCCAATTGGCATTTATGGCGTTGCAAATGCCATTTTTTACTATAATTACTGTGATGGTTTACCTGCAATCTAGAATTGATTTTTATTATAAAACTGGTGGTTCTGGAATGTAAAAATACACAATTAGTACAAAGTATACTACACAAAGTTCTGTATGCAATAAAGTATAGTATAGTACATTTTGTTGTACAGTACAATAAATATCAAATACGGTTGTTATTGTAATTTAACCAAAGACTACTAATATAATATTATAAAACGCAGTGAATTCCTTACTTTTAATTTGAAGCTGTCGTGCTATCTAACCCTAGACAATGCTTGTGTGGCCGCATCATTCAGGAATTTTGGAATTCTGGAATATAAAAGTTTACTATTAGTGTATAGTCCTGTATGCAATAAAGTATACAGTAATAGTGCCATTACAGTATTTTATAATATATAAAATGTATAAAACTTAACAAACTTAGGAATTCCTTACCAACCTTTAGCGCTTCTCAAAGCTGATAGCTAGGTTGTGGGAGATAGAGGTGATGTATTGCATGTGTAGGGAGCCTGCAGTGATAAGGATAAAATTATACAGGTTATGTATATAATAATAGAAGTTCTGTATCAGTTCAGGTATTTCATAAAGCTGTGTTCAGTTCAGTACAAAACTAAAAAAAAAAAAATGAATTCCTTACCTATTTTCTATGTAATTTTTAAAGATACCAGACTAGGAAGAAAGAGCTCTAAAAGGTGGTGGACAGTCTGGAATGATATAGATTATTCAAGGACAGTATGTAACCACATAAGTATTAGTAGTTATACTAAATTATAAAATGTACTGTTACATATTAACAATTTATAACATTAAAAACATTTAAGAATGCCTTACCTTTAGTGAAATGAAAGCTGTAAGCTACATAAGGAAGCGTATAGTTACAGCAGAGGTCAGGTTATGTAAAGGTGCGTGTCAGTCTGGAATGATAATGTACATATGATTAGTAAAGTTATAAATTACTACAGTAATAAATGTATATATATATATATATATATATATATATATATATATATATATATAAAAGTTTCCTTACCAAATTCTAGTGGTTGGCTTTTTTACTGGGATGGGTCTTTGGTACAGTAGATGAGAATGGATGGGTTATGAAATGGAATCTGCAGGTGCCCAATTGGGAGTCTGGAATGATAAAGATAAAACTGATAGAGTATGTACAGTGTTACTACTGTACACAGTAGTATTTACTGTAAGTATAATACAATTTAAAAATTTAAAAATAAAAAACAGTTACGAATTCCCTGTCTGATGGAGTTGGAGAGGCGACAGGTTCAGCTGATTTGGGCTTTGAGGAGGTTACATCTGGATCTGGAATGAATTATAATGATAAAAGTTATGTAAAGTTACAGCACATAAGGTGGATGCACATAGTGTACATACAAATTTTAAAAATTCTTTATAAACAATTTATAAAACATTTAAACAAAAATAAATGTTAAGAATTCCTTACCTGATGAAGTTGGAGAGCTTCAAAACCGTGGAAGGGTTCAGGGTCATCTGGGTTCTCATCATCACTATCACAAGCTTCTGGAATAATATATATTGAAAAATATTAGATTATGCAACAGTAAACACATTACAGTATGTATGTGTACAAACAATTTACAGCATGAAAATGATAAAAGTGAAATTAAGTTTAATTAATAATTCCTTACCTAATGGAATCTGGATTAGGCATAACTTCTGCAATGATACCCAAATTATTGGGTTATGTTGTGTATGTACTACAGTAAATATAATACGGTACTCTAACAGTTTTATAAAATTTTGTTTACAATTTATAACATTTTGCATTTAAGTAAAAAAAAAAATTCAGAATTCCTTACCTAACTAGCTTTCTCCAGATGAGTAAAACCCTCTGACAAGTATTTGACAGTTGATGTCATGGGCTTTGGGTCTAGTACATCTAACTCCTCCTCAATCATCTGCTTCTGTAGCTCAATGCGGTCCTCCAATGACAACTCCTCTTCATGGGATGCTAGCAGCTTGGTGACATCCTCAGCTTCCAAATCAAAACTGCACAAACTGCAGACACAGCTTCTTCCAGGTCCCATTCAAAGTGCCACTTCTGGCACAAAGTGATCATTAAACCAGTCTTCAAAGACCATCATGGTAACCCAAGCCTTCTTGTTAGGCTTCCAAATGACAGGGAGTTGACTCTTGAAAATGTACTTGAAAAGCATAGGATTTTCTGCCAAATACACTAGCAAGGGCATAAGCTTCAAGTCTCCAATAGCATTGGCCCCAAAGAGTAAAGTTAGTCTCTCCTTACCGACTTTATGGCCTGGTGCTGACTTCTCCTCCTTGGAATATACATACGGTTGGGCATCCTCTTCCTAAATAACCCCGTCTTATCTACACTAAACACCTGGTCAGTATTTTAACCACCTTCCCTAATTACTTCAGCCAAACCATTAGGAAAATTTTCTGCTGATTCACTATCAGTACTAGCAGCTTCACATTGTGCAAATTTGCATGAGACTTAAAACAGTTAAACCAACCTCTACTGGAGGAAAATTCTTCACCAGCACAGCTTTCCCCATTCTTTTTCACTGCTGCCATATGCAGCTCCCTAGCCTTTTTTTGAATTTCACTTAAGCTCACTGGAATACATTGCTGATTCTGGTCGTCCAGCCAGAACATCAATAACTTCTCCCTCTCCACAATGTTCTGACTATATTGCTTCACATTAACAACTGCTGCCTTCATTGGTGCAGCATCTTTAACATGCTTAAAGATACGTTTTTTGTCCTTCACTATGGTTACAACCGTCGTCCTACTAAGCCCCAAAGCACAACCTCATCTCAGGTTTGTTAGTTGCTCTCTTTCTTATTCAAGAATGTTTCATTGACATCATATTTGACTTCCATGGTGATGACTTTCCTCTTCTTTGATGCAATAGCATCAGACGAAGTATTCTGCCATTTTGGAGCCATGGTGAAAGATGAGCAAAACTCAAGTTAATGCAACAACAAAGCGTGAATCAACCTAGCCAGGCATAGGCAAACACGAGTGAAGTAGCGTTGTTTGGCATTGTTAGGTGCCCCAGTGGCCTCAACCCAGCAAGGTCATTGTCTGGTCAAATACCACTGCAGTTAAGTAGTACACCTGAGCTCAGAAGCTAGTTCCATGTATAATACGGCATAAGGAGGATAAAAAGAAAAAAACGTTGTATCCTCAGAATGTGTGCTGTACTGTAACCAGAAACTTATTTTTCATTAATACAATGTTCCCCCTATATTCGCGGGGGATGCATACCAGTCACACCTCCCTCCCCCCCCCCTCCACCTGAATAAATGAAACCCCTATAAAAGCACTTAAAACTGCCTTTTTTTGCTAGTTAAAACTCAAGAAAAATGCACTAAAATTGTTTGGAAGGGGAATTTCCATCCAGAAGGACTTGGTACCAAGGACCTATTTGGGTTTAGTACTTCTCTTTGTTTTTTACTGTGACTATCTGATGTTACTTCCCCTCTTTGTCGTTTACTGGCACTAGGACCAGCTTGAGAGTTCCTGGACCCCTGTCTCACAATAAAACTGTCCAGAGACATTTGTTTCTGGTGTTTCTTTAAAATTTGCCTAAGTTAAACATGGCATTGTCATTAAACATTAAACTTCTTTGTTGAGATGATAATTCTCCCAAAAATTGTTTTACATCAGTCCACTTTGCAAACATGTCCGTAATCCCTGAAGTATGCAGATTATGTATGCCCATTTGTTTTCTGAATTTTTCAAACCAGCCTCTGATGGCCTTAAATTCACTAACAGCAGCGCTTGTTGTAGGCATTTTCTCACTGAGATTGGCATGCAACTTCCTCTAACATTTTGCTATGAGTTCTTTCTTAAATTCTTTAATGTTTCTCGCCTTTTTTACAGAGGGGCTAGCACTTGGAACTTTCTTTGGCCCCATGATGGCTTATCTAGCAGTTACACGAATAAAAAAGCAAAAAAAGAAGGAACACAACAGGAAATGGGAGGCTTTGTTTGGGCGCTTGATACGGGGGCCGGTCATGCACTGGGCCCCAGATGGAGCATTCCCGAGTGTACGAAAACCGAGGAAACATACGGTAACCGAGACAAAATTTTGTAGAAAAAAAGTCTACGAAAACAGAAACGTACGAAAAGAGAGGTGTACAAAACTGAGGTTTGACTGTATTAGAAAACCACCATAAACTTGGAACGATGTAAGCTAGCAGCGCTATAAACTTGGACCGAGTGTTGTAAGCTGGCCTGGATTTTTTTATGAATACATCAGAAAAATCGTTGCAAACTCGGATTATTGTAAGCCAAAACTGTCGTAAGCCAGGGACTGCCTGTGTACATATATATATAATATATATATATATATATATATATATATAATATAATAGCG
>NC_087204.1:68265670-68272578 GCF_015104395.2 Macrobrachium nipponense
TCGAGAGAATAAACTAGGTTGCTGAAGACGACGAGAAAACCTATCAAATTATGATTAATGTGTAACTGAATACATGAATTTAGATGTTTTCTATATTTTTCCATAGCATTTTTGCACTGATTTATTTCTCTCATATCTTGGAACTAAATTACTACGTAAATTTATCAAGCCCTGCCATATCCAAGATTATTTGTTTTTCTTTTCTGGTAATTGATTGTTTGTTTGTATGGTGTTTTTACGTTGCATGGAACCAGTGGTTATTCAGCAACGGGACCAACGGCTTTACGTGACTTCCGAACCACGTCGATGGTGAACTTCTATCACCAGAAATACACATCTCTGACCCCTCAATGGAATTCCAGACAATTGTTATCATATTTTTATCCTTCTCATATGAAAAGCTATTGCTTCTTTATTTAATAACTACTGATTTCAAGCATTAAAATTAGAGTAAAAAAAATCAAGATTATTTTTTACTCTAAGCTTTGATAACAAAATATTTAAATGACGTTTATTAGAAAATATTCCTAAAAGACTCCTTTTTTGGAAATCAAATATATAAGAAAAACTTAAGTAAACAACAACAAAAAGTGCATGTAAGAGCGTTTGTAAAAGCACCGATATTCCCGTTTGGGACCCGACCTAGAGGACCCGAGCAGTGGAGTCGGTAGTCCTCTTTTCAAGTAGTCTATGGTATATATATATATATATATATATATATATATATATATATATATATATATATATATATATTATATCCTTAAATACCTTGTAGTATGAAGCAAAAAGTAATTCTAGTATGTATTGAGTAAAGATTATGAGATATTCACCTACATCAGCTGCTAAATGAAGAAACAAAAACCGAACCATTTCTTTTCATATTTTCAGGATTTCCTGACTGTGCAGTGACACTTCAGGGTCAGGCCAGGCTTGATGCAAAAAATGCTAGCAACTAGATTTACCAAATGTCTGTGGACCGCAGGATTCACCATTATCACTTATGTAGCTTGGTAAGTTCAAACTTCTGTAATTCATATAATTCATGTGAGTCTGTATATATATATATATATATATATATATATATATATATATATATATATATATATATATATATATATATATATTGTTCAGGATTTTAAGCCGGAACCAAGGAAAAATAATTCCTCTTTGTAAACTAGTTCATTCATTCTATTTGTTCAAGTTACCCCTGTGAACTGGAAGCCTCCATTCTTTCTAAACCCCCTCTTTGCTTCCATTGGCTGCCTAGATTTGCTCTCCACAGGTGTCCCAAATGAGGGAAGAGCTTCCCCAGGCCGAGATTTTAAAAAGACGGGGCCGCAGCTGCTCTGCCTCAGAACTTTCTCTAACCCTGCAGACTCCACTTCAACCCTTTTGCTCCCCTGCTTCCTCTGGGGAATCCCACAAGTGTTCTTATGCCATCCATAGTGCACAGAAATATCAGCAGATGAGAAGACTACCAGACCCAGGATTTCCATGTACTGTGAGATGTAATTTCTAGAGCAGTCAGTGAATTGTTTTGCCTCTTACCTCTATTTCATTTCATTCTCCCAAGGTGACTTTCCCCCCTTCTTTGTTCAGCTTCTCACTCCTCAATTTTGGTTCAGTGCTGTGATGCCAGTAAACATCCCCCTAGATCATTCAAGCAATGTAATAGTCCTTTCTGTAAAAACTCCCAATCATTTCATGCCTGCTTGAGTGAGTTGTAATACTTAATGCCGAGAGCAAGTAGTGTGTGACGTTTCCCATGTGTTCCTCGCCTTAGTACTGATACCAGAATACAACCTCTTTGCAAACAAATACCGTGGGAGAAAATTAGGAACCCTTTGGAATAACACTTGCATGGAGATAACCTGCTTTGTGCAAATTCCTATCTCTGTGTCTGGTTCATTTTCCAGCCATGTGTTCATGTGGACCTGCATTCAACCACCTTATTAATTACTGGACCTACCAGTAACTCAAATGTAAATATAGTTCATTTAAACGAAAGTCCAGAGTTTATGTAAATTCCTCCTGTTTCAGTAAGATTGGCCTTAATGGCATAGATTTTTGTTTGTAATAAGTCTCGTCCCTCCAGGCAAGGCTATTTTTAAGAGTGTCGGAATACATTTTCAAGGAGGGAACGAGCAGTTCTTTACATATATATATATATATAATATATAAAATATATATAATATATATGTTTATATGTAAATATATATATAATACGTAATATATTATATATATATATATATATATAGATATAGTATAATATATATAATAGATATACATATATATATATATATATATATATATATATATATATATATATATATATGTTACTAATTAAGCCAAATACCACAGGAAAATGATGAGCAGAAATCCAAGCACTTTTCGTCTGACTATCATTTTCCTGTGGGTATTCGCTTAATTAGTGTATGTGTATGTATATATATATATATATATATATATATATATATATATATATATATATATATATATATATATATATATATATATATATGTATATATATAATATATATATATATATATATATATATATATATTGTAAAGAACTGTGTGTGTGTGTATATATGCTGTCAGCTCACTTTCATTCTTCTGATTATTAGAGCCAACAATAAGGTAGTGATGCAGTGGGTAATTTATTTCTCTTAGGAACATGTGATTCGTTTATCACATTTGTGATTTAAAACATCTTAGCATTTTGCAGGAGAAAATGGATTATTAATCCCATTCTACAGTTTATTTTGACACTTCTTTTTATACACGTTACACCTATAGTTTTCTTAACTGATTCGAGACTTTAATGTTTATGGTTGGGGTGGGGGGCGAGACTTAATGATGTGATTTGAGACCTAAATTTCTGAGATAGCAGTTCAAGCAATACACACACTTCACTGTATGTCTTTCGGTTTCTTCACTGCTTCCCTCTCTTTTGACTCTCTGCCCCTCTGCTGTGTCAGCTGTTTCTCCTTCTGCTGTCTTTCTGCTTCGATGTCTTGCCTTTTGTTTGTGTCAGCTGTCACTTCATGGTTCTGGGCATGCCCCAAATTCAATGGCACCTCCTCCATCGCTTCATTCCAACTTTTAGAAGTATTTTCCATAATTCCTGTTGTTCATTGGTTAATGACTTATAGGACGTCCTTAAATCTCTTGTGTTAAAAGCACTGACTGGCTTAGATCCAGTTGGCTAACCCTCGAAGGAGTGGCCAGTTTTCTTGGTTCTTCTTCGAAGACATAGGTGGGTGGGGTGAGGTAATCCTCACAATATGCTAACTAGACGTGCACAGACCTTTCCCCTCTCAAAGATCCTGCTGGTTGCTGAAGGCACGATCAGGCGCACTTTCTTCATGGCTCGCTAGTCCTGGTGTCCCTTCAAAGTCTTGGTTTGCCCTGAGTTGCGTGTGTTGTGACAAGAGGCAAGATTTATGAGGGCGAGGGCCGGATTCTTAGTCCTTTTTGACAGACTTTCGTAACATAATAATAAAATAAATTTTTTATGTTCCCTCTCCTTGGTATTTTCAATAGTCTCACTAAACAGCTTCAAAAGGAATAAGTTTTCTGTATTTTAATCCAGTCCCGATATATATATATATATAAATACATATATATATATATATATAATATATATATATATATATATATATCGAGTTACAATGTCCTTTAATATCTAATTCGCTCTATCTCGTAATTAATATATTTTCATATATGCTTAACCGAAGGGGAATTTTTTCTCGATAATAGACTTGCCTGGGACCGGGGCGCGAACCCACAGAGCCTTTCAAATCCAGGAACGTCAGTGGGTTCGCGCCCCGGTCCAGGCAAGTCTATTATCGAGAAAAAATTCCCCTTTGGTTAAGCATATATGAAAATATATTAATTCCGAGGTAGAGCGAATTAGATATTAAAGGACATTGTAGCTCGATATATGTATATGAATCACGGAAATGTGATATGACTTATATATATATATATATATATATATATATATATATATATATATATATATATATATCTATCTTACAAGTGTGTAATGTTAGTGAATCACATATGTCTTGCTTGTAGACAGGCTGTAAGGGCAGCTTACTTGAGTGAAGGAATTTGGGTATGTAAGCGTTTAACCAAGAGATCGCTTGTCTTGGCGTCAAGCATGTACATTCGTTTGTACGGATGTTACAGGTCTAATAGACCAAGGCACTTGCGAAAGCCACATTCCTTTCAGTGAGCACGAAGAGGTCAGTTGGTACACATCAGGTGTCGGGAGAGAAAACCCCATCATAAAGGTATGACACATTTTGTAAGACTTAGAAAACCATTACCTTTCAAAAGAGAGAGAAGTGTGAAATACACTCTTTACTTAAATTACTTTGAAAAGAGTGATGTGTGAAGTGTATCTTTATCCATTGTTATCTTTTTACAGATGGGTCTCATTTTTTTTTTTTTTTCATGGTACTAGAGAAAGGAATCTCTAACCTGACTAATATAATGAACTTATTGACATTTTGGGTCTGGGAGTGAATTCTTAGTCAGGAGGGTAGAATGTTAACTTACTAGTTTTCTTTATGGGCAGATTTGGTTTTTTGTCACTATGACTTGTTAATCATTTCGTTCTATTTTATATTCAACTGCTTTGGGTATTAAATAGTATATTTTTATACTTACGAGACCTTAATAGCTTAACGGCATGGTTGCAGACAGAGGGCACCATTGACAACAGGTAAGGGTTTCCAATTTGTGTACTTTTAATAAAGGGGGGTAAGATAATATATTATATCTAATATATTATCATAATATATATAGCTCTATATATATATATATAATATATATATAGGTAGTATGTTGTATGTATGTATGCGTAATATATATATATATATATATATATATATATATGGATATATATATATATATATTCTTATATATATATATATATCTGTATGTATGTATGTATAATGTATATATATATTATATTAATATATATATTATAATAATATATATAATATATATTATATGTATGTATGTGTTATGTATGTATGTATGTATGTATGTATTTCAACAAATCACTGCAGAAGTGTGATGATCATATATGCATACAGCCAGGAGAAGGGTGAAAAGAAATGACTTAAACCGAGTGCTTTCGTGTATTTCTACACCTCATCAGGGTTCAGGTAAAAGTGCCAAGAAAACAAATACAGAGTCACAAGAAGACTTCGTGGCAAGACAAATGATGCTAGTGCTAGCAATGCAATGACCCATGTTGTAGTTACCACCACTACCTCTACGGTGACTCAGCCTAGTTACTACACGCTGCCCCACCTGGTTTGGTCACACCATCCAACCAACGTGTTCCCTACTGCGGTGTTGGGGTCCAGAGCTCATTTACCAGCCCATCATCTCCTGACCCTGGACTTGCTCCTGCTCTTGTTCCTGAACCTGATGAGTCATCTGCTGCCCCTTTAGGGGATGATGCATGTTCTTGCCAGTCTGGTAGCTAGATCCATGGCGCTGTCAACCCCATGGGTTGGTGACAGGGTGCGGCTCATTCCTTCTGACAGTGCTGCTGTGAGTAGGAATGAGAGCACCTGATCCTTCTCTCCTATTCCCTGTATTTCCTCAGGCTACACTAAGAGGGGTGAGGCAAATAGAAGGAATCCTGCAGAGTGCTCTCCCTGGGATTCAGTGTCAGGGGCTTACGCTTCTGAAGGGGTCTTATGGCCTCACAGGAAGTACGCCTGCATTGTTGAGAATCCAGGGGGTCCGGTGATGTTCTCCCTCGTGGGAGAGTAGATCAGGAGGACCAGTCTCTCAAGGGGCTTGAGGGCCCTTTGCCCAGAGACTTGGACACCCCTGAGATACAGAGGACCTTCGCTGAGATTGTAGTACTGATTTGTCACCACAATGATCTTGGGGAAGCAACCACGGCCCCCTCTTCAGGTGTCTGCCCCTTTTGTCTTGAATCCCTCTGGGGACCTAAGAAGAAACCCAGGGTTTAAATGGGGCTGCCATGGTCTGCTTTGGCTCACAGGGTACAGGAAGCCCCCAGTTATCAGCAGGCTCGGTTAATGGAGATCCGATTCTATGGCACTTATCTAGCACCATAAAATTGATGATTTATGGTGCCATAACACATCAAGTCCCCCAATAATAGAGTTATGGCGCCATAGCATACCTAGCAGAGGCGCCATTAACTGGTTATCAGCACCATAAGTGCCACACCTCACAGCTTTGGTTAATGGAGGTTTTTGCCTATCTGTATTGGGCCAGGTGAATATTCTTGTCTCTGGACAAGAGAATTCACTCATGTCCAATCGTTCAGACAAGCTGCTTCCCCCTCCTCAACCTTGCCAGAGGCATTTCTACATGCCCTTGGAGAGGCCTCTGAGGACAAAACAGTCAGTAGAGGGTTGCTGTCTGGTGGGCCAGGTAGGATATTGCCCTACCTCCAGGCTAGCACAGTCTCCTGAAGGCCGAGCCTTCTCCCGAAACGATAGGCCGGAAAGTAGCAGTAACCCTAGACACTGTGAATGACCACAGGTCCAGTCAGGAGACTGCCTGAAAAACTGCCATAGCAGTAGCCTCAAGAGTTTAGTCAAGTGCTAAAGCAACAGACCAGGACCAAGGCAAACTGGTCTGGGTCAATCTGTTTTGTTGGCAGAGGCCTCTACAAGGGTATGTAGAAATGCCTCTGGCGAGGTGGAGGAGGGGGAAGCAGCTTGTCTGAACAATTAGATTAAATGAATTCTCTTGTCCAGAGACAAGATTATTCACCAGGCCCCATACAGGCAGTTGCCGGTTAGTGGTGGGGATTCCGTTCTCTGCGGGTTGCTGATAACCGAAAACCACCATTAACTGAAACTGTGATTTATGACACCTAGGGTGCCGATAACCAGAAC
>NC_087204.1:68273078-68371557 GCF_015104395.2 Macrobrachium nipponense
CCGATAACCAGAACTCGGCACGTTATGATGCCACAAGTTGCCAATTTTATGGTGCTAGACAAGCACCATAAAACCTGATCTACATTAAACGAGTCTGCCGATAACTGGGAACCTCCTGTTCCCCATCAGCCAAAGCAGACCAAGGCAGCCCCATCGAAACCCTGGGTCCCTTCTTAGGTCCCCAGAAGGATTTGAGGCAAAAGGGGCAGTCACCTGAAGAGGAGGCAGAGATCGTTGTGCTGAAAAATCTGCACTACAATCTCAGCAAAGGTCCTCTGTATCTCAGGGTGTCCAAGTCTCTGGGTAAAGGGGCCTCAAACCCCTCAAGAGACCAGTCCTCCTGATCTACTCTCCCCTGAGGGAGAACCTCACCAGACCTTCCTCAATAATGCAGGCGTAAGTCTGGTGGGGCCATAAGACCCCTTCAGGCACGTAGGCCCCTGGTGCTAAATCACACGGAGAGCACTCTGCAGGATTCCTTCCATCAGATGGTCTCATTCCTTCTCTCAGCAGCACTGTCAGAAGGGATGAGCTGTGCCCTGTCACCAACCCATGGGGTTGACAGCAGAGTGGGTCTAAGAGAGCAGGGTCACCTTGGCGAGATGCTTTCCTGAGGAGAATGCAGAGGTTCTCGCTGTGCTGTAGCAACGTCACTGATAGCAGTGGCGGAGTTACCAGACTGGCGAGAAGATACAGTGTCCTCAAGACGCATCCCAGCCCTATTCCAGGACGAAAATTCGTGCAAAGAGGGCTGTACAGGGGATCTCCTCCTAGCTTCTCCAGATGCCCTGTGTCAAGGGGACAGTGACATCGACCCTGGCACTTGACAAAAAGCCAGACTTGGCTTTCGCAGGTAGGTCTGAGCTGTGACTCAGTCCTTTCTGTTGCCCTGCACTACTGTCATGATGGAGAGATGACTCCCTGTCACTGTCAGTGGATGTACGACCCCCCTTGGGAGGTTGTACACTTGGAGAAACTTGTGAACGAGTCTCGGACATGGCCCAGGTTCCATGAGCAGCACCCTTAGAAGTACCAGAGACAGGAGAATGAACCTTGGTTCAAACCCCTGAGGCTCCTGAGACACTAGACCCTGAGGACAGCATCATGGTTCCCACTCCCAAAGGAGCAGGTGAGCCAACGAGAAAGCTAACTGCTTCCTTCCTGGGGGGAGGATGCAAATCCTTAGAAGTCTCGTGGTGAGACTTCTTAGCAGGCAGAGAAGCTGCCTTCCTCTTCTTACGTTGGGAAGCCTTCAAAGAGGGAGGTGACGATGAAGACAACGACACCTTCAGAGACCTCTTCTTCCTTGATTTCTTCACCAACTTCCACAGGGGAGAAGTCAGGGGCCCCTTAGAGGCCGCAGATGACTCATCAGGTCTAGGAGCAGGAGCAGGAACAGGTGCAGGGGCAGGAGCAGGTTCAGGAACAGGAGCAGGCAAGGCAGCATGAACAGCAGGCAGAGTCACCTCTGCCACTATCAGGGGTGACAGAGGTGGAGCAGGAACCATTGGTACAGGCAGGGGTGCCACCTTAAAACCAGGAGGAGGTAGTACTGTAGTCACAGGTACCAGGAGATGACGGGCTGGCAAATGAGCTTTGGTCTGCAACACCACTGTAGGGAACATGTTGGTTGGATGGTGTGACCAAACCAGGTGGGGCAGCATATAGTAACTAGGTTAAGCCACTGTAGGGGTAGTGGTGGTGACTACAACATGGGTCACTGCAATGCTAGCACTAGTACTATTCAGGTGTGCCAGCAAAGCATGTACTACAGACGGAGGCCCCACCAATCACAGTGAAGCCCACGCCTGGTCCAAACCTGACACCTCACCTGCAGAAGAAACAGTCAGGTTAGTACTGGCAGTCCCCAGTTATTGGCGGGGGTTCCGTTCCCGAGGGGTGCCAATAAGCGAAATTGCCATTAACCAAAACTCTATGATTTATGGTGCTTATGGTGCCAATAACCGGTTATTGGCACTATAAGCATCATTATGGTGCCTCTGTTAGGTATGTTATGGTGCCATAAGGTCTTTAGCGGCATCTTATGGCGGCAATAACCAGAACTTGGCCTGTTATGGTGCCATAAATCGCCAATTTTATGGCACTAGACGAGTGCCATAAAACCAGATCGCTGATAACTGGGGACTGCCTGTAAGTGGAACCTGCCTTGCTACAAAGGCATACCTTCAGAGCGAGAGGAGGCCCCCAGAGGAGTGTTGCTTTAGTCCACAGCCAACCCCTCTCCTTCCTCCCCAACTCGACAGAAGAAGAAGAAGAAACAGAGTTCCTCCGAAGGGGAGGCAGCGAGCACGGGACAGTTGCCAGGAGAGAGGTATGAAGATGAAATGTTAGCTACCACAGGGGTGTTGGGGGTTTTGTTACCCCCAACTACTGGTTTAGGAGTCTTCCTAAAATACCTTCTCCTCCCAGCAAACTTCCTTTTCCCCATTGCGTCACATACCAATCACAACACTCTGTGCAATGGTCTTCAACATTACACTCACGCCCTCAACAAGATGAATAGAGGGCATGAGGGTCAACACCAAGGGAAGTGTGGATTTTGCCGCACTTCTTAGCCTGCACCCTAGAGCACCACTGGTTGATGGCAGAAGTCTTTAGTGAGTATGATTATTGGGTTTAGAATATGATCAACATTACACAAACACACAGAACACAGCATACACATACATAAATATAAAAGAAAAAACAAGGAAAATTCCTACCGGAACTGAAAAAAATCAGCTGTAAACAGTAGTCGGGCAGAGAACAGTGAAGCACACGTCTATCCATTGTGACAGCCAAAAGCAAATTGGAATGTTTACGTCCAGTCGACAGGGACTCCCAATGACTGGATTAGTAGTTAACTACCACCAAACTGCCTGGTGGAGAACAGGTGAACTAGACAGTCATCTGGGTAGCCATTTGATTTTTTGCTTGAATGCCAATTCACCTAATCTTACCTATTGTTAAAGCTAACTTTAACAATAGGTAAGATTTATCTCAAATAAATCTGGTTTAGGTAAGGTGAAAACAGATCTGTGTCTGAGCTGGACAACTTGTGAGGAATTATTTACTTTGTAAACAATTGAATGACTACCTGCCTAAAATTTTTGTGATATAGTAATGAGATTAAGAGTCAAAAGTGAACGAGACAATAAATTTTTTTGGTTAGCCTTTGATGGAAATTGAAAATTCTTTTGGCTAATATTAACTAAATACATGACTGGCAATGAATCCTATATAAAATTACACCAAGTTAAAAAGACCATGCTATGAAAAAAATTTGACATCGTAAAAATCTACATTTTGCTTAAATAATTTTCTATCTTATTTCAGTCAACAGGGACTTTGGGAAGCACTTCATGTCACAAGATACTTTACTCCCACTGGTAAGTATTTGAGATGTAAATAAATAATCAAAACAGCAAAGATTAAATATAGTTTACAATCTTCCTTCTATCTTTAATAATAAAAGCAAATCATTTAAGAGAAATTTACTTTTCAAGTTAAAATTGCAAGTTTTCTTAATCATAACCTGCTTCAAAACAATAATTGTCAGATTTCTTTCTAGGACAACAGAGAGCGAAATTGGATGCTCTTTTACTTCAACAAAGAAACCATAGCAATGAAATACAGAATTTTATAACTCTTCACGATGGGAAACTTGAAGACCCTTGGCATGTTGAACAGAGGATACGGGCTGCTGCAGTGAGAAGAGAATGTATAGGTTGGGAAAAAAACCCTCAAGACTTGCCATCAAAACTAGAAAACCTCCATCACCTTCTTGTAGATGACCACCATAGAGCCATATACTGCTACATACCAAAGGTAAACATATATGTACTATGAGATTCAATTTTCTACTGTATTACCCACAAAATATTTGGAAAATGTTGGCATCTACATTTTGGATAACAGCCTTTTTATCATTAAATCCTGTGTTTAAAAATATAACATTTTTCCAAACAGTTTTATTACTATCTATTTGCTTGGTTAAATATGGTAGATTAAAACCTGAATCATTAATTATTATATGTAAATTGGCAGTTGAGGTGGATGAGACATAACCTAGTACATATGTACAAACCAAATTTAACCAGCTAAAGGTACTCTTACAATTTGCTTTATTTCTCTGTTTGCAGCTAACTAGAAGGATGGGAGGAAGGTCACAGTAAAATTAACAGGTTTGCATCTTTAACAACATACTGATTGTCATCAGTGGAAGAGATACACAAAAAGACTATGTGTTCCGACAAATTACTACTCATGACTTTTAGTAAGGTTGAATACCTATACATAAAAGGACAATTGACTCCCAAGTCTTTTCTAGATAGATTCAGAAAATTGGAAATCATCAGTGGGTTGGTGCTATTTAGTAAGGTGTATTCAGTATATATCAGGTGAAGTTTAGAGCTATCAGGTTTCACACTGCTAGAATCAAAATCTATAAGTACATACCAATATATACTAACTCACGAGTTTGTGATGTCAACAACTAGTGCCAGACTGATACATGGTAATGAAGCATGAAAGATGACATGGTGACAGTGGCTAGTGAACCACCTGCCTACCTTTTATTACTGGTTCTATCAGTGTATCTCTGCCTGCTTCATCAAAAACCCATTACTACTTATATTTAGTTGACATTCGTGGTCAAAGAATGCCCTGACATTTATATCAAGTTTAGCAGACATAGAAAGAGACAGTACTATGTCTTTATGAATATCTGGGTCCCTAACAGTTAAATTCCTCATACCAAGCACTGGGATGCTGTAGGTTTATCCTGCGTTACTGACTTTGTGGCAAAGACACAAACTCCAAGTGGCCAGAACTAATCCACAGCACCCTTTGCAATTCTACCTCTCTCAGCTCATCCCAATACAAATGAGAACCTTTTGTTTTACTCAATGAGAGCTATTTAGCTTTATCTTTGAAGGAAAAGAACTGAGAAGTTACGTCCTGTCAGTTCCTCCACATGGGACACTCAAGGAAGCAAGTGTCTAGGAAGCATGATTCCATGATGACTTGGGCAAGTTAACTTGAGGGCATATAACAAGATTAAAAGATTACAAATCACAAAATAGAGTGCAAAATGGGTTACATGCCTATGAGATCAGAGCTCTCTCCTGGTACTTTATTTTTTAACATAATCTTGATGTCAATTCAATTGTAATAGCTGGAACTCAGAGATACCAGATCTTTCCAAGTTTTATCTCCCTAAGAAAAGTAGTGGCAGTGGGACAAGCTTAGTACTGTCACGAGTTTATGGTGAAACACATCTGATTTTTAGAAGTAAAATAAAAATTATCATACACATCTGCCTACCAGTCATGCTGATTTCTTGCATTAGGATTCCAAAATGTGAAAATTAAGGTAATTAACTATTAGGAACCTAAAGTTTCAAAGGCACAAATACACACACACACACACAAATACATACCATCTTTATTTGTTTGCTTACAGAAATTACTGGGCTAATAGGTTTACATAAAAATATGATACTTTTATAATAAAATGAGATTTAATATATAGTTCCCCAGTAATTACTAAGCTAAGAGTTTCTACACAACTGCAGCTTAAATTTTGAAAACTAGCGGTGGTGATAGTCTTTTGTTTTTGTAGGTGAAGTGAATAGACTGTCCCACTTATGGGGTAAGAGAGGAACAACTACAGCCCAGAGACCACTTTTGTTTATGCCCTAAGCCCTAGTTCATGTGAGGGGAGGCGGGTGGGCTTTGTTCATAATTACTGGGTAAGTATATATAAAATCTAATTTTATTATAAAATCATTTTTATATAAGTAACTTGCCCAGTAATTACTTGAGCTGACTCCATATTGATTGGAGGAGGGATTCATGGACAAAAAGTATCTCAAACAATTAAAGTAATTTAATGAAATTTTAATATGAAAGAGAACTGAAAGAAAATGGGCTAGCATTTAAACAGATGCTTGTTGTTCCTTACCTGTTGAGAGAGTTGCTGCAGGTAGACACTGCCTCTGGTTGGTGCTCGTCTCAACATGGTAGCAGCTTGGCGGTATAGCCAGGATCGCCTCTACTGTAGTGGGTACTGCGCACCAAAGGAGTACTCCAAATGCTAACCAAGTATACATGTTCTTGCAACAATGGAATTAACCGATCGCCAACAACACATGCGTACAAGATTGCCCCTGCCCAGGGCACAGTACAAACGCAAAACCAGATACAAATTATTCACCTACACTAATGTTAAATTAGACAAAAATTGACCACAACCACCACCACTAACGCTAAGAACTGGTGGGCACCCATAGTATATCGTACCCCCACGCTTTCCAAAATCAAAACCCTAGACAAGGTGAAGGGAAAATTTAGGAAGTAATGCTTACTCAAGAAATTTAGGAAGTAATGCTTACTCAAGAAACACCTCACCAGCAATGGAGAACGGTCCTAGTGTACTGCACATTTTATAAACACAGTCTCTACATCACGTAAATAATGTGTTGCCAATACCGATCTGCATTTCCAGTACCATGGGCTTCCCGTATTTGCGTTCTCCAGATTCATGGACTCACGGATTTGCGGATTTCTCTCTGAACCATATCTACCCATTATTTGCAGGAAATTCGCCTATTTGCGGGGTTTTCCAACGAAAATAATCTCTAATTAGTGTATTATTATGTTTTTTTCATGACTAAATACATTTTTATGATACAAAAATGATTTACTAATTTTCAAATATTAATATTGATTAATACTGTATTAGTAAGTTTAATAATATTAAATGCTATCACATAATAAAAATAATAATTTTCTCTTTCTCTCTCTTACAGAGATGTACTTTTTTGTATGATAAATAAATTATTTATTATTTTCAAATATTAATATTAATGTAAACAACAATAATATCAATTTATTAAAGAAAATACTTAAATTAGGTAAGAATGAAGGAAATCCCAGTCTTCTCTCTCTAACTCCAGGTACTAAAGCTGTCAAATATATCAAGTAATGTGACAGGAGGGGGAGGAGCTGTTGTGTTGTTGCCACTAAGTGTTCATGTAATTTCTCTCTCTCTCTCTCTCTCTCTTTTTTTTACTGAGAGCAAGAATAAGAATAATAATAATAATAATAATAATAATAATAATAATAATAATAATAATAATAATAATAATAATAGAGACTCAAGGCGATACTCAAGTCAAAACTCAACGCCGGAAATATGATAAAAGCCATAAACACATGGGCAGTACCAGTAATCAGATACAGCGCAGGAATAGTCGAATGGACGAAGGCAGAACTCCGCAGCATAGATCAGAAAACCAGGAAACATATGACAATACACAAAGCACTACACCCAAGAGCAAATACGGACAGACTATACATAACACGAAAGGAAGGAGGGAGAGGCTACAAGTATAGAGGACTGCGTCAACATCGAGAAAACAGAGCACTGGGGCAATATCTGAAAACCAGTGAAGACGAGTGGCTAAAGAGTGCATGGGAAGAAGGACTAATAAAAGTAGACAAAGACCCAGAAATATACAGAGACAGGAGAAAGACAGACAGAACAGAGGACTGGCACAACAAACCAATGCACGGACAATACATGAGACAGACTAAAGAACTAGCCAGCGATGACAATTGGCAATGGCTACAGAGGGGAGAGCTAAAGAAGGAAACTGAAGGAATGATAACAGCGGCACAAGATCAAGCCCTAAGAACCAGATATGTTCAAAGAACGATAGATGGAAATAACATCTCTCCCATATGTAGGAAGTGCAATACGAAAAATGAAACCATAAACCACATAGCAAGTGAATGCCCGGCACTTGCACAGAACCAGTACAAAAAGAGGCATGATTCAGTAGCAAAAGCCCTCCACTGGAGCCTGTGCAAGAAACATCAGCTACCTTGCAGTAATAAGTGGTACGAGCACCAACCTGAAGGAGTGATAGAAAACGATCAGGCAAAGATCCTCTGGGACTATGGTACCAGAACGGATAGGGTGATACGTGCAAACAGACCAGACGTGATGTTGATTGACAAAGTCAAGAAGAAAGTATCACTCATTGATGTCGCAATACCATGGGACACCAGAGTTGAAGAGAAAGAGAGGGAAAAAATGGATAAGTATCAAGATCTGAAAATAGAAATAAGAAGGATATGGGATATCCCAGTGGAAATCGTACCTATAATCATAGGAGCACTAGGCACGATCCCAAGATCCCTGAAAAGGAATCTAGAAAAACTAGAGGCTGAAGTAGCTCCAGGACTCATGCAGAAGAGTGTGATCCTAGAAACGGCACACATAGTAAGAAAAGTGATGGACTCCTAAGGAGGCAGGATGCAACCCGGAACCCCACACTATAAATACCACCCAGTCGAATTGGAGGACTGTGATAGAGCAAAAAAAAAAAAATAAATAATAATAATAATAATAATATAACTGTAATTACAAAATTCATATTATATGATAGTATTTTAAAGAAATACAATAATCTATCCATTTCACTCTTTTAAATAAGAATAACTCTCTCTCTCACTCCCTTTTGTCACTCAAGATATATGTATGTCATAGTGGTAACTCTCTCCCTCTGTTTCGTTGGAAGCGTTAGAAGTATTTTCTGAGAGAACAGAGATAAACACACACACACACACACTCTCTCTCTCTCTCTCTTTTACTGAGATGAAAGAATTTTTATGGTAATAGTATGTAATATGTTTTTGATATTTTCAGTCGTTCATAATAATAATAATAATAATAATAATAATAATAATAATAATAATAATAATGGTAGAAGACCCTCTTTTAGGCAAATACTGTTAAAAAGAATGGCAGAATTAAGCGAGTTGATTTTATATATTGTTTTTTCTATTTTCCTTACAATTCGCTTCTCAGGCTCAGCGATGTTTCTGAGTAACTGGCCAATATTCATATTGGGAATTTTTAAAAAATTATAAATGCTAAAGGTAATCTTTTATTAGAACAGGATATCAGGTCCAGGTCAAGCAGGGGTCGTCGTCAGTGCCGGTATTATTCTGTAGGCGTAGTCAAGTTCAGGGCCGGGGTCGTCTTCAGTTTAAGGGCTGGTATTGGAGCTGGTGTAGCTGGTATCACGTGACATTTCGACTTTCTCACAGGTCATCTTCGGACGAGTCGGTTGAAGAGACTGTAGCAAGAAAGTCTGTGGGGCGGTATTTATAGCGGCTCGGACCTAGAGTTGCATTCTCATTGGTCGGGCCGGTCTTGGGCGAAGTCGTGGATCTCGCCTCGAAGGTCTCGGGGACTCTCTCGTGCGAGCGCCACAGTAGTGTGCCTGGGGATGAACAACAGGAATTCCGTCCGTAGCAGGAATCCTATCATTGTCGGGGGGGGGGGGGGGTCGTTCGGGAGAGCAGCTGTGGGAAGAAGAAACGTTTCTTGGGTGATGTTTTGATTTGGTTTCTCCTTACCTATATGGAGGGCTTCTAGGAGGCGCAGATGTCAGGGATCTGTTGTCTGGTCTATTATTTCGATATTAGGGATAATATCATTTCTCTTTATCCGTTTGTTATGAGCAGTCCTGGCATGGTTGAATATGGCTCCTTCTTGAGCGTGGCAAGAGATTTGCTTGGAGAAACGCATGGAGGTCATACCAACGTATTTGCCGAGGCATCCTCGGACGGGGCATGTGTAACGGTAGACCACACTCGTCTTCTTCAAGGGATCCTGCAGGGGCGCCGAAGGGTTGTTTCTCATCACCAGGCTGCTCGTCTTCTTCGTTTTATAATATATAATTAACTTAATATTTTTGTCTGGGTCGGCGGGGCTAACGTTTTCGTCGATGAGACAACTCTCTCTCTCTCTCTCTCTCTCACAAGATACTATGTCATAGTGCTCTCTCTCTCTCTCTCTCTCTCTCTCACAAGATATGTATGTCATAGTGGCAATTCTCTCTCTCTCTTGGCTGCAAGTGTTAGAAGTATGTATGTATATACATATATACCTTTAAGGGTACTAATGTTCAGGATTACTTTGAAATTATATCAATACAATCTCTATGATTAATACAGTAATATGATAATAATTTCATGTAAATTTGATGTAGGATGTTACATAATGTAAACATTTGGTGTTTCTATTTCTTCCTTCTTTTATCTCTCTCTCTCAGCAAAAAAATTGGTAGACAGACAAACAGATAATTATTCAGTCCTGTCTTTCTCTTTTCTCTGGAATAGATAGAAGTATTTATGGGAGGGGAAGAAGTGTTGCCAATAGAAGTTCATTTCAATCTCTTGATATCATAAGGAGTTATTCTCTCTCTCTTTCTCTCTATTATTGGCTGTTTATATATTTGTAATGGTAAAATGTTTAAGATGACTGAAATTATATTAATAATACCAATTCAATGGTATATTTGATGCAGGATGATACTTTTAAGTATACGTTTGGTATTTGAACTTTCAAGATAGGCAGTTATAAGCATTTTTAGAGAGGAGTTCTAACTATTCGAGCTATTTTTTTTTTGTTGTCTGGTACCCATCCCCCTTGAGTACGGGGGGAACACTGTATGTGCACTGTAAAACAGATGCAAGAGAGAGATTTAGTTTGAATGCTACTGATGTAGCGACTACTCTAATGTCATGCGCTCAGACCCTCAGAACTGACAAGACATCCTCCTCAATCTGAGAGTGAACCTCTACTATTAAATCTCTCAAAAAGAAAGAAATTGTGTTCTTGGATAAAGGTCTCGAAGGGTTTTTTACAGAGCACCATAAATTACTTGTCGGGCCTCTTATCTTGTCTGTTTAATTAAGATAATATCTGAGAGCTCTCACTGGACATAGAGCTCTCTCATCATCTTCCGTCCCTAGAATCTCCTTTAAAACTTTCAATGGTAAATGACCAAGACCAGGGGCATGACTAGCCACTTAAACACTACGTCTAAGTTCAAAGAGCAGAGCATGAGTCTTCCTTGATAACTTTACAAGTATCAAAAGATTTGATGAAGTCAGAGATATCACGATCTTCAGAAACATTTACACCTCTTTGTCTAAACACTGACCTGAGCATCGCCCAATTCCCCTAACAGTAGACGATGCAAGGCCTTTCAACGATCTTAAATATAGCAAAAAATCCGCGACTTGCGCTAAAGTTGCTTTAGAAGAAATGTTGTGTCTTTTACACCAGTCTAAAAACAGACCACTTAGCCTGGTAGACTCTGTCCATTGACTTACGTCTTCATCTAGCAATGGCATTCGCTGCTTCTCTAGAAAACCCTTTCTCTCGGACAAGTTTGACGATAATCCAACCCTGATGGAACCTCCTGAAGTGGGGTTGTCTGAGTAGACTTGGAATCATGGAAAGGAGTCTTGGAAAGTCCACTAACAGATTGAGAAGTTCCAGGAACCATTCCTTTTGTGACCAGAAGGGTGCCACCAGGGTCATTCTGACCTTTTGATGGGACTGGAGTTTCCATAAGACTTCGCTCATCATTCTGAATGGGGGAAATGCATATAGATCAAGGTTGGACCAATTTACCTTCATCGCATCTATCCCCCAAGCCAATGGATCTCAACTGGGGAACAGAATAGAAGCAGACGATTGTTTCTGGATGTTGCAAACAGGTCCAACATCGGTCTTCCCCACAACTTCCATAATTCGGAACAAACCCTACTGCCCAGCCTCCACTCTGTGGGAAGAACTTGATTTCGGCGACTCAAATGGTCTGCTACTATCACGTTGTGTTTCCCCCTGAATGCAGCGGGTCATCAATGTAGTATTGATTCCGTCTGCCCAAAAAAGTAGTTCCCTGGCTGTTTCATACAAGGAAAACGAATAAGTTCCCCCCTGAAGTCTGGTATAAGTCAGAGCCGTAGTGTTGTCTCTGAAAATCGCTACATTTTTGTCGTGGACTTCGTTCAAGAAATGCTGTAAGACTAGACAAGTAGCTTTCAATTCCTTTATGTTAATGTGCCAATTCTTCTCCTGATGCAATCACATACCTGACACTTTATTAGTTGCAGTAGACTATTTTTCTAGATGGTTTGAAGTAGGAATATTGTATTCCACCAATACTACCAGTACAGTAAAATGTCTGGATAATTGGTTTAAATTTCATGGATTGCCAGAACTCATTGTAACAGATAATGGTGTACAATTTACTTCTGATGAATTTAAAGATTTTTTTAGATTAATTGTTATATTTCATAGAAAAGTAACACCATTCACCACAGGCCAATGGTGTAGTGGAGAGGCAAAATAGATAAATTATAAGGGTTATTTAAACCATTAGAGCTGGGGGTAAAGATTGGATGAAGGAACTTAATACTTTTTAAAAAAGCATATAGAAGCACTCCACATTCTGTAACCAATGTTAGCCCTGCAGAACTCATGTATGGTAGAAAAATTAGAACAAAATTGCCTGTTTAGAATATATTGGTGGTGATGATGAAATTAGAATAAGAGACAAAAAGTGTAAAGAAAAGGGGAGAGAGTATTATGAGAGTATTAATAAGCTTAGAAGGAGGAAATGCAAAAGTAGCTTTGTCCAGATCCCTCTTACTAGCTAACCATTCTTCTACTTCCTTCAAAACCATCTTGGAAGAGGAAGACAAAACCATCTGAGGGAGTTCTTCTACGGGAGCTTTCCGTATATGGAAAGTAGAGGTGGGAGCCGCTGGTTTTCCAGGAGAGAAGAAATCCGAGTAATTTTCTAAAAAGAAAGCCATCAAAGGCATGTACGCTGAATGAGGTTGAGTCTTCTGTTCCACTGCTTCATCCACTGAGGAAATGGGAGGCAATATACTCTCCTTGTTATCTAAAGAAGACTTATTCTTCACATAAAATTCATCAGTTCTTCTAGCCGATGTTTAAAAGGCACCAGCAACTCATCCACGCAAGCTACTGTAGAATTAGGAGTAGACTCTGGTACCAAAACTGCCGCTGTTGGCACCAAGCACCCCATGGTGGGTGCAACTCCAGGCACCAAGCGAGTAGAGGCAGGCGTCAAGCAAGCAGAATCGGGCGCCAGGCCAGAAGAAGCAGGCACCGAGCAGGAATCAGGAGGCGCCAAGCAGGAAGAAGCGGGCGTCAAGCTGCCTGAACAGGGAGCCGAGTGTCCAGGTGCGGGCGCTACCTGGTCCGAGATGGGCGCTAAGGGGCTCAGAGAGGCTGAACAATCCCCAGAAGCAGACACTACAATATCTTCGCAAGATGAGCGCTCCAAAATTGGTGAACGCCTAGCAGCTATCACTGAGCGAAGAAATGGATGTTGAAAACTACAAGCCGGCTGTGGGTCGATAACAACCTCCCTGTAGTTCTTAACAGGAGGAGGGCAGCCTTGAGGCCAAAGATCTGAGGTGATGATGTCCCTTTTCTGGCGTTGACAATGTAGAATCTGAAGACAGACAGTGAGCACTGAAACAAGACACCTTTCCAATGGCGCTCTGTCGCTCCCTGGGATCCAACAGCAGGTGCAACGGAGGGAGCAACTGTCTGGGGGCAAATCCCTCCGGCCTCTCTTGGACCTCTGGTATGTCTTCTAACCCGTGCAGGGGAGCAGGACAGTGACCTTCATTCAGGAGAACCAGTGGGCCGAACAGCCACCTCCTCATAGAACACAACACTTTCACTTTGCACTGCACTTCTGAGAGGTGCGTTCTCCACAAAAGACCTGAAAGAAGCACCTAAATCTACAATTGCCTTAGCAAGAAAGTAAAATTTTTTCTCAAACTTTACATCGAGACTGGTAATGGTGTCAGGTTTGGAATCATGGTAGCCTGAAACAGGAGTCACAGGTAAAGAAGTAGGAGGGCTAACGATTGGGGAAGTACTAATAGGAGGTTGAGCAGAAGTAGGAAAATCCTCAACTACTGAAGGAGAACTCTCTACAGCAGCCCTACTTTCGGCTCTAAGAGCCGCCTGTCTCATCCTATCCCTAGCTAATTTATCTAAATGTGATTTTAAAGCCTTCCAGTCAACACACTTCGGACAAGTTAAATCCCTAGAACAAGTTTGCCCCTACACTTGATACATTTGGTGTGCAAATCATAACAGAACTTAGTTAACCTAGTTCTACAGCCTTCTGAGCAATAACTAAAGCTTGAAGATCTGGAATCAGACATAATTGAATGCTGCATATGCCAACAAAACACAAAACAGCAAGCGAGCCACCAAAGAATACTGCAAATATCCAAACAATGACAAAAGATGACCGCCAAAACTACCGATGCTAGTCAGGAGCCAGCAGCAAATGAATTGGTTCTCTCTGCAGTTTTGTACCTATCAGTCCTGAAAGTGGGCAGGTCCTATACACCTACACTAGTGATGGTGGTGCCGCCACAAAATTTGTAAGATTTTGACTGGTGAGGTAGGAAGCTTTCAGCTACAGGTAATTGCTTGGTAAGTCACATGTGTAAAATTCATAGTTTACTGCTATCTTTATTTGTTTCATTAGTGTGTTGATTAGTATAATTTCATTTCAAAACGAACTAATGTGGGATATAAGCAATGAATGAACATACATAGTCCAATATTTTTTTTATTTTGCTTCACCAGAAAGTAGAATATTATTTTGTTCTCATTTTAAAAGTGAATTACATACATGATGCATAATCCTGAATGGGCGTATATGTATAGGCCTATTCTTGTTTTATATTATTTTGCCATAAAAAATATTTATTCATATTGAAAAACTGACTTGCATATGTGGTTTACAACCATGAATAAATATCCATAGGCTTAATCTGTTACAATAGCTTTTGGATTTTACTTGGCTCAGCAGTCTCATTCAAATAGATTTCAATGAAATCTACAAGACATTCAGGAATGATGCTGCCACTTTCAGCCTACATTATATACAATTTTTGTTCCTGTGGCAAAATTATAAATACGTATTTATTATTCTGACATCCATATCACTTATTAAAAACAAATAAATCCAATATATGAATTTAGGTATAAACATTTTTCAAATTAATAAAACCCAACTCAATGACCTTGATTGGTACATATCTGTTTGCGGACGGACAACGAACTGAAATTGAGATGAGCCATAACTGCAGAGTTATAACTGCACAGGCTGATTGTGCAGTTATAACTCTGCAGTCATAACTGAAAATTAGTGGCAGGCTTTACTCTGTCATACCTTATCCGTATTACATTGAATTTTTTCTTAACTAGTTTCCAGCTGCACAGGAGATTTCCCTTCCGTGTAAAGACCTTTGTACATATTCTTATGCAAACAATTCAATTTACTACAAGTTTTTGTACTTTATGGTGGGAGCCTCGTTATAACCATTATTCATTTGTAATAGTATAGTATATGTAATTGGATAATTGTATGGGAAACTGTATGGCTACTGGGAAGAATTTGACTGGAATACACTAGATCAATGTGTTTAACCCTTCCAATTATCTGCATTATAAAGAAAAAACTCTGGAGAAACTGTCGTAAGTAACCTTGATGAAAGTACAGAATGAAATATGTGAAAAATGAGAGAATCCTTACCTATTATCCATTGATAACCACACCACAGATTCTTCATTGAGAGAAAATTCTTTTCATGGCCTACTGCTTTTTTCCCGGCATAATAGCATCAGCAGGATCACTAACCTTGTATTTAATACGCAGTTATTTAGTCAAAATAAAATCAACAATACATACCAAACTTATACTAGCAATACATACACTTTTATTTGAATCTTTTCATACAAATGTGAAAATGAGAATAACAAACACGACATTGTTTGTGCTTTCAGGTTGCCTGCACAAACTGGAAAAGATTATGGATGGTACTGACTGGTTTAACTATAATCAAGGATCCAGTGCTTATACCTCATGATCTCCCTCATGAAATCCATCATAGGATGATGCTGATTAAACAACCAATCAGTGTAAGTTGGAAATGTTATTTTTTATTCTTCAGCTTTATAAAATGAAAACCTTGAAATAATTTTGATGTTCCTTTATAAGTCTCTCATTGTAATCATGCTATACTGTCCCATAAAAGAGAACCGTCCCAGTAAAAAATACCAAATTCTAAGAAATTTGTACCTTTCCTAGGATACAAACCATCACTTTCATACATGGAGTGCTCAGTGCAAAGTGCACTAAGGCTGTCTGCGGATTTAAATAAAAAACATATGCATAACAAGTAGGCCTATAAGTTACCTATGACCTGAGCTGGGCTAGCTTGGACATTTTGTGAATCAGCCTGTTCATAGCACTGCTCAGCTCCACGACTGGGAGAGATTAGAAACACAATGGGGAGTAGAGAAAACAAAACTACCCTAAGAAAATGTAGGATCATATCCTAAGAAAATTAGCAAATTTTTAAAGTAATTTGTATTTTTCTCACATCCAACACTGAGTTCTTTACAATAATTATTAGCTTGTGAAAATGAGCTGGAAGGGCCATTAACTTTCTGACAAGGTCGTTAATTACTGACGGCAGGGGGAAGCCCCCGCCCACTAATCAGTCTGCACTCCACTTTGGCTTTTGGCTCAGGTACCATTTGTTCCTATGCCAATACAAACCCTCATCCTTTACATAGGGAGACTTACACATTGGTGGGGGATTCTGGGTAAAACTCTTAAGCGACTGTTAGGAAGGAATCCCACGCCTCTAAATTACTGAACATCTGGGACGTTGCAACTGCTAGACTTCTGGGCTTTAAGTAATGAGTTTGGGTCATGTCATCAATGAAGGGTTAGATGAACCCAATAGCATTGGAGACAATAGAACTTGCCAATAAAGCCAACGGGTTTGTTTCATTGTCTATCTAGAAAAAGATGAAAAACAGGGTACCCCTGTTGTGGTGACTCAACTGCATGACTTGTCTGTCCAGTGCATGACGGTTTGCTACATGCCTCTCTGCCCTATGAGAGAGAAAGGTAAGAGAAAAGGGAGGAGACCAGTCACTCACACATATTCTCTCTTGCTTTCAAAACACCTTAGACAACATTCTACGTGTCCCCTCAAGGGAGCCAGATGAGCTACACAACTTGTGTCTAAGGACTTGAGGGCAACGTCCAGAATGCAAAGGCCGGGATGATGCCCCTGACCTCATGAGTTCTCAACTAGACAGCACTCGCGTCAGATGGAGAGTAAGCCTACTTGACCATCGCACGAAGCCAGAAAGAGTTTGTATTCTTGGACACGTCTTTCTCGGTTAAAGCAGTACTAACAGAGAGGCATCGACACTCATGCCAAGAAATGCTGTGTTCTCTAGAGATAGTACCGCAGCACCCTAACTGGACCAAGTAGCATCTCATCTTAGTCATTACCTACAATGTCCTCTAGGGAAGGGATCAAAAAGGACTTGAATCTGGCACCAGGGACTGACAGATTCTGAGTCTTTGCTATGAATTCCAGGACAAACTCTAGTGTAACAGAGCCCCCCAATCAAGACCTCAACATAGAAGTAATGACCAGGCAGGGTGCCTACTCTTTGACAAAGCCAGGGCTAGCAAGAAAACAGTCTTGAACGTCAGTTTCCTCTCTGATGACTCTCTCAACAGCTCGTACAGTGTATGAGTCAGGATCCTCACAACAAGAGTCATGTCCCACTCATGGGGCAATATTGTTTGAAGATCTCTCACCTCATGAGAGATCTAATACCGTCAAACAAAGGAATTGGCTAAAGGTAGCTTTTTAGCCTTTAATGGCCGAAACTGAGAGAAACTTCACTTGGCAGAGGAAGACAAGAAAGTCCACCACCTGCTGAAGAGAAACTCTTACCGTACATTTTTTCCTTTGACAATACCAACTATATAGGATGGCCATTCCCCTGGTACACAGTTGCTAAGGATTTTTGCAGGTACAGTGTATCCTCAACTTACAGCAGGGGATCTGTTCCAGCACTCCGCTGCAAGTTTATTTCCACCATAAAACAATTTTTTGCCATTATTGGCACTTCAACGGCACTTATGGCACCATAACTCGAGTTTTGACACTGTAACTTGATGTTGTATCAAATTACAATGTCGTTAACTTGATGCCTATTATTGCTGTTAGCATCATAAGTGATGCTTACTGTGGCATAACTTGATGCAACATCTAGTTACAGCACTGACAAAGTGGGAGGCGCCGTAAGTCAAGGAAGCACTATTCTGACATCTTTGCTGTGTGTCAAGAAAATCCTCTCTCTCGCAGGAGATGCTGGATAGTCTCCAGGTATGAAGTGTCAGCTCTTGACATGAGGCTGGCACAGCAGTTGTGCTACGGAGGAATCTCTCTCGGTACCTCAGATAACAGAACTAGCAAGTCCAGATACCACTTGGTGTGTGGCCATTTGGGAGCCACAAGAATCAGCCTGAGATTCTGGGTAATCATGACCCTGTTGATCACCCAACGAATTCAGACAGAATGAAGGGACGGCGTATGCTCCTAGGTTGTCCCATGGGTGCTGGAATGCATCCTCCATTGCCATCCATGGATCTGGTATGATTAATCAAAACACCAGTAACTTCCTGTTGTACCAGTTGCAAATAGATCTATGATTGGAAGACCCCAAAGATCAAATAATCTCTCTATATCGTCTTAGTGTAGGGACCATTCTGTCCTTATTACTAGACTGGCAACTGAGCTTGTTAGCCACTGCATTCCAGGACCCTAAAATGTACCTGGCTGACAACTGCTACTGCTCACTAGTGCACTTGCACTGAAAAGTTGTGTAGCTGGAAGGAAACTAGCCTTTCCTCCTTGCTGACATATGCCACCTCTGTGGTGTTGTTGCTCATCAACTGAGTGCCACAGCACTTGGTCCTGAAACTCTTGAAGGGATAAAAAAGCTGCCTTGAGTTCCAGATCATTCATGTGGAGGTGTTTGTCATTCTGGTCCCACACACCCAAAACTAACTACTTTTCTAGGTGTATGCCCCATCCCTCAGTTGATGCATTAGAAAGCAGATGCATCTTAGGAGGGTCTATCAAGAGGTTCCTGTCATCTAACCACCTTTCCTTACCTCTTCTGAGAGAGGAACAGGAAAAAGACCAAAACTCCTTCATCCTCAAATGAAGGGAGTGTAGGTGAAGCTGCTCATTCGGGACCAGTTTCTTCAAAGACAACTGGTGACCAAGAAAAACCTGCCACTGCCTAGTAGGTTGTTCCAGTTGAGAAAGGAAACTTTTGTGCTGCCTCTCTGAACCTGCTGATACGCGAGTCTGAAGGAAAGACTCACTGCTGCTGTATCTGTCAGCATGCCCAGATACTTTAACCTCTGCTTGGGTGTGAGATCTGATTTCACAAAGTTGATCACCACTCAAAGGCCATGACAAAACTAAAGAAGATGATCTCTGTCCTGAAACAACTGCAGCAACGCTTGCAGGCATCATCCAGGTACCCCAAAAGACATATCCTGCACAAATGGGCCCAAGCTGAGATCAGTGTGAAAAATGTGAGTGAACACACAGGGAATTGTTGATAATGCAAAACAAAGTACCCTGAACTGGAACACCAACCCTCCAAGGATAAAGACTGATGGCTGGGTATTTGAAAATAAGCATCTTTCAAATCCACTGAAGCATGAAGTTACCTCTCTGATGGAATCGAGTACTGTATGCACCATTTCCATCTTGAGCGAGCGAACCGGTTCATGGGAGAGAGGTCGATGACCGGTCTCCAGATGCCTGTCACCTTCTCCACTAAGAACAAATAACTGTAAAACCTGAAGACCAATCTTTCACAACTTCTACAGTGCCTTCCTTGAGCATTGCATTCCCCTCTTCCCAAAGGGCGAGGGCCTAGGAAGTCTGGGACTTCCTCTGACATGATGAGGAAGGGTCAGTCTGACCTGAAGATCAGGTTACAGTGCCATGCAAAGACCCACAGGTCTTGGTCACTGCCTTGTGAACAAGCAATGTACATATTTTGTTCTCAACAAGTAGCCTGTCCACTGCAGCCTCCACCTCTTCTCTAGTAAACAGGGAGGTGGAACCCACTATATACTGGTTTGTTCCTGAGTGCCAGTGTCATCTCGGACCTCCTGACAAACCTTGAGATTTCAGACAACAAAGCATCTCAACTCTTCAGGACTAGGTTCGCCCCCAGGTCTGCCATCTGTGTGCAAGGTAGGTGATGGCCCTACCTCCAGACAACATCAGTCTCCTAAATGCAGTCTTCTCCAGGTGTACAGGAACCCATGATCTTGGACACCACCAATGACCAGAGATCTATCCATAAGACTCTGGAAGGCTGCCATGACAGTAGATTCCAGTGCTACTGCCTCCACTTGTGAGAGGGAGACCCCCCAGCAACAGACCAGAACACAGATGAGTTAAGTTCGCGTCCACCTGTTTGGTAGGTATTGGACTCTCAAAGGAATGTAGTATTTCCTCTGATGAGCTAGAGGTGAAGGAAGCTCTTGTTAGAGTGACTAATCTGAGGGGAATTCTCTTGCAAAGAAACCAGAGAATTTGTTTGGTCCAAGACTTGACCAAGGCAAGCCCATAGAGACCCTGGGTTCTTTCTGGGTCCCCCAATGACTCAATGGCTGATAAACAGTCTGCAGGAAAAGCCAAGTTCTCTTCCTCAAGATCATTATAATACCATATCATACTAATGATCTTCAATAAGTGTAACTCATGGGTGTTAAGTCCTTGAGTATACAACCCTTGGGTCCCTCCAGGTCCCATTCTTCCTGAGTCACTCCTTCTGCAGAAGAGGGATGAATGCCAGAGCCCCCTTATACGAGCTAGGATGGGATTGAGAATAGTCCTGGTCCCAAGCCTATACCTGTTTGGCTCCCAGAAAACCCTGAGGAAGTGGAAGGAATAGGTAAGGAGTTGAAAGTACCCTTGCTCAGCCTGTCAAATATATCTGTTTGGCTCCCGGAAAACCCTGAGGAGGTGGAAGGAATAGGTAAGGGGTCTAAAGCACCATTGCTCAGCCTGTCAAAGACCAAATCCCAGCAAGTGAGCGAGACCATGGGTGGTCATCAGTCTGCAGGGACGATGTCTTCACAGGTCATGGAGAGCAGTTCCACTCATGTAAACGTGAGCTAGGAATGTCCTCTTGCCTTGCCCAGATGACTGTGTCAGCAGGGCTGAGCCACCATCCTGGGACTCCAGGGCCACTCTCTTTGAAGAGTGGGAGGAGGGTGGGGGAACAACTGCATACTCTCTGCTCACCTTCTCTCACTGGGCTGTCTGCGCATCTGGCCCAGGGTACATGGACCAGGAACCCTCACCGGACTGGGTAAGTGAATTACTGTGACCAGTGCCAGTGCACTGTGGGTCTCAGAACCCCAGGTAGCCATCTGTAGAAGGAGGCTGACTGCTGGAAGCCCTACAAGACTTCCCATGGGCAGGCGAGGCAACCTTCTTCCTTTTCCTATTTTTCATCTTCTTGCCGAGAGTGGTTTTGGACAGTAACGTGTGGAGGAGGACATCACTCAGCGATGAAGGTGACAGCAGCACCTGGGGGAACATCACTGAATGGATGTGTGGGATTACCAAGGATGTGGTGGTTGCCCTCGAGCCAGTGGATACTGTAACCATAGAAGTCATCACAGTTACAGTCAAAGCAGCAACAGGAAGGCCTTGCACAGCTTCAAGTGATCAATAAGACCAGTCACACTTGGCTCCCTGAGAGGTCTAAGGTCAGGGCCAGAGCTCCCAAAGTCCCTTGGGTTCCACAGCACATGCAAAGGTCGAGTTAGGTGAGGCAGTCTACTCATTGCATTGAGAACAAGCGTTCCCCTGTAGACAACTCTGAGTGAAGTGAAACTGCTGGAAAGGAACCAGGCTGGTCGTCTTTCTCCCCAACTGGCAGCTCTCTACTGATGTAGCAATAGGAGTCAGAGGAAGGGGAAACTGCTCCCTTATGAGTGGTGACAGCACATGGAATTTTGACTGGGAGCAAGAAGGAAGCAGAGAGCATCCTCAGTGTCATTGGTGGAATATTGCACTACGATGACACCAAAGAAACTTTCTTCTCTCTCTTCTTCTTTCTGGCAAACTTTACTTAGGGTTCAGAAGGCCAGACCTGGCACTCTGAACAAGGGCTAGATTGGTTAGTCATGCCTACAGCATGATACACACAAGGAATGAGGACCTAACTCAACAGAGGAGAGGAACTATTTACAAGGCCTGTCCTTCCCTAGATAGTGCTGAAGGGCTAGCGGCTTCCTCTCTAAAGGTGGCTTTTGTAATTAAAGGGTCTGCATAATCTATTATATCAAACACAATATCAATAAAGCAAGCAACAGAAAAAAGCATGAAAGCAAATGACAGTCGGGCAGAGTGCAGTGGACATCTTCCCTCAGCGGCAGCCGTAAGCAGTGGAGTGCAGACTGACAAGTGGGCGGGGTTCCCCTGTACCATCGGTAGTTAACTTCTTTGTCTGCACTCCTACATAAAAAAGTGAAAAATTTTCTAAGACAATTTGTATTTTTCATAGCTACAAACCTTCCATCTTAACAACAGGATCATTTCTGGGTTCGACCTATGTCGGCCGGTGAAATGGTCCTGTAGCACGCATTTCTTAGTATAAATAGATTTTAAATATACCAGAGAAAAAGCTAAAATGGAATGCTGAAGTTACTACTTTCAGCTCGAACACCCAAGGGCATTGGTATAAGCACTAGGGCGAGTGGAGGCCACTATCACAGGACTTCTGCCAATTAGAAGATTCCTTTCAAAGTCCCTCACAAGGGAAGAGCCGTTACAAGGACTACCACGTATACTTTCTGCTCGCTACTACTACCACCCACGCCCGCCATCTTCATTCCTGTTATTAGCGCATTGCTTTCTGCACTTGTCTTTCGTTGCTCCCCGTTGTGTGCTTTTTGTCGACGCTATGTCTGCTTCTGAGCTTCCAGCTTCCTCATCCAAGTTGAGTATTCCATTTTACGTTTTGGTTTTGTGTGGTCACGATGCATTCCCTTTTTAGCCCTTTTTTGGCCCTTAGTTCCCGCGAACCGGGGTGACACTCTTTCATCCGCCATCTTGGGTGCATCTTCAGACGTGTGCGTTCTTTCCCTTTGTTTGATTATGACTACATTTGCTTACGGTTTAGATTTTACTATTTTTTCATATTCCCGTGCATTTTCATAACTCCTGCCATATCTGGAGTTCCGATTTTACGCTTTTCATTTATACAACGTAGGCTCTAACACGCTCCTGACGTCCTTTGGGTTGTTAATTTATTGTTTATTTCACCCTCTAGCCTTTGGCTTTCTCCTCAGTCCCTCAGGAGCGTGTTCGTTCCCCTTCCTACGTATTCTTTATTATATATTATTATATGTGTATAGTGTATTGGGCTTCCAGTTAGCCTATTGTATGCTACCATTGTAGAAAGGGCGATTCCTCTTTCTCTCGCGATTTTATGCATGCATGCTTTATTGTTTTTCCGATGTTAGCCAGATATGCACTCGATTTTATGCACATTTATGATTTTCATATCACTGTGAGGTTGGAAGTTTTGCTCTCCTTCCCTGGCTTACCCACCAGGCCTAGGCTAGGTTTTGGAAGGTAGGCCAGGTGACCCTACCCTATAGGCCCTCCATTATCACCCCATGCCTGCGCTATGGTGCTCGCTGGGAGGACGATCCAGGATAGATAGTCCCTCTCTTGTCATGTTTGTTGGGCCTAAACCCTCCCTACCTGACCAGATCGAAATTTCGATTTTGGAGGGTTTTGTTGGGTTCCTACTGTCCATGTCATGACGTCCTTGGAGGCCTAACTAGCCTACCTGACCGGATCCATACCGATCTCGGAGGGTTAGGCTAGGTCCCTGCTGGGTATACCCTTTTTCACCTTATTGTCCCCTTTGCAATTCTTCCAGTGATGCCTCATTATTATATTATTATTATTATATTGTTATATTATTATTTTATGTTTATTGTGTGGTTTTGTTGTGTATTGCCTTGGCCTTGCCTCCTTTAGGGTGCCAGTTGGCCTACCGCGCTCCTATCCCCTTTAGTAGTAGGCTAGTACAGCTTCCCGTAAGGTGGTGGTCACTGATCGGTTGCTGTGGCCAGGCGTTCACTACTTATCCACTCCCCTAGACCACCTCGCCCCCCCCCCCCACCCCGGTCCTGTCCGGCGCTGCCTACTAGCTCGCAGTGCAAGTAGTCCTACCGATGAACGACCGCTAGAGTATCCTACCTTCCAATGGGGGAGGGATAGGTTAGGGGGGAGCGATTACTTGTGTTTGGTGTAATCTCCCTTTTATGTCTCCGGACTCACATATCCACTGGTCAGGTGTGGTCTACTATCACACCAGCCAGCAGGCTACGCACCGGATTATAAGTTTTTACTGCTCCGCCGCTCATTTGTCTCTTCTCCCTGTTGTCTCCGGCCCCCACTCACGTGGGGACGGATTTGGGATCAGAGTTGCGTTTCTAGTCACCTTAGAATCACTTCTCTCCCTCCGATGCGTTCAGGTTCAGGCCAAGGTCTTACCCTTTCCCCCTGTTCCGCTTGTATCAGCCCCTCTCCGTCGGTGTTACTTTATGATAACGGGATTATGAGACTCCGGAGTAGGCAAGCCTTTAAGGAATTACACCAGATTTATATGTTATTCATATGTATCGTTAACTCTGTAGATATATCTCCGGACCTGTAGGGTTCCGACGTAGCATGGTCTACCATCACACTCGCCAGGTAAAAGATACCGGACTTTATTATACCATAGTTCCGTCGCTCAGTTTTCCGTCTTCTTTGCTATCACTGTCCCCCATTTCGGTGGGGACGGTAAGGGGTTCAGATATGTGATTACGTTAATTAGTTGCCTTTCTGATTTGGTACGGTCAGATTCAGGATTAGGTCTTACCTTCTCTCTCTGTTCGTCTTGTATCAAACCCCATACACTGGTTATAGCTTTACTACCCCTGAGACGGACTCCGGAGCAGGCAGAGACACCCAGAGCTTTTTCTTTTATTCATTCAGTGAGTTGAAATCATTTAATGAGTTAAAATCATGAACCGATATTTCCTTTATGAATCAAATATCTGGTTAACCCTTAAACACCGAAGCGGTAAAAAAAAAATTGTCTCCCGTGTGCCGGAGGTGTTTCAGAGTGAGTGCGGAAGCGGAAAAAATATTTTTTTCAAAAAATCACAGCGCACTTAGTTTTCAAGATTAAGAGTTCATTTTTGGCTCCTTTTTTTGTCATTGGCTGAAGTTTAGTATGCAACCATCAGAAATGAAAAAATTATCATTATCATATATAAATAATGCGATATATGATAGCGCAAAAACGAAATTTCATATATAATTGTATTCAAATCGCGCTGTGTGCAAAACGGTTAAAGGTAACAAGTTACATTTTCTTTCGTTGTAATGTACACTAAATTGCGATCATTTTGGTATATAACACATTGTAAAACGATAAAAGCAACACAGAAAATATTATGACAAAATAATGCATGAATTCATAACGCGCGGACGTAAACAAATATTTTTTTCAAAAATTCACCATAAATCTAAATATTGTCCTAGAGACTTCCAATTTTTTTCAAAATGAAGACAAATGATTGGATATTACTATACTGTAAGAGTATTAGCTTACAATTGCAGTTTTCGACCATATCTGACGAGTTAAAGTTGACCGAATGTCAAATTTTTTTATATATATAGTTTTTATATGCAATTATTTCGGAAATAAGAAAAGCTACAACCTTCAAATATTTTTCATTTTATTCTACATGAAATTGCGCACATTTTCATATATAAAACTCTATGAAATGCCTAATATGAAACGGAGCAAATATTCCGAGAATGGGACGTACGCATTTCGGAGATTTGTGGCGGAGAATCCGCGCGCGGAGGGAAGGAAAGATTTTTTTTTAAATTCACCATAAATCTAAATACTTTGCTAGAGACTTCAAATTTGTTTCAAGATGAAGATAAATGACTGAATATTACTAGACTGTAAGAGTTTTAGCTTACAATTGCGTTTTTCGACCATTTCGGTAGAGTCAAAGTTGACCAAAGGTTGAAATTTTGGCAATTATCGTTATTTATATGAAAATATCTCAACACTGATAAAAGCTACAATCATGAGTATTTTATTGTTGTATTCTACATAAAAATGCGCACATTTTCATACATAATACTTCATGTAAAGGCTAATTTACAACGGTACGAAAATTATGTCAAAGTGACGAAATAATTTCCAAGATGTGTCACAGATACTTTTTAGTGCGGCAAGAAAGAAATTCGCGCTTGCGCGCCTGCGTAACGATTGTAAACAAAACAACACCTTGATCCGTGAACTCCCAGCATCCCCCAAGGCGCGTGATTCAAAAGTTTTAGGCTGGTAGGCCTATAAGTATTTTTCGCGAATTTTCAAAAAAACTTTTGTAAGTCGACGTAAAATACGTCCAGTCGGCACACGAGAGACAAAAAATGTCGACGTAAAATACGTCCAGTCGGCAGTAAAGGGTTAAAGAGCATGCTCCTGCCGGAGTTAACTCCGGCGCTTTACTTATAATACTCATTTGACCTTTCAACTTACAGATGGTCCGCTGCCAAGTAGAGGGTTGCTCCGCCACCCTCATCAAGCCGTATGGACATGTGGTCTGCAGGTCCCATGCGAACTACACCATCCAGCTGGAGGACTACCTGGTCTGGCACCCGGATCCCTGCACTGTGTGTTACGAGATGGTTGCTATCATCTCTGATGAGTCTTTAAGTAACGTTCTCACCTTGTCATTTCCGTGAAATTTCTGCTATACGCCAACCTTATGAAATTTCTTTGATTCGCAGTCCCCTGGATGGGATACTAATTCAAAAACTTTTACAAGCTAGTTTGGCGCTCTGGACGGAGACCAGAGCGTCCCTGAAGTTCTGGGTGCAGGGATTCGGCAGGAACGCCAAGAAAGGGCAGCCCTACGTGCTGTCTGAGAGTCTGTGCTCCCTGCTGTACCCGGGAGCCATGGCTTCGACAGCTGTTCCTGCGTCAGTGGCGGATCCCATCATCGAGGGCATCCGTCTGGAGACGCTACCCCTTCTGGAGGACCAAGAAGGATTTTGTGACCTGGTGGCGGAGGAGGTTGCAGCCATCAGCCTCCACCACGAACCGATGGCCACCGAGGATCAGGAGGTAGTTAGGGAGGTAAGTGAGGCAGGTAGTCTCCCCTTTAGCCCCACTCCTTCTTCTTCCCCTTCCTTCCAGGGCTTTTCTTCTAAGTTCGCCCCTTCTTGGAATAGATCAGCCTCGGTCATTCCTAAAGTGAAGGTTTGGAAGACGAGATCCCTTCCGAAGGGATCCAAACCTGCTCTGGCGGGTTCTGCTATGTCGTCCTCGGCCCCCAAGCCGTCGACCTCTACTCCCAAACCTCCCTCTTCCAAGGTTTCTCCCCCTCCCAAGGGGTCGAGAGCCAAGACCTCCAGAGCTAAGCCGACGGAGTCTGGCTTTGACCAGGAGGCGTTTGCTAATCCTCTTATGATGAAGATGAGCGAAGCAGTAGATACTAAGCTTGAGTCAGTGCCCACTCGACTTGCTTCAGGCCTGGAGACCTTGGGTCAGTCTAAACTGTCCCTGACCCAGAGGATCAGAGCCCAGGAGGAATTAGTGTCTGGAATCCTCCAGTCCGGGACCTTGGCACAGACCGTGACAGTACTGGATGCGTCAAAGCTGCCGCCATTTGACAACAGCAACCCGTGGCGGTTAACTTTGCATGCTCCATATTCAGATGGGAAACTGACGATTGAAGGTTGCGGAACCCGACTGGTAGAAGACTTTGAGTTCTTCCCGGAGGGCCTCCAGTTTCCGTTCCCGGGTTATGCTAGGCTAGCAGAACATGCGCTAGTCAGGGTAGACAAGGTCCTGAAAGAGACCGTCATCTACCCTAGGGACCAGGCTCAGGCTGCATGGGTTCACGCCCTTACAGAATGGGAATGTGTCAATACAAAGTCAACACCTCATAAAGGTAGCTTCACAATGTTTGTGACCCCGCGAGGAGTTCCGTCTCCTTGCACTTCAAAAGTTGCAGAATTGACTCTACAGGCAGCGGTAGAGGATAAGCCCTTACCTCTATTAAAAGAGACAGAGGCTACCTCCTTACTCTTCCCCGGAGATGTAGAGTTTTGGACTTACACTCCGGCTATGTTCATGGTGGGCAAACTCGACCCGGAGTGTGCCTCCACCCTGTTCGCCGAGAAGCTACATAGAATTTTGGACCCCTTAGTCAAGGCGGAATTCGAAGCTAGATGCAGACTGAGTAGGTCGATTAACTCAGTCACCTCGGCTGAGTTGATCTCTACGACGTTCCCCAATGAGGCTCTTTTTCGAGTCCACGCGAAGTCTCTATTGCAGGCCTTCCAGTCGGACCTGTATGACTTTATTGTGGCTAGGCGAGCCTGCAGGAAGCATGTCTTTGCGAATGCTTCCATAAGGCACGAGCAGAACAAACTGATAAAGTCTTCAATCTGGGGTGCCAGCCTGTTCCCTGAAGATGCGGTCAACAACGTCTTCAGTGAGGGGGCTAGAGCCAACCAGAATCTTCATGTCCGTTGGGGACTTCCTTTCAAAAGGAAGTTTGACACCCCTGGACCCCAATCCAGACCTAGGAAGAGGCCAAGGAAATTCCATCCTTACTAGCCCTCTCATCCTCAGACGGTTGTCCAGGCGGTCCCTGTCTCCCAGGTTGGTAAGCCTTCAACATCCAAGGCTCAACAACAGCAGCAGTTTGTTTTGGTCCAGACTCCTCCGGCCCAACAACCCTCAACCTCCACACCCTTGGTGACCTCAGCCTTCAACGCCTCCTTCGAGTCGCGAGGAGCATTTCGCGGCTACAGTAGGCATGCTGGAAATAGCAGAGCCAGAGGTGCCTTCCAGCAAAGAAGTGGCTCTAGAGGCAGGGGTTTCAGGGGAGGCAGAGGAAGTAGAACTGCAACCAACATGTGAGAGCCCGCAGGTGGGCGGGAGACTATATCTCTTCCGGGACCATTGGACCTTCAGTCCGTGGGCCCACAGCATTGTTTCGAAAGGTCTAGGGTGGAAATGGGAGAAAGGGCCTCCTCCATCAGTCAGTTTTCACCAGACTCCAACGACGGACCTGCTAGAATATGCCAAAGATCTCCTCCAAAAGAAGGCAATAAAGAAAGTCAAACGCCTAAAGTTTCAGGGACGTCTGTTCAGTGTACCAAAGAAGGACTTGGACAAATGAAGAGTGATTCTGGACTTGTCCCGTCTCAACTCATACATTCAATGCGACAAGTTCCGCATGCTGACCGTCTCACAGTTGCGGACCTTACATCCCCGTGGGCCCGTCACCACCTCTATAGATCTTACAGACGCTTACTATCGTGTTCCCATAGCAAGAAATTTCTCTCCGTACCTAGGCTTCAAGCTAGGAAAACAGGCTTACTCATTCAGAGTCATGCCATTCGGGCTCAACATAGCGCCCAGAATATTCACCAAATTAGGAAAGACGATAGTTCAAGAACTAAGAGCTCAAGGGGTAATGTTAGTAGCTTACCTAGACAACTGGCTCATTTGGACAACCAACGACGAGGAGTGTTGCAAAGCAACAGCCAAAGTAATAGAATTTCTAGAGTATCTGGGTTTCCAGATAAACAAGGAAAAATCTCGGCTCGTTCCCGCTTCCCGCTTTCAATGGCTGGGAATACAATGGGACCTGAACTCACACAAACTATCTCTCTCACCCAAGAAGGTCAGAGAGATAGCGAAGGCTACGAGACAGTTTCTCAAAAACAAAAAGGTTTCTCGTCGTACCCAAGAGAGAATTCTAGGTTCACTGCAATTTGCCTCGATAACAGACGTCCTGTTAAAAGCCAGGCTGAAGGATATCAATCTAGTCTGGCGAAAGAGAGCCATCGTCAAATTCAGAGACAAGATCTCTCTAATTCCACCAATATTGAAGAAAAGGCTCCGTCCATGGACGGAACGCCGGAGTCTTTCCAAGTCAGTGCCACTGCAATTTCCTCCGCCATCTCTGACAGTCCATACGGACACCTCTCTGAGCGGTTGGGGGTGTTACTCACAATACAAGAAGTTCAAGGAACGTGGTCGAAGATGTTCCGCCAGTTCCACATCAATGTCCTAGAATCAATGGTAATTTTTCTGACTTTAAAAGGCCTGGCTCCAGCCAAAAACGTTCATATAAGGTTAGTCTCGGACAGCGCAGTGATAGTCCATTGTATAAACAGAGGAGGCTCCAGGTCGAGCAAAGTAAACCATGTAATGATTGCGATTTTCTCGTTAGGGACGAAAAATCATTGGCACCTGTCAGCTACTCATCTGGCAGGAGTGAGAGATGTCATCGCAGACTCACTATCCAGGACGACTCCGCTGGAGTCGAGTGGTCCCTGGACACAAAGTCATTCCGCTGGATTTGCAATCAAATCCCGGACATTTCAAGTAGACCTGTTCGCCACGGAGTCCAATCACAAACTTCCGTGTTACATAGCTCCCATCCTGGACCCTCTAGATTTTTCAGCTTGGCTTTAACATTGATTTGACTGATTCGTACTTCTCTTCAATTCCGCAAGCATGTGCCCGTCTGAGGCCAGTAGACCGCCCTCATACAGTCTCCTGGTTTTTAAATGACGTACTTAAATTAGCCTCAGACACTGACAATGATTCATGCACATATATAACCCTTCTCAGGAAAACATTATTCTTAATGAGTCTGGCGTCAGGCGCCAGAATATCTGAACTGTCGGCTCTCTCTAGAGACCCAAACCACGTCAAATTCCTTCCGTCGGGTGAAGTGCTACTATCCCCGGATCGGAAATTCTTGGCCAAGAAAGAAGACCCACAAAACAGATGGGCTCCCTGGAAAATTGTTCCTCTTACACAAGACACATCATTGTGTCCTGTCATCACTCTTAAATCCTATCTGGACAGGACTTCCAAAAAGTCTTCAGGTCCCCTTTTTATTAGAGAAAAAGGCAGTAAAATTTCCTTGAAAGGTATTAGACAACAAATCCTTTATTTTATTAAACTCCAATCCGGATTCAGTTCTGCACGTCCATGATATCCGAGCAGTGGCTACCTCGATTAACTATTTTCACAATATGAACTTCGAGGACCTGAAGAAATATACGGGTTGGAAATATCCGGCAGTATTTAAACGCCACTATCTCAAGAATCTAGAGGCCCTTAAATTCTCAGCAGTGGCTGCAGGGACCATAGTCTCCCCTGAGATGACCGAGTCCTAAAACTCTATTTTCTATTGCTCGTTCTGCCTAGCCCCTCCTTTTTTCTTTGATACTCACTCCTTCCTACCTGCCTTGCTCGTATTCCCTACCAATCTTCCCCCCCATGGTGCCGGGCTGGTTTGCATGCCATTCCGTTGCCGGACTTGTATATAGCATTGGGAACCACCTTTTGTATTCCTCACCTGTTTTGCACATACTTACCTATATGTATATAGTCATATTGCTTCATATGCCATTCCATTGTATTATTACTTTATTTTTAGTTATTAAGTCTTAATTTTAAGTCTTAATTTTAAGAATTCAGATAAGTTTGTCTGTTTCTTTCACGGCTTATCAAATCTATTCTTTAAGTGAACTTTAAGTTTCATTATTCCTTATATTCATTTTGTGTTGAATCTTTCAAGCTTGGATGGCAATTCTCTGATACTATTTCACCGGCCGACACAGGTCGAACCCAGAAAAGGGATTTTGACGAAGGAAAAATCTATTTCTGGGGGAAGACCTGTGTCGCCCGGTGAAATGGTCCTGTAGCCCGCATTTCTTAGTATAAATAGATTCTAAATATACCAGAGAAAAAGCGAAAATGGAATGCTGAAGTTACTACCTTCAGCTCGAACACCCAAGGGCGTCAGTATAAGCACTAGGGCGAGTGGAGGCCACTATCACAGGACTTTTGCCAATTAGAAGATTCCTTTCAAAGTCCCTCACAAGGGAAGAGCCGTTACAAGGACTACCACTTATACCTTTCGCTCGCTACTACTACCACCCATGCCCACCATCTTCATTCTTGGAATATGCACCCAAGCTTGGACTGGCTACAGGGTGGGGACCAGGAAAAAGAGGGACGGGTTCACCGGGCGACACAGGTCTTCCCCCAGAAATAGATTTTTCCTTCGTCAAAATCCCTATTCTAGCGCCTAGCTGGATCTGGTTAAATCACAGATGAAAGCAAGGAATCTTGTGAGATCTGGCAACGCGTGTGTATATAGGGTGAAGAGTGGTCAAGGACCACGCACCCATGCCACAGCGTCAAGTCTTTCTTGAACCGCCTGGAAGAGAGTTGCGGTTGACCTCTCTCGGTCTTTACCCGGTTCATTGCCCATTTTTGCTTGTGTTTGAGTGTGTGTGTGTGCTGTTATTATGCCTTCTTCTGCCCCTGCTCAGCCTCATCAACATGTGTGCCCCAATACTTCAGGTTTTCCGTGTTCTTGTTTTTTGGGCTTTGTCTTCGACTGATCCACACATCACTTGCAGTGGGTGCTGTTCTAATGTTTGTACAATAACGACAGAATGCCCTGCGTGGCCTAGAGTGCAGTGGAAGTTATCTTATAGTAAGAGGGAGCATCGTAGAGTTTCTACTCTTTTTTTCGTGGGAGGGTTTTTCTTCTCCTCTTCTTGATGTTCGTCTCCTGCCGCTGTCACACCCCATGCTAGTGTCGTGCCTTTGTCCCCTTCCTTTTCTTCCATCAATTCATCGTTGGAAGTATCGGGAAACCCTCAGGCTGATTTATGGATTGTCGCCCCCTCTTCCTCTGGAGTTATTTGATTCCCGAGAGGGAGGAGGCTTTTTCATCAGTCTTTTATTTCAGATTCGGAGGCATCCAAAATGGCGGCGCTCTCGGGGAGGCTTGGGTTACGGGGTCCACCCTCCTTGGAGGGTTTGCTGACGCATTTCTTGGACGCTCGCTACCCCCCTACTCATGCTGTCCAGGCCCTCCCCCCTCCTCGTGGCCTTGTCTTTGTTGGTAGCCGAGGTCAGCCATATTGTATTGCTCTGCCAGTGACGATTGCTGGTTCTTCGAGTCAGAGGGAAGCAATGGCGTCAGCCCCACTATTGACGGGGTCAGCCATTTTGTATCCCTCTGCCAGTGGTGTCTGCTTCCCGTTCGGATCGAGGCGAAGTTGTGTAGGAATGAATACAAATTACTTTGAATTCGGTATTAGTTCCGACAGGAACATGGGCGTCCGCAACTTATTTTCCAAGGGGGGAAGCAAATCTTAATACATACATGGATAGTTTCTGGTATCAAGAAGACAAACACTTTTGACCATTTGAACTACAAAATACAGAACTTTACATTTTTTATATACTTATACAGGCAGTCTCCGATTATTGGCAGATTTGTTTATTGGCAATCTGGTTTTATGGGGCTTGTCTAGTGCAGAAAATCACCATAAAGTTCATGCGCCGATACGTACCTAACAGAGGTGCCATTAACTGCTTATTGGCGCCAAACTCTGGTTATCAGCGGCAGCCCCATAAATCGCCGATTTTTGGTTATCGGCGATTTTCATGTATCATCAAGATGTCAGAACCAAACCCCCCCATAACCCCGCCCACCCCCGATAACCGGGGACTGCCTGTATATATATTATTTTTCCAGGATTTTGGGAGCGGGGAAAGTACCCCCTGCCCCTATGTGTGGGCACCCATAGACAGGAATACAAACTTACACTTTCATAGATGATGCCTAACCAATAGGTGGGAGGCTGGGGTTGACCCCACCTGTACTCACCACGCCTTGGGGGAGGGGGGGGAGATTAAGAATGATCCTGTTGGTGAACCCTACCCTTGGGACTTCACTGCCATTATACCACCTACTGGGCTGCTACCACTGGGCGCCCACAGTGAATGTGTCCAAGTGTTCATAGAAAGATGTGAAAGTTGACTGCCTCTTCCACATTCTCACCTTTAGACAGAATGGTTCTTCTTGTATGCAACTGAGGAGTCTATACCCCTTATGTCATGGGCTTTAGTTCTTAGTAGGGGAAGTTCATTGTCTTCTGTGGCAGTGTATGCCCAGGAGATGGTGTTCTTGGAGATCTCCCTCTTCTCACACCTGGTACTTATGAAAAGTCTTCTGCAAACGGGTCTGTGAAGAGCTGTATGCTTCAGATATTTCCGCTAAGGTCTGACTGGGAATAGACCCATCTTGTCTTTACCTCCCACAACAGTCTTTTAATGAAGGGATGGTGAACCATTCGGATTTTAGGTCTGGCATTGCAGAATTCTGGGTCTTCCCCATGTAGTCAGGACTTATACTAGACAGATGGATGACCACTCCTCTGTGCGTGTGCATGATGTACAACAGTGCATGTAACTCTCCCACTCTCTTGGCGTCTTCAATGTCAGCTCCAATATGTGACCCCTGAGGGGTTTGAATGGGGTCCTCCTTAGGAAAGAGAGTACCTTGGAAACATCCCATCAGGAGACCTGAATTCCCATGGGGGCAATTCTTCTTGAAGTGTTTGATGACAGTGGATTTCCCAGGCATTTGGAAGGTCTGTCCCCCTAGGCATGAACACATGAGACAAGGCAGCTCTGTAGCCTTTCATCACAGTGATGGAAGGGTTTTCTCCTCCCGTGGATATACCAGGAAATCCACTACCTCTCTCACAATGGTTTTGCATGGATTGTACCCTCTTGTGACACCAATTGCAGAAGACCACCCAATTGGCCTGGTACACTCAGGTAGATCAGGCTCATAAAGGCTCATGGAATGCTTTACCAAACCACTCTGAAAAGCCCCTCTTTTATATGAGTTGATAGTCTCCAACTGTGACGATGGAGGGATCATACCGTTGATGGTACCCCTATTGTGCTCCTGAACCAGGAGGTTGGGGCTTTGGGAAGTTGTCTTGGGACGACTACTAAGAGGTGGAGTAGGTCTGTGTACCACTCTGCCTATAGCCACGGGGGTGCCACCAAAATCATCCAGAGTCCCTGGGAAATGAAGAACCTGCTGATGGCCTTCCTCAGCTGACTGAATGGCAGGAAGGCATATACATTATATCCATGTTGTCCCAAGGGTGTTGGAAGGTATCCTGCAGTGCCACCTTCTAGTTGGGAACTGGGGATCAGTATAGGGGGAGCTTGGTGTTCCTTGCTGTGGTGAAAAGGCCAATCATTGGTCACTGCCACAGTTCCAACTAAGAGTCAGCCACTCTTTGGTATAGGGACCTCTCAATTTCTACTACCTGATCCACCCTGCTTAGCTGGTGCAACCCCTGGCTCCCAGAAATCCCCCAAGGAGGGAACATGGGAGGGATTGCAAGCACCCTTGCCCAATCGGAGATCAAAGCCCTGCCAGGTGAACAAGGACAAAGGTGGTTGTCAACTCACAGTGACGACACCCGGAAAGGTTGGGGAGAGCTGTCCAGCTCACACAAACATGGGAAGGGGCTGTCCTACAAGTGTGCTCCAGTCTTCTTAGAAGCCATGGCTATATATATATCATATATCTATAATAGAATATATATATTATATATATATATATAATTATATATATATATCTATATATATATATATATATATATATATATATATATATATTATATATATATATATATATATTGGTATTTTTTGGTAAGCAAAAAACTAACATTCTAGTGATATTCAATCATTTACCTTCATTTTGCAACAAACAGGAAGTCTCTAGCACAATATTCCAATTTATGGTGAATTTTTGAAAAAACTTTCCTTCCCTCTGTGTGCGGTAACTCGGCTTAAAATCTTAGAAATGCTTGAGTCACTTTGTCGTAATTTTCCCACCATTTTATATTGGGCCTTACATAAAGTGTTATGCATAAAAATCTGTGCAATTTCAGTCTAATATATATATATATATATATATATATATATATATATATATATATATATATATATATATTGGTATTTTTTGGTAAGCAAAAAACTAATATTCTAGTGATATTCAATCATTAGCTGAGTTGGCTGGGGTCCAACAACTGTGTTGCCCTCTTAGGATCATGTAAACTCACTCACTCTCTCTCTCTCTCTCTCTCTCTCTCTCTCTTTTACTGAGATGAGAGAATTTCTATGGTACATGTGTATGTTTATTAATATTTTCGCATAATAATAATAGTAATACAACTAATTTCAAAATTCATATGTGATAGTATTTTAAAGAGTACAATAATATATCCATTTCAGTCTTTTAAATAAGGATAACCCTCTCTCTCTCTCTCTCTTTTGCCACACGAGATACTAGTATGTCCTAGTGGTAACTCTCGCCCTCTGTTTGAGCTGGAAATGTATGTATAAGTATATTTTTAAGGACATTACTACATTTTATGGTAAAATAATAATATACAGCACTAGTTGACAAATAATATTAAGTTTAATGAGATTAAACAGTAACAATAACATCTCTTTCTCTCTCTTATATATATTTATTTGTTTTGTAGTGTAAATAAATGATTTACCTTATAACTCATTTTCAAATATTAATAAGATTAATTAAAAATAGCAATTCCCAGTCTTTTTATGTACTTGGAGGAAGGTGGGCGGGGATGTAAATGACAGTTTGATATACGAATTGGCGGAGGGAAAGGAGTCGGAGTTACTCTCTCTCTCTCTCTCTCTCTCCATTATTATTCTCTATGTCTCAGAAATAATTCATAATTTCACTCTTGACGTCAGATACATGATGTTGCCATTCAATGCTCTCTCTCTCTCTCTCTTCTCTCTCTCTCTCTCTCTGTTATTGGCTGTAGGTATATATTTTTAATGGTAAAATGTTTAAGATGACTTTGAAATGATATTAATAATATAACCTCAAAGATTAATGCAGTAATAGGTTAGTAATTTTATGCGTATTTGAAGTAGGATGTTATTTAAGGTATACATTTGGTATCTGAACTTTCAAGATAGGCAGTTATAAGCATTTTTAGCGGTAGTTTTAACTATTCGCGGGTTTTAACTATTCACGGGGGTGTCTGGTACACATCCCCCGCGAATACAGGGGGAACACTGTAAATACACACACACACATATATATATATATATATATATATATATATATATATATATATATATATATATATATATATATGAAATATTAAATTTTTATTCTGGTACAAATACATAACTAAAAAGAATGCTGGTGAAAAACTTTTCTTTTGCAGAAAACAAAATAATATACAAAACACTAATAAATACAGATATATCAAAACTTGTAATAAATATAAAACTAAATATAAAATCAATGCAGAATACTCACTCGTAAGCCTGACTCTTCCTTCTATTACTGTTTTCTCCCTCCTCCATTGAAGAGTCTTGCATTTTTTCCTCTCGACATTACAAGGTAAAGGTGGAGGAGGGAGACGCGCACCTTTATTGCCGACGGGCCGCCCTTCAGCGGTCCCCTGTGCCCTCCATTGTCCCTTGGGTAGGCGCACTCCAATATATGACCGCAGTGTGTACGGTACTTGCGGTCACACTCCCCAAACCTGCAAAGTGCTACCTTGCAGGTGAGACAGACGTACCGGGTGTCTCTTCTGCCATTCATATGGCACACCCGGCACCGTTTCTGCCTGCGCCCTTCTAGGAGCTCCAGTGTGTGATCCCCTGTCTGCAGCCGACACACAGGGTCCACTATCCAACAGGAAGTCAAAATCTGAGAGCGGGCGGGATCATCAAGGGCGGTGGCAGCAGCAGGGGCGGCGGCAGCAGCAGGGGCTGTGGCAATAAGGGGGGCAGCAGCAGCAGCAGGAGCAGGACAACTGAGGTTGGCCCTCCTAAGATCTGCCCTTTCCTCTAGGGGCAGATCTGGAGCTCGGGGCAGGGGCCCAGTGATGGAAGGCCACTCATCAGGATTGAAGCTTATGAGGGCAATCCCGGCCACCTCGAGAAACTGGATGTGGGACAACCTCCGGAGGTCGGAATTGTACCCACAGCAGAGGATGTAGGCATTCTGGAGGGCCAACTGAAGTATGTATTTGAGGAGCTTCTGTGTCCACCTCCTGGTTCTTCTGGCAAAGGGATAATACTGGATGAGTTGATCAAAGAGATCAACTCCTCCCATGTGTCTGTTGCCTGTTGTAGTGCCCAATGACAGTAGGCTGCTGGGCACAAAACTCCTCATACGTAACTCGGCCCTGCAGACGTGTCTTCTTCCGCTGCACGATCTCTTCTTGGATGGGCTCATGACTCGTTGTAATCATGGGCACGAGTCGGATCCCCTTCCAACAGATGACAGAGACTTCTCCCTTCCGCTGCCACTCTGTTTCTCCTCTTGCCAGATGTTCCGGCTGGCTAGCAAACCTCTTGAGGACATTCGGGGCCCACGCACCAATCGAAGGGTACCACTGACGTGCACACCTGCTTCATACAGTTCCTGGGCCAGGGATACCGAGTTATTATAATTATCCATATAAAAGTGGTATCCCTGGTTACGGAAACAATCCACAAGACCAAAGACAGTGTCACGCAGTTTGGAGAAGACCCCGGAATACACAGAGAAGTCCACGAAGTATCCAGTGTTGGACTCCATAATAAAAAAACATTTTACACCACATTTCTTTGGCTTCTTGGGGTTGTACACTTTTATACTAAGATGTCCTTTATAAGGCATCATCCCCTCATCCAAAGAAAGGTTCTTTGTAGGAACCACGAGAAACTGGCATCGTTCACGAATGCACTCCAACACTGGGCGGACTAAGATGAGGCAGTCGGGGTTATTCTGGGGTATGGCCCTTCAGTTGAAGGCGTTGAAATACCTGTCCAACGCCAGGAAACTATCACGGGCCATAACGTCGGGCACACATTGAGCGTACTTGAAGGAAAATTCTGCCTCCAATATTGCCTGATGTCGGCAGCAGGCATCATTCCCCAAAAAATGTGGAGCCTCAAAAAATGCACCATGTCCGTGAGGTTGCAGCCCCGCCAGCGATATGACAACGTCGTCCGCAGTTCGTCACGGCAGTACCGAGCGCATTCCGTTGTCTCTGCAACCAGGTATTCCAGCAATTCCCACGTCAGGAACAGCTGAATGAACCCCATAGCAGTGAGAGAAACAGGTACGGTCATTCCAGGTGCTGCTGTGAATGGGTACATGTTAGGTTGGGTGGGGTCCTCCGACCACCCCTCATCACTTTCGGACATATGGCCTTCATTTAGGCTGCCGCGACGTTGCGACCGTGTGCGTGCGTGCGTGCGTGCTCCAGCATGGCTTCGCACTCCCACCCCCCACTGGCCCATCTCCCTCACTTTCGCCCTCGCTCTCTGTTTCGTCCCCAACAACAAAACTCCTCCTCCTCCTCAGACTCTCCCTCATATTCAGTAAAACCACTAAACTCCAACTCACTTTCAGGCTGTGACTCCCATACGGACATTGGGGACAAATATTCGTCATCACTTACATCGGGCGTGATGTCCTCGTCACTGGATGACCAACTGCCATAAAAATGAGGGCTTACGAGCTTCTCTCGATCGAGCTCCAACAAGTACTTCCAAATGTCTATGAATACCCCTCAGGACACCTCGATGCTTCCTAGGGGTTGTAAAAGGCACACGATGTGGTCCTTGGACACTTTTGGCCACACAAGGCCACACAAGGCCACACAACACGGTGTTGGGAAGCTGGGTCACCTTGGGTGCTTGGTCCCTCTCCAGAATCCAAGCCCAAAACTTGCCTCACACGATACCTACCGACAGGCAATATGCACCTTTCATGCTCCTGACGATGTTGGGACATCTCTGTGAACGTCCTGTTACGTCACAAATACTTTAGCACTCGCAAAAGTTCTGCAAAACACAAATGTGGCAAGAGATCGCTCTTCGATGACACGTCACTGATGCTTGCTGGTGCGAGAATGCAATTCGCGCATGCACGGCTGGGTAACGCTTTTAAACAAAACAACAGCTTGGTCCGTGAACGCCCAGCATCTCTCAAGGTGCATGATTTAAAATTTTTCGCAAATTAGGCCTATAACTATTTATCCATGAATATTTAAAAAAACTTTTTGTAGTCGACGTATCGTATATCAATTAAGCACCCGACAGACAATTTTAGTTGACGTATAATACGTCTAGTTGGCGTTTAAGGGTTAATACCATTAACCAAAAACAAGCTAAAGGATGCAGCTGACCCTGGCAATTATCGCCCGATTGCAATCAGTGTGATTGTGTCAAAGATAATTGAGTTGGTTCTTTAAATGAAAGTTCTCCCTTTTCTATACACCACTGACAACCAGTTCTGATTTAAAGGAAACCACTCAACTGACACCTGCATCTACATCCTGAAAGAACTGCTGAACCATTACCTATCCTTAGCCTCTCCTCTCTTCCTATGTTTTGTAGATGTGAGAAAAGCATCTAACCTCTTCTTGAAGCTGCAAAAGAAGCACACCCCTATATTTAACTGGCATTTTATATTGCTGGTTCTTCACAAAGCAATTCTGTGTCAAGTGGGGTAATGTATTGTCGTACACCTTTGGCTTTCTCAATGGACTTCAGCAACGGGGCTTTCTCTCTCCATACCAGTTTAATTCGTAAACAGATGCCCTGAATGTCAAACTGAACTCACTCCCAATTGTATGCACTGTCAATGAAACAACAATTAAGGTTTGTTACGCCAACAATAGGGTTCTGATTTCCCCATCAGTGCAATTTTTCAAGCGACTAATTGACACTTGCCACCAATATGCAGAGGAGGAATTTGATATCTTATACAACAAAACCAAAACCCAGTGCAAGTTGCTGCTCCCAAGATTGCAGAATCACAAAATTTCCTTGGAAATCATTGACTGGAATTTGTGCATGAATTTCTGTATTTGGGTCACATTATCACGGATGACCTACATGAAATGGCAGACATAGAACAGAGCCTACGTAAACTATATGCAACTGGCAATATGGTTGCAAGGAAATTTGCTTTCTGTCACTAAGACATGAAACTGCTGCTCTTTTTCTCGTACTGTTACAGTACAGTAATACTGCCCCAAGCCTCAACTTAACCCCATCACCCCCCAAGCCCCAAGAAGTAACAGCATGTTTTCCTTTTAAATGTGCTATCATAAATATATGAAATTTCTCAGTAGTATTACGCTTCTTGATCCTTTTCTGTCTACTAGCTACCAGTGATGATGAGATAAACAAACAGTTGTGTGAGCATATAGTTTTTGCTGAAATATCTTTCTCACGTGGCTTCAAAAAACACAAAATAGTTTAAAATAAAAAACCTCAGCTTATTAGACTCGCATCGCTTGCCAAAAAGTTTTTGCCCCCGCCAACAAAAATCTGAAATGACGCCCCTGAGGCGAAGTTAGGTTCCAGACCCCTTGCACAAGGGGAATTTTGACATAAGTTTGGCACAGTCTCTAAAAAAGTTAATAAATGCTTACTTCTAGAGTTTGAACACTATATATGACCCTAATCATGCTCCCTAATTACAGGCAGTCCCCAGCTTAGGAAGGGTTCGGCTTACGACGTTCCAAGGTTACAACGCTTTTCAGTTATATTTATCAGACATTATTTCCAGGTTTACGACAAGTTCCATGGTTACAACGCCTACAACACTCATCTAGCAGAAGAAATATGACTCCAAAAATGCAAAATAATCAATATTTGGAGGTTTTTTGATGAAAAATGCAATAAGAATGCAGTTTACATAGTTTTTAATGCACCCAAAGCATTAAAAGTAAGGTTTTCTTAGGATTTTTGATGATGTTCTGGCTTACGACGATTTTCGGCTTACAATGCGTCTCAAGAACGGAACCGTGTTGTAACACGGGGACTGCCTGTATTAAGCTAACTTTTAAATATAATCAAAGTTACTGTAATTTCATTTAAAAGTTGGCTTAATACCTTACCCTTAAAAAAAAAAAATAAATAAATGGTTGGTAAAAATATAAGTGTGTCAAGCGGACAACACATTTCTCTCTTCTATCCCGTTTGACCAACTGATCTATTTTTACTAGTCTTCTCAACCACTTTTAAGAAATACTTCATTCTGTCTCTTTCTCTTTGTTCTGAAATTCCTTTTCATGAACAAACGGTGCTTTTTATTTGGACTAATACAACTCATAGTTATGTGTCTGTGTTTTAGAACAGTGTATATACAGTTCTTGAAAATTATCTGCTGCTAACTACAAATGAGAAAGAGAGAGAGAGAGAGAGAGAGAGAGAGAGAGAGAGAGAGAGAGAGAGAGAGAAAAAAAAGTTGTCCTTAGATAAGTATAATGCTAACTTAAAAATGAAATTAAAGTTACTGGAATTTCATTTAAAATTTAGCTTAAAACATTACCCTTAAAAAAAGAAATAAATGTTGGTAAAAATATAAGTTTGTGTAAAGATTACATACATACAGCGAGAGAGAGGGAGAGAGAATTATATAAAAATCATTGACCGCTAATCGGCAACACTCCCCCGTCCTGTCACGTTACTTGACATATTTGACAGCTCTGGAATTTGAGCTTCCAGTGGAGTTAAAAAGAATTATAAAGGGAAAGAATTTTTTATACGCATCATTTTGAAATGACAGTTATATTATTATTATGACTATTATTTATACTAGTTATTTAAAAATATTAATAAATATATCATGTCCAGAAAAATTGTCTCATCTTGGTGGGAGAGAGAGAGAGAGAGAGAGAGAGAGAGAGAGAGAGAGAGAGAGAGAGAGAGAGAGAGAATTATTTTTATTATTTTTTAATGTTATTCAATTTACACATAAAAGCTTGAAAACTTTTAAATTACATAAAAAATTAAACAATCATTTTTGCAGGGTTTCTCCAGGATTTGAAAATATTGTGTTTGCATTCACGTCTGTGAAATACTCGGGTATGATAATTAGTTAGATTCCAATGAAAAGTTTGCACTATTGTAAATTCACACAACTCAAATCGTATAAAACTGAGGTATTACTGTATATGGGTGTTCCCTTTGGACAAACTATATGCAAGAAACAATGAGACGTATCACTGTTGTTCACAATGACATTCTGCAACACTTCACAAACACTCCTTGCTACCACTCAGCCACACAGATAGTCACAGAAAACCACTTAGATAATTTAAAAATCATTGTAAGGTGAACAATGTCCAGTCTGATCAGCTGACTGAGAAATAGCAGCAATTCATTCATACAAAGCATCCTAAGCAATGGGCAAGCAGAAGATCTAAAGTGTCATCAGCAGAATCTGTCATTATATTTCCAGTACGTATAGTTTTGCTATTATCAATTTTCATATTTAGCCTCATAGATTTGACTACTGTAACCACTAAGGTCCCTAGCTAGAATTTAATTATATGTAATTTGATCAATAATTCTTATCATGTTTAATTTAACTACTGTTCCCAATACTATTGCTGTTATTGCCATTATTATGAATACGTACTCTCTTTTATACTTCTTCAGCAACTGTGTGGATTTTGCCGATTTATCATTTTTTATCATATCTCAGTGTACCTAGATTTTGTATGATACGTATTGTTGATACTACTTTATATATTCCATGTATATGAAAATTTATTATTATTATTATTATTATATTATATATTATTACAGGCAGTCCAGGTTATCGGCGGGGGTTCCATTCAAAGCAAAAACCGCCCTTAACCGAAACTTGGCAATTTATGGCACTTATAGTGCAGATAACCAGTTAACAGCACCTCTAGTTATGTATGTTACAGCACCATAATTCTATTAAGCACAGATAACTGGAACTCGGAGTGTTATGGTACCATAAATCGCCAATTAATGGTGCTAAACAAGCACCATAAAATCAGATCTCCATTAACAGAGTCTGCTGTCACGGTATACCACACAATGAGTGATGGTTAACCTCAATGAAGGAGAGAAACCGAATACATGGTCTGTCCTTCCCTGGACAGCACCTAAACCCTGCGGTTTCCTTTCCAAAAATAGCTAGTGATTGAGGGGTTTGTATATATAACAACTAAACCACAAAATTATTTCAAACAAAAAATGCAAAAACAGAGGGCAGAAGGGAGTTGGGCAAAGAAGCCCAGAGACATCTTCGCATGATGGCAGCTGAAAGCAAAGTGGAGTGCAGACAAACCCAGGGCTTCCCCAACTACTGTTGGTAGTTAATGATCTTGTTTGAATGTTAAATGGCCACCGTGCTTGCAAGCAAAATCCTATGTAAAGAACGAAGGTTTGTATTTGTGAAGGCATAAATTAAAATTATATAGTGCAATCAAAAGTTGAATATTACTTAGCCCATAGGTGGTTAGCAGAAATTGAGTGTGAAGCACCACAGACAAGCTTTACAAAGGTCCAGAGATCTTACGATTTCTTTTAACTTTCTTGACAGAATTATGAATATCAATAAGCTATCTCACAGAATCATTTAAACAACATTGTATCAAATTAGCATTTATAGAATGTATCTGAACACACTTAAGAGATGCAATTCTAAACTTTTACTGTTTATATTTCAGATCTCCACTCTCCAAAAAAAGCTACTTACCTACTCCAAAATTATAGTTGTAAGAAATCCTTATGAACGCCTTATCTCAGCCTTTAGGGACAAGTTTGAAGGAAAAGGCAGCACACATTATAAAAAAAATTATGCTTACCACATAATGAAAAATTACCGTAAAAATATCAATACATCTGAAATTCCAGTATCAGGAGATGGCCTTACTTTTTCTGAATTTGTAACTTACATCATAAACTTATCAAGAAGTAATTACGACGAGCACTGGAAATCTTATGCCGACAGCTGCTATCCATGTGGTATTCACTATGATGTCATTGCAAAATATGAGACAATGGCAGAAGATTCAAAGAGGTTTCTTAACCTTATAAAGGCTCCATCCAATCTCCACTTTCCAAAATATGCACCAACCAATACTTCCAAACTTATAAGTTCCTATATGGCCAAACTGTCCACCCATCAAAGAAAGGCTCTTTATTCTGTTTATGAAAAAGATTTTAAAATGTTTCAATACAATGAAATTAGAACTTAAATGATGGAAAAAATAAACAGCAATATACATATCAAAATATTTAATGGAAACAGTAAACAAGCAATTACAATATTTGCAAATGACTTATAAAACACTAGAGAGCCTAAACAAAATAAAATAAAATCTTTAGTCTCCTATGTAAAACCTGATCATCATATGCTATGGACCACCTATAATTTCCTAAATTTTATAGTATTCATAAATACTATTGCTACACTTACTGCACACTTATATTACAAAGAAATATAAATAGACATTTAATAGACTACAATGAAAGCTATCTACGTCCCCTTCCACCTCCCCGTCCTCGGCTGCCTCTTCCACCTCCTCTCCCACCTCTAGGACCTCCTCTACCACGTCCCCCTCTTCCTCTCCCTCTACCACGCCCACTTTCCTGAGAAGCTCTATGCTTTTCAACGAGAGGAGTGAGAGTGCAGCTGCAGAAAATACATCCAGTTGCAGTCAACTGTCCATCCTTGAGCTTGCTTTTGCCCTAAAAATAAAATTTGCACTAGCATTAAAATGGTGAGGGAAATATTTCTATAAAACATATTGTCTAGTATTTCATCAAAAGTTGTTACTAATAACTTACTGATAGTGAGAAAAAACAAGACATTTTATTAAACAGATTATTGATAAACTAAGTAGAAGAAAAACCTCTAACTAAATAATATGAAGTACATAATTAAGAGATGATTATGTGAACCTAATTTTTCATTACCTCTCTGTATTCCACAGTAACACACTGTGATCCACAGTCGTCACAAACATCTTCCAGCACCTGCACTCTACTGGCTTTATCAAATAAGTTGATAATAACATCACACCTGGTAAAACAACAACAAAAAAATTCAATGCAAGTGAGTGTAGACAATAAAATGGCTACTTCACATTCTACAAAGATAAATGTTCTTTTGAGTCAATACATAGGGATTCCTGTAAGGGTAGTGGATTATACCAAAATCCATCAAACCTTTGAAAAATACATCTCAAAACTTTCAAAACACCTTTTTTTTTTCTTTACAACAATAACAGCATCAAAGCAACTAACTGCAGTATTCAAGTGTTAGGGCTTTAATGTTTCTTCATAAATGACAAATGCACACACACAACCACACTGGTCTTCATGTAATGAATAATACAGGTCTTTTTTTCAGCTAAGAGCATGGCATAGGTGACCACATTTCTAGTAGCTTTTCCTCATCACTGGTGACAGTGATTTTATACATATCGTGCCTTCCAAAAAGATACTGAAAAATCTAAAACAAAGTCTCCATATCAGAACTTACCACCAGCCACTACCTGGTGATCATCTGTAGACCTCTGAACACTGACAATGACAAGTATGTTGCCAATATCACAGCTTATCTAATGTTTTGAAATCTTTCTGATAAATTTTTTTATAGGCCTAGTATATCAAACAACTTCAATATGCTAATTTTTATGTAACTTTAAGGTTAATTTCATCAGAAGTGAAGCAAATTTTGTTATAAGCCTTTTGGGTATTAAATAACATTACCTATAAAAAGAGATTATTCTGTTCCAGTGTCATGAGGAAAACTACTAAAAAAAGACTCTTAACTGTTACAAGTACTAGAAAGTTTTGACAGTTACGAGTACTAGCAAGGAACATAACCAATCTTGTGTAACACAAAATAAATTAGCAACATCTAATAATAAGTTTTAATGTAAAATTATCATCAATAAATAATTCAACCAGACCACTGAGTTAATCATTTTTCTTATAGGACTTGGATGAAAGTTTGTTCTTGGTAAATATTTGAAATCTTATTTATTAAAATGTTAAATTCTACTGACAAAACTTCTCTTGCAGATTGGCTTCCAAACTTTACATATATTATTGGTTGAAAACTGGGTAATCACATAAACTGTGTTTAGCTGTGAGTGTTATTCTGCATTTTTTCTGTGATTGGGTCATAGGTTATTAGGTAGTCAAATACCTATGGTAAAATGAGTATGACCTATTCAAAGATGGTCTAATATTGCTTCAATGTGACATTCTTTTTGGAATTAGGAACACCACAGTCCAACAGAGTCCTGGGAGACTCCTCCAAGTTCAAATGGCTTTCCTGCAACCCAACTGATGATATCAAGCGGGATGCCAATAATATCATTAGTCTGTGCATCTTCCCCCATTCCAAGGAGACTTAGGATTAGGTTACCTATAGTATATGGTAATGTAAAGAATCATAAAGAGGAGTAACTCCATCCTCCCAATCATCAGGCAGAAGCCTGCACCTACTTATGCCTTAGCAAAACGCCTAAACCATACTCTGACCCCCTTCATCCCATGCAGCTATAGTCTTTAAGGAATCTCTTTTTATAAATGTCCCTGTCGACGAAACTATAGATATTATCCTTGACAGTCTATAGGGATGAATGAACCCCTCCCCTGAACATCCCAGAGTCATCACTGCGAGTCCTTTTGGACATCTGTACGAAGAGGGGTCCCCTTTTCCACCCACCGAGGACATGTGTAAGAGGTTGAAGCCCTTCGTCACACATTCCTGACGTACTCGTCTCAAAGACAGATGACAGCCTCAGACTTCTGTCTTCACAAAGAAAACTAATTTAGAAATGTGCCTTAATGGTAAAAGTGAGTGCCCTGCAAGACTCAAGATGCCCTTCCCTTAGACGGTCTAAGCGACTTCTGCAGCATCTGCATTGAACCCACCTCTGATTTTGAGGCATCAACCAACAGGGGATCAGCAGCTAAGCCAGTTAGCCAATCACAGAGAGAGCAAGAGGAATCCAAAATGAGTCATTTAGTATCCTCTGTCGATTAAGTATAAGATCCAATTTGTACTCCATTTTGTATAATATATTCAATTTGACAAAGATCCCGTTTTTTACATGAATCCCACATTTGGCATTTTAAAGCCAATTTGAGTACAGAAGAAAAGTCAGTAATAAGAAGAATAGAGAAGCTTTTATACAAAATAAATGTGGCTGAAATAGCCATGATTTTCAATAAAACCTGTATTATTATCATTATTATCATTATTATTATTATTATTATTATTATTATTATTATTATTATTGAAGCTGAGGGTTAAAGGACCTCTGGAACTAAAAAGTTTGCCAGCAATCTACATTTACTGCCTATTGGTGCAGCTGATCAGCAAATCTGGTTGCTCTTGCCAGGAAAAGGGGATCGGTGCTCAATTGTGCACACGAAAGATCTGATAAAATACAACTTATAAAAAACTAACAAACAAAGAGACCATCCATTGATGGTCCAAGTCATAACTGCTAATATAAGGAAACAGAAACCTGCCACCATGAACCCCTCTATCTAAATAGAGATAAATCTCAGACAGAGGCAGAGAAACATACTGTAGGACAGAATTCTAGTAAGGAAGGACAAAGGGCCTACAACAGGTTGCACTGATTTTATCACTTTTAAATATATGAGGCCCTATGTACAATACCAAACTTTTGTGAGGCATTTGCTGACACTTTCATTAGATGTTTCTTAAAAGTGAGTCAAAAGTTACTCTTACAATAGTTGAAGCATCAGACTCATTCAGCAGAGTCCCATCTACCTAACGAGGAAGATGGGGTGAAAAATCTGTATGAACTCTACTAATCAATACTAGTGTTTTTGTTTTAATGGAGTTCAGCCTCACACCCCACCAACTACACCACTCACTAATCCACTCCATCTCAAAGAGGACAATAGGTCTTGCTAAAGACCCCATCAACAACAACTCGCTGCTGTCTACCTGTAAGAAAATCTTGAAGTAAACTTAAAACACATCCACCCACTCCAAGATTTTGAAGTTTATAAGTATGGTAATGCCTTGTGGTTTACTAAATAGAAAGCAGTACTAAAATCTATTTGAATTACTCTACATTCAAAACCCTTATCAAGGTTCTCTTGCAAATGGCACATAAAATCTAAAAAGATCTTTACAGGTACCTAACTGGTTCCTATACACTCTGTTCCATTAGAGGAAGTCAGAGGGAAAATTATGTAGTTAGTGTAAATGAAAACTCATTTCATGGGTCTAACTAGGTAACTTGTAGCTGCAAGATAACCTATGAAAAATTCACCACCATCATTATGGATGATGAAAGTAATAAAATCATATATAAAGCACACTAATCATCAATGAAGCAGAGGAAGCTGGAGATCAAAAAGATGAACCTGGCAACTGCAAGTTACCTGCTATTTGCAAGAGTTCATTTTCATCACTTGTTGGAAGAACTAACATGAAAAGGTCTGAAAGGAATAATGTTTAATATGAAAAAATGCTCGGATAGTGATCTATGTCAAAGCTAACACCAAGGAAACAACTTAGCAGGTTCTTGAAATGCATTGTAATTGGTAGACATACCATAGGATCCAGTGGTGCTTGTGTAGCGGGACCACTTTCTTCAGTCTTTCTGACAAAAGGTGGGTGATCACAGGTTGTGAACACAGGTATGTATATCATTAATAGGACTGAGATGAAACAAGTCTTGGTCTTCTAATTTTGTTTGTATACTATTGAACAAGTTAAGACTGGGAAAATACTGTACATGAAAATTTATAAAAAGTGTTACTTTCAATAATATCATACCTGTTACAAGCCAACTTCCATTTTGGTCCTGAAGAAGGATCTAAAACAAGAATGCCTGTAGGACATTCCATGCACTGTGATATTCCCAAATTATCACGACTGTAATGGCACGTTGGATGAGGACAGATGTTACATCCCCAACCTTTGGACATGTCCCTGAAACAAAGATACCAATAATCATGTATAAGAGGCTTCCAGCTAAGCTGAACTTTCAAAACAGACCCAAAAAAGAGAATATAATGTACGTAGACTATCTTCATACATCTGACATGCTTCAAATTTCTCACATAATAAAATAGAGTATCAAAATAACCATTTAACATATTAAAAAAGTAAGGTTGTTACTCTCCACAGCCATACTGAATTATGAGTGTTTATAAAGGGCTTTATACATAGGGTTAAATAATGATATATGCTAAAAGATGTCCAAAGAATTCCTCTGCAACAACAAATAAAATATGACTAAGCACTATAATGAAACCTGTCACTCACGGGAAAGGGGGATTGTTGTAGCAGTATGGACAGAAGGTATAGCTCTTCCCCTTGGCTCCACCTGACCACATCAAAAGTTGGAAATCATCCAGAGGACATCTATTTTCCTGAAACTCTCGAATCACACCATTCTGGGGCACAGCAAATGTCTCATCACATGTCATACAATGCAGGCGCACAGGCTTAGTTTCAACTAGCTTGAGGTAGCGACGGCATTTTCCACATCTGTTGTTAGCATGTAATACAGAACATGTTAAGGATCTATGGAAGTCATTAGAAACTAGAGCATCATATATCAAGTTGAAGCTTTCATAAAGTAAAATGTATTAAAAAAGGTTTTTTTTAAAAACTCAACCCTTAATCTCTCAGCATTATCATACTGAAGCTTTAACAGCCATTTAATATCAGCAAGTCTCCTCCTGCCATAAACAATGCTAGGAATCTGGAAAGTATTTGAAACAATCATGCAACAGGTGATTAAACCTATGGAACTTTTAGATATGTGGTTAGACTTTTTAAATTTACAAAATGCTAGTCACTAAGTTCTTTGATTAAGCTTAAAGGTCAGTATCAAAATATTCATAAAAACGTTACAAATTCTGGTCATGCAGGAGAAAAATTAATACAGTAAAAAACAAATTTTCTGTTTATGGCTTAAAAGATTAAGCATCTACATTAATGTTGATAGCTACTAATTAGTTCAACACTGCATTAATAATATTTGTCTCACCAGATACCAGTTACTTGTACATAACCTGTCACTCTTCTACACAAACTTCCCAGACATTCCACAAAGGAAATAAGTCACCCTGGAGGTCGCTACCTCAAATATCCATCAATTCATCAGTCATGTGCAAATACTCATTTGTGTGAAGTGAATTTCAGCAGTAAATTTTGGAATTCAAATTCAAATCTGTCTGATTAAGGATTCACCAGTGTTACAGTGGTAGTTGGCTGGTTTTCATAAAGTTTGAGTAACTTTTGTATATGCCAAAAGCTGAATTTCTGTACATTTGTTCTGCTAATTTATAGTAGTTTTTTCATGTATTATATAAGGCTGGGAACAGGTCATTCGCTAGTTAAAGCCTTCACTTCTGTTTTTTGAGAATTTTTTCTACTTCATTGATTAGGGCTAAGAAACATAACTGTTTGACAGTCTAGTTGGTGGTGTTTTGACAAAGGTATGGTTATCTTTATACTATGTGATTTTATTTTAAGAGTTTTTTTTTAATGATCTGATTGTTACCAAAATGTTCATGTTCTTCATACACAGCTTAAAAGCCAAAGTTCTCCTTATCATTAGTTTTGTGTATCATTATTATTTTCAATGCCTCCAACTCTACATTACATAAAGGCCTCTGAAATTTGGCCACATCTTTCCTGAGCTTGTCTTCCATAAATCCCCATTTATCACTATTCTCCATCCAACAGTTTCTACTCAAGTAGTGTGGGTCTTACAATACCATGTACTGTAATATTCTCCTCCAGGTAGTGTGAAATACATTTCTCAAGCATCTCCAACTCTTCTGTGGCTTTATTCATCAAGCAGCTTTGGCTTTGTTCTAAGACAAAATATCACAGTCTTCCACTGCCTTGCTAAAAATATTCTCCATATCCTGAGAGGATCTTATTTTTAACACTACGATGTCCAAATTACACCTGTGCTCCTACAGTCTGTACAAAAGATTTGCCCTCCATCCATCTTTTTTCCCTGCCTGCGAACCTTCAATGGCAATCATTAGTGATGTTCAACTTCTATCATAATCCTTCTATAGTCTTTTGTTGTGTATTTGGGTCACCTTATGCTTCTGGTACCAAAAATTGTCCACTTCTAGTCATTGTCAGACTCCTTCCTGTCACATTTGTGGCTCTACCTACTTCTTAATGCTCAAGATTTTTCATCTGGGAGCTGTCCTGCCTATGCCTTTACAGAGGCTCCTAGCTCTAGTTTCTCTCATGTTTCTGGCTCTGGCCTCACCAGAGAATAGCTCTCATTGTGTTGAGACATGCTTCTGTTTCTAATCTCAATTCTGGTAGTACTGGCAGTCCTACTAGATTTAGTAGCTTTGCAACCCCTGTACTCACTCCTACCTCTAACCACTCTCCTGATTAGCGACTTATTGCAAAGCCAGCTTTTGTCTATAATCATGCACCTGCTGCTATCTCCAGTAATAACTCTCATGGCTTCTCTTCAAGATGTGCTCCTGCCTCTTGTTGCTCAACTGACTCCTGTAATATTTCAGGATTTTTCTACTCTTTTGGCTCTCATGAGATTGGTAGCATCAGACTCACTCCCACCTCCAGCTGCTCTTGAGACTCAACTATACATAAATGCTCGCTCACCTGTCTCTAGCCATGAGACACACCTCTGCAGTCTTGCCTAAATCCACTCCCATAGTTAACCTGATTCCACTGGCGATCCAACCTCTAACCATTCTCTTGATTATAGACATATTTCAAGCAATGTTTCGTGATACACCAGCTACTCCTCCAAGCACTGATCTTCTGATGTGCAACTTTTACCACAAACTGACCACACTGCAGTTCCTTGTATCTCTGTAACAAAGAGGCCTTCAATGGGTGTCAGTGATTCAGTGATTTTGACATCATGTACACCTGCAACTGAAGTTCTCTTTTCAGCATCAAATTAAGCCCATGCCACTCATCAAGCTCTGGCCAATGTCAACAGTTCATAGCTACATTCTGTAACTAGTTACTTGATTGCCCCATTCTTTAGCTTCATTCTGGTTTTTCTTTAATCATGAATAATGTAGACTTTATTTCCAAGCGAGTCTTCCCTCTAGTTTCACATGTTAGATCTTGATAGTTTTAACTAGAGGTGCTTCTCTTCCTCTGAAATCATGGTGACTCCTGCTATTCCACACAGGAGGCTACTAAACTGAACTGCCTTAAGAGCTTCTGATATCTGCCACTCCATGATTTGCACCAGAGTTGATGATTACTCTAAAAAATGTGTTATACGTGAGAAGGAACAAGGATTTCCTATTCCTCAACAAGATAAAACCTCATTCAATAAAAACTTTAAAGTGGACCTGTGGTATTTTTGGGCTACAGAGGTTGCAAAGATTACAAAGCTGTCTCTGCTGAGGAACCTACTAGCTGCAGATGCCATGGCATATATTGTGAATGACAATACTTAAAGGAGGGCAGGTATTTGAGAGAGGGCTATGAAAAGCCTATGATTAGCCCACAATTTTTCTCTGGCAGATACATAAGCCCATGTTTTTATAAAATGACAGGCTATTGCCCCCTCGCCAGATGACTGTCTTCCAGAGACTTGCAAGAGATGTCTCTTCTCCACAATCTTGGCTTTCAGTATAGTACTTCACATCAAATGATGAGTGATGAAAGTCTTTTTAAGAAGGATGTTAATCATTACAAACTAAAATGGTTGGGTGTTGATAGTCGTAAGAAATCTCAGTGCCAGTGCCTCCGAGTTCGCAGGAAAATTGACTATGGCTAGACACTTTCAAGTTATAGCCTTTCTCAGTTGGGTCTCAATTCTAAGTAGTATATGGATAATATCCTCTTTGGACAGTACAGTTTATTAAAAGAGATGCACTATTATAAGGATTATCAAACCCGTTCTTGTTTGACTTTCAGACTACGTGTGTGGGTGACAGTTTCCTTCATCCATGGTTAAAGATGAAAATCAGAAATGTTTCTACATACACAAGGACACGAAGAGATCTCTGGCAATTCCATCCTCAACTTCAGCCTTAGTCCAGTGCTATTTGAGGTCACCTGGATTATTACCTTCCCTCACATTACTTTTTGCCAGGAGACAACATTCTTGTCCCTAAATCCCAGGGGAGATTTTTTTTACAACACCCGTGGTCTAAAAATTAACTGAGACAAGTCACACCTACATCCAACCAAGAGATCCTCATATCTGGGGCTAGATTTCCCAATACAGGCAGTCCCTGGTTATCAGTGATCCAGTTTTATGGCGCTCGTCTAACGACAAAATTTGGTGATTTTTGGCACCAATATGTGCTGATAATCAGGTATTGGCATTGGATACATACCTAACAGAGGCACCGATGTCTGGTTATCTGCGCCAACACCCAGTTATCGGTGCTGACAAGCGAAGAAAATGATTTTCTGTTATCAGCAATTTTTGCTTATTGTCATGCTGTTGGAACAGAACCCCAACCCATAACCGGGACTGCCTGTACAAGCTCCCTTAGTTTATCCCACAGAGTTCACAGACTTCAGAACCTGCTGCAGTAGTTCACTAAAAGCCAAGCTCTCCCTGCCAAGTTCAAACCAACATCAATTAGCCATCTGGTCTATCTGCAGAAAGTAGTTTCCAACAGTCATTGCAATATCAGATCAGGCTTGTCTCAATTCATCCACACAATCCTTAAAATATTCCTTTTATCCCCCATTGCCAGAAGTATTAATGTTTACAGAGCCCTCAAATACAGGATGGGGTAAACATTTATTGGATCTACAGAAGACAGATAGCTAACCCAAATTTTCAGAACTGACAGTGAAGTCTTTTATTTAGCCCTGGAAGCCTCTACTCTGCAGGTTAAAAACAAAACTTGCAAGAGTAAATGGCAGACAATTTGACAACCACTGCTTATCTGAAGAATGAAGGGGGAACAGATCTGATGGGTTATACCAGCTAACTGCATAGATATTTCTGTAGATGGGGCAGTACAGGTTATGCCAGCTAACTACATAGATATTACACTAGATGGGGCAAAACAGATTATGCCAGCTAACTGAATAGATATTACTGTAGATGGGGCAATAAAAAGGCAAAATGAATGTGGCAGCAGATCTCCTCAGCAGGTGACATCAAGTTCTTCCTATGGTGTGGCAGCTTCACCCAGACATATGCAAGTTGAAGTGGAAGCTATGGGTAAAGGGGTGGGGTGGGGTGGGGGCTCTGATAGAGCTGTTTGAGACCCACTTAAACAACAGGGTAACAAACCAACGTTTGTCAGTGCTACATCTAGCAGTACAGTGGACCCCCCGTATTCGCGTTCTCCGGATTCGCGGACTCACACATTCGCGGATTTCTCTCGGGAACCTTTCCCTGCATTATTCGCGGAAAATTTGCGCATTCGCAGTATTTTTCTATGAGAAATATCCACAAATTCCCTGGCGTCTTTGGTTATCCAATTTCCATCATAAAAATGCACTTTTTGTGATAAAACTATTATAAAAACCAAGTATGAACATTTTTAGTGGCTTTTCTTAAGTTTTAACTAAGAAAATAGGCTGTTTTTAGTGTTTTTATAGGGGTTCCAAACATTCGCGGATTCTAACTATTCGCGGGGGGGTCTGGTACGCATCCCCCGCGAATACGGGGGGACCACTGTATGGGATGTTGATACTTTCACAAACAACTTGGAGTCATAGGGCTTCCTTACTTCAGCACCACACAACTGGTCCTGCAAAAACTTTGTTGCTCCTCCAATGTCATGATGAAACAGCTGGCTCCCTCTGGCCTCAGAATAAGTAGTTTACGAACCTTTTAACCCTATAAAAAGAAATTCCCAAGTCACTGGCAAAATGGGAAAACATGTTGAAAACAGATGCACATCATGCTTTGAGTTTATCATGAAAGGTTATTGCTAGCAAGGGAATTCAGGCAGAGGTTGCAGAGGTCATCATAACCATGGGGTGTCCCACTGGTAGTCTCTACTAGTCAAGGTGGAGTGTTTTCTGTGATTGGTATGGTGAAGGGATCAATAATCCACTCAAAGCCTCTATACTACATGCAGAAAGACTTGCTAATACACAACTCTCAAAAGCTACCTGTGTCAGCCATTAATTGCTACAGAGTAACCTTAGACCAAGTATTTGATATTTGGGAGCTAATTTGAGTTCCTTCCACATATGAAGGGAGACTTAAGGAGAGGCTCAGCTTAGATCAATCAAACTGCTTCCACACATTTCTCCTTAGTTCTCACACAACTGAAAGATGCACCTTATGAAGGTTTAAATCAAGTTTCAAGTAAGGATCAACTTTGAAGGCATCATTTTTATTGCATTTTACCTATGCTCTTTTGGTTAAGTAATAACTGGCAGTGCTGGATTATCATGTTCCAGGTGGCATTTTTTTTTATTTCATTTTCATTTCAGTCACAGGTGTATTATATGATCTTTTAGACAGCAAGGTTCTTGTTTATTACTGTAAACTTGTTCAGTTAAAAAAGAAGTCCCATAGTATATCAGACCCCTGGGTATACAAAACCACCCATCAAATTTCAGAAGGATATGTTATGCAAAATATTTTGTCCATATGGAAGCATTTCATGTTATTGAAAAATATGGCTTCAGAGTGGCAAAAAAAAGCTTTGATAAAGCATGCAACTGTGTAAGCAAGAAAAAGAAAAATGTTTTGAATAATTTTACTGTAATTCACGAGAGAAAACAGAACCAAGCCAAGTAGAGCAGAAAGCATTTTACATTGCAACATTCCCCTCTACCTCCACCTCCGAGGATAACTCCGACAGCGACAATGAACATGTAAGCGCTTAAATTTGCAAACTAAATGAAAACAAAAAAATAAACTTCTAGCTTAAATATAAGAAATAATTCAAAAGTTTGCATATTAAAATAAGATTTTCTGTAAGTTTAGGTAAATAAAGTTACCGTATATACAGTGGACCCCCCGTATTCGCGTTCTCCGGATTTGCGGACTCACACATTCGCGGATTTCTCTCGGGAACATTTCCCCGCATTATTCGCGAAAAATTAGCACACTCGCAGTATTTTTCTATGAGAAATATCCACAAATTCCTGGTTTTTTTTTTTTATAAATTTCATCATAAAATGCACTTTTAGTGATAAAACTATTAAAAAACCAAGTATAAAAATTTTGAGTGGGTTTTTCTTGAGTTTTAACTAACAAAATAGGCTGTTTTAGCGTTTTTATAGGGGTTCCAAACATTCGCGGGTTCTAACTATTCCTACGGGGGGGGGGGGGGGGGGGGGGGGGGGGGGGGTGGGGGGGGGGGGGGGGGGGGGGGGGGGGTTGGAGGGGGGGGGGGGGTTGTGGGTTCTGGTTCGCTATCCCCCGCACGGAAATACGGAGGGATCACAGTACTCGCATATCATGCGACTTTTGAAGCCCTAATTTTGGAGCTAATTTTAAGGGGGTCGTATCTTACATGAGATACAAAATTTGAGTATGTAATAATCATATATTAATATCATATGATAAAATACAAACAATAGATATGCATCTTTTCCATGGTTATTTTTAAAAGTTTTGTTTTACTTCACTGCATCCAATAATATTATATGTATTTTCATATCACTATTTGTTTGTATAATAACATACAAACATAGCAATCAATGTTTTGTTTTGGAAATCAGGGCGATTGCAAAGCAAGTTTGTTTTGCTGTGTTGAACTCAAATCAGAGTGACTTTCTTGCCTCTAGTTAGCGCAAATGAATCTCAAGATACTCTATTTATATGAGCGAGGTATTTTACGTTATACAAAGTGTTTTCAAGTGGAAATATCACTTGAAAACATATCGTTTGTGAACGAAATTTAGTTAATGTTTTCTGAGGGCATGTTTATTGCGCAAACAAAAATCAACATTCCGTTCGATATTTTCACTTTATCTCATCATAATACTACGAGCTTTACATATTTATCTTTTATTGGAGTAAAAACAGTAAAATGTGTTAAAATTTGCAAAAGTTTCTTCCACGTTGCCGATGCACGATAATAGTCATTAGTGTATCAACATTCTTTCCTAAATTTCAGCTAAAACTTACAGATTAAGTTTAGCAGTTTATGCCCTTGCCGATCTTTTATCCATAGCAAGTAAGGCTATACAGTGGACCCCCCGTATTTGCGTTCTCCAGATTCGCGGACTCACACATTCGCGGATTTCTCTCGGGAACGTTTCCCTGCATTATTCGCGGAAAATTCGCAATTTCATTTCGCGGTATTTTTTTTTTTTTTTTTTTTTTTTCTTATGATAAATATCCACAAATTCCTGGTTTTTTTGATGAATTTCATCATAAAATGCACTTTTTGTGGTAAAACTATTAAAAAAACCATGTAGGAAAATTTTTAGTGGGCTTTTCTTGAGTTTTAACTAACAAAATAGGCTGTTTTTAGCATTTTTATAGGGGTTCCAAACATTCGCGGGTTCTAACTATTCACGGGGGGGTCTGGTACGCATCCCCCGCGAATACGGGGGGACCACTGTAATACTATTATCGTGCATCGGCAACAAAGATATAACTCCAATATTATGCCATCAAATACAACCATAGATAAAATTGAGAGAAAACGATTTAAATAAAAACTTCAGGTCTTAAAAGAACACATTTTACTGATTTTACTGTTATTTTCACGCCGATAAAAGATAAGTAACATAACGGTAAATTTGTACTACGATGAAATGAAGTAAAAATAGTGAACGGAATCACGTAATATTTTTACACAATAAACATGCCCACAATACAATCTGTTAACGAAAAAAGTACTAAATTTAGTTCACGAGACGTATTAAAATCATATTTCGACTTAAAAACACATCATATAATGACAAATTACTTTGTCTCATATAAGTAGAGTATCTAGATATTTTACGCTAACTAGAGAAAGGCAATTCTCTCCGAAGAGTTAAATACGGAAAAATAAACTCGTATTCGCTATCAACTGATTTCCAAACAAAACACTGACTGCTTTGTTAGTAGTTATGATACAATAATATGAGAATACATACAATATTATTTGATATTGTAATGTTTAAATTTTTAAAAGAATAAGAAAAGATGCATATTCATTGTGTATTTATGTTGTAAAATATGTAGCCGTCAGCAGCCTCACATAGCTCAATTAGGTATGCCTATGTCGGTCCGAAACTGATTCCAGTTTTTCGTCAATTTTTTTTTCGCTGATATGTCATAGTCAGAATGCATTGAAACTCCAAAATTGGCTTTTATTAATAAATTACTAAATGATATCATATATATAGTATACAGTATACCGAAGACTAGGCTACTGTATTCGTATATATGCGATAAATGTACCACGATATCATCATCATTGTACAGGCAAGGCTAACTTGTTAAATGTTATTCAATTTCTCTTTGTACTGAATCATCAAAAGCCATTGTGCATTGAACCTAGAGAATTAGCTGAAATTAATAATTACTATGCCATATATGTATAAAGTATGCTGTGTAGTGTAGGCTAGGCTGCCCTATATGTAAAGATGGTACTGATTACTGTAGGCTACGCTAGTATAATATTCTACGGTAAATTAACATGGGCCGTCTTACATCCAAATCGATTTATGACTGGTTGTTCGTAACCAATTGTGGCAGTAAGTTGACTACTACCTGTAATGTGAAAATATATCAAGTCCTATTCTCATTAACATAATTTGTATCGTAACTATGGTAATTTTTTACTATCGTACGATGGTTGAAATGCGAGCAAAAAGGCGGTTTTTATCGGATTGGTTGTTCACAGCAAATCAGCTGATCTGGCTGTATGCGTTTTCCAAACAAGTACTATATCATTACCTCCGATACTTTTTGCATTTTCTTTTACTTTTGTAAACTTAACTAGAAGATGGAATACATTATGAGATGGAGGAAAAGGGGTTAGCCTAACTAAAAAATGGAACAGATGAAGAGGAGGAAAAGAGGTTAGCCTATTGTTAAATTTTGGTCTCGTATATTTAATTCGCATGATATGTGAGATACGTGATAAAACCATATTTTAGGGTGAAAATTTGGGGGTCGCATGATATGCGAGATTGCGTGTTATGCGAGTATATACGGCACATACATTAATGTGAAGTCAATAAGTAACCCTCTCTCTCTGGTAAAGTACTTTTATCATTAATTGAATGCAGTACAATATCCTACTTAATAATGTAATATTACATCCATAAATTTTTTTAGCTTTTATACATGCATGCCTATGCATAGGCTTCATGTTAAAACATACTATGTACTTAATGCACCTCTCTCTCTCTCTCTCTCTCTCTCATGAAAAAAATTGCGTTGGTGTCTGCTGTCCTCTGTATGATGTATGAATTTATGCACTTGACTGTGGTCATATTTAAGTGAGCACAGGATAATGTTCAGTGTAAGATGTAGAAATTATTCAATAATAAAATATATCATTAATAACAAATTAATAATAAAACTGTTCAAAATAACTATTGTTTATTAATAATAAATGACAAAATGACACTTTCGGGTACATAGATAGCATAGAAGGATTTTTCTCTTGTAACCAACAACCCTTTGATGCCATGGGTGCCAGTTATGAGGGATTTTACTGTAATAGTAGAATAATAATAATCATAGTTGAGTAAATACCAATAATATGACAAGTGTTAAAAAGGGACTTATATACCATAAAAAAATAAGAGTAAATTTGACAAGTAATCTATGAGACTATACAAATGTTCCCAATGAACAAGCCTTACAAGTGTAGATCATCAAATAAGGGAGTTATCAACCTATATTGTTCAAGAAAACCCAACATTTTTATAATAGTATAAAGCTCACAGGGCAGCTTGAATTTTGAAATTTGCGGTAGCAATTCTTTTATTTATGTAGGTGACTAGCCCCGCCCACTTTTAGGGTAAGAGAGGAACAACTATGCCTAGAGCTTAAATGTCCATGTGAGGGAAGGAGGGCGGGCTACTTCTGTAAGTACTGGGTAAGAATATATAAAATTTTATCTTATTATAAAAAAATGTCATTTTCATATACGTAACTACCCCGTAATTACTTAGCTTAATCCACATTGACAGATGGTGGGGATTCATGGACATCTACCACAAAAAATTAAAATGTTAATGAATTTGAAAATAGAAAATAGACTAGCATTGATACAATGATTGCTGTTTCCTTACCTGGTGATAGAGCTATTGCAGGTATATACTGCCTTTGGTTGTAGCTCATCTCAACCTGTAGCAGCGTGGCAGTATAGCCGGGTAGCGCATCTACTCAAGTGGGGACTTAGGCAGAAAAGTAGTAATCCAATGGATAACGACGCATCAGTAGGAGCTTTGTGGCTAAAGGCATTTCTGATGGCCAACAAAGCATCAATATTTGCCCCAGCCCAGGGAGCAGTACTACAAACAAGAACAACTAGGCAATGCTGTCACCTACACCACATAATAAAAAATATACCTAATCACCACTCAACACTAAAAAACTGGTGAGCATTCCAGATACATAGTACCTCCCAGGCTCCCCTAGAACTAGACTCCATATGTCAAGGCGAAGAGACTGAAGGATGGAAGGTATGCTTCCTATGCTTCCTCCCAAACACTACGCCAGCCACGGACAAACGTCCTAAGGTACTGCAGTTCTTGTAGACCGTTTCTGTTTCTCGCAAATAATGCATAGCGAACACTGACTTGCATTTCCAGTATGTTGCTTGTAGACTAGAAAAGAGGTAGCAACTGCCCTAACATCGTGAGCTCTAACCATCAAGACAGGTAAGAAGTCCTCTCCAATCTGGGAGTGTGCCTCCAAAATGAGATCCCTTAAAAAGAATGAGAGAGCATTCTCTGACAAGGGCCTAGAAGGGTTTTTCACAGAACACCAAAGGTTACCTGCAGGTCCTCTGATTTTCCCAGTCCTTTGGAGATAGTAACTAATAGCTCTCACCGGGCAAAGAGCTCTCTCCTCTTCTTCTGTCTAAAGTATCCACTAAAATTTTGATAATAAAAAAACGAGGCTAGGGATGCAACGGATTCTCATTCTTTGCAAAAAAAAACCAAACCCAGGGTGAGGAAACAAACTGTATCCCCCCAGGGAGAACCCAATCCTTTTACCAACCATGTGGAGTTCACTAACTCCTGGGAGTAGCAAGAGCCACAAGAAAAATTGTCTTTCTGGTAAGATCCCTCAACGAGGAAGAACGAAAGGGCTCAAAGCGTGGACCCGAGAACCATTCAAGGACTACATCTAGGTTCCAAGAAAATGTCTATTTCTTCCTAAGCTTGGCAGTGTCAAACAAGCTAATGAGGTAGCCCGTTATCGGCGTTCTGGTTTTACAGTGCTTGTCTAGCAAGGACGATAACCTGATTTTTGGTACTGATATGCGACAATCTCTGGTTACCAGTGCTGATCCCTGGTTATTGACACCAATCCCCACTTAACAGTAATGCCAATCGATCCCCAGTTACCAGCACCATTAACCGGGGATTAGCAGTATTATCGGCAATTTTTGGTTATTAGCAATTTTCGGTTATTGTCACGCCGTCAGGAACAGAACCTTTGCCGATAACTGGGGACTGCTTTTATCCTCTTATGGTTGAGGAAAACAGGCCTCAGGAGGATCTCAAGTAAAGAAGGAAATCTGCTATTTGAGCTAAAGTTGTCGGAGAAGACGATATGTTGTCTTCTACAACAGTCTAAAAACTGTCCACTTCACCTTGTAGACTCTGCAGATTTTGAATACCCCTTCACTCGCATGAGCTTGCTTACAGTCGAAATCCTGTCACGGTTAGTGTAGATGTACTTTGGTAAAACCTCTTGAAGTGAGGTTGTCTGAGCAGACTTGGAATTAAAGAAAGGAGCCTTGAGAAGTCTACAGGGAGTCCAAGAAGTTCTGGAAACCACTCCTTCCAAGGGCAAATCACAGTTATTAGGGTCATCTTGACATTTTGGTGTGAATGAAATTTGATCATGACCATTATAATCCCGAATGAAGGGATAGCGCACAGATCCAGATTGGGCCAATCCTGAAGCATGGCATCTGCTGCCCATGCTAGATGGTCCAGAAAAGGGAAGCAGAACAGATGAAGACGACAGTTCCTGTATGTCGCAAATAAATCCAGGGTTGGTTCTCCCAACAGTTTCTATAAGTCAGCACAGACCCGACGGTCCAAGGTCCACTTTGTCAGAAGGATCTGTCTACAATGGCTCAACTCGTCTGCCACCACATTGAACTTCCCTTGAATAAAATGTATGAACAACTTGGTCTGGTGCAGATCTGCGCACAGAAGCAGAGCCTACGGTGTCTCACATAGAGAGAGAGAGAATGAGTTCCCCTTTGAAGACTGATGTATGCTACTGCTGTGGTGTTGTTTGCCTGGACCACCACCACCTTGTTGCAGCCTTTCTTTGAGGAGTGTTGTAGTCCCAAATGGATTGGCCTTAATTCCTTGAGGTTGATTTGCAGCTCACTCTCCTCGGACCACATCCCTGAAACTACTTTGTCCACTAAGAGAGCTAGATCTGAAGCGTCAGAGTAGTCTAGGGCGGGTTCACAGCGAAAAGAGACTTTCCTTCCGTCAACCTGTCTGTAGAGTTCTACAAATACAAATGCAGGTCCTCCTTGATCTCTTACGTTATCGGAAAAAAGTAAAAATCTTGAATCTTCTGATCCCAACCGACCCTTAGGAAAAATTGTAGGGCTCTCATGTGTAGCCTTCCAAACCTGAAAAATTGCTCCACAGATGCCAGGGTGCCTAGCAGACTCATCCATTGGGTGGCTGAGCAAGTTCAAAGGGAAAGAAAAAGATTGACTCTCCTCAGGTAGTCCTCTACTCTTTTGGGGGATGGAAAAGCCCAAAAACTGAGTCTACCTTCATCCCCAAATAGAGAATTTCCTAAGAAGGAGTCAGCTGGGATTCCTGCAGGACCAGGTCTTGCATCAAGAATAAGATTTTCCAGAGATCCTCCATGCACTGTTCCTTTGTGGGTGAACAAATTAGCAAATTGTATAGATAGAGCGATAAGTTGATGCCCAATAAATGGAGCAACCTTGCAAGGGGAGCGAGCACTTGAGTGAAAACTTGAGGCAGTTGAGAGGCTGAAACACAGGGCTCAAAACTCAAACACTTGGTTCTTGAAAACAAGCCTGAGGTACTTTCTTGAGTCTTGATGAATGGGAATTGGAAGTATGTGTTCTGAACGTGGAGGGCCCTCTTTTTAGGAATTCCCATGGTATACAGGGAAGCCAACTCCTGTGAGCCATCCCTAATGGCCTTTTCAGCACAGGAGAGTACACTGAGGCAGTTTGCCACACAGTCTTCTGGCAGCAAGGAAAATGAGTGAATCTTCCTGGCTAATGCTCCCACAGACCAACTGAGGAAGCTCAAAACCTCAAATGCCTTAAACAGGTTCTTAAGCAAAGGATCTATCTCTAAGGAAGAACACATCACTTTAGCAGAGGAGAAGGCAGACCTACGCACCTATACGTACTTGGTTTTTTCCATCTGTCCAACTGCCTGTGGTGTTTGCATATGGTAACACTGCGTAACGGGGCTTTACATAGTTATATTCAGCTTACATTCACCAATTATAATAATATCCTATTTTGAATATTAACGGTGTAATTCGCATACAGTAAATTATTAAAACACTTTTCAGTTGCAAATGTACACCCAGATATCTTTTTATTTGCCTAAAACTTACACATAGCGTAACTATCTAAAGCCCGGGACGCAGTGTTACCATATGCAAACACCACAGGCGGATGGCCAGATGGAAAGAAAAAAAAAAAAAAAAAAAAAAAAAAAGAGAGAGTATAGTCAATGAGCCTGGAGAAGTCCCCTTGGGAGGAGGCAGCCACTCCCAAGGAAGGTGCTTCTCCTGTAGCGTATGACAGATACCTTCTGCATGAGAGACAAGAAGGCAGCTTACTAAGGGAGGCTTTGCCCTACCCTCTCTTTTCAGAAAACCATCCTTCCACATCACACAAAGCTTTCTTTGAAGAGGACAAGAGAACCATTTTAGGTAATCTGATTGAATTGGCTGGAGGGTTGCTCATCATGAAGGATGAAGCCAGAGAAGCAGGAGCCAATGGAGTGAAGAAATCAGAGTTTGGCAACAATTACCTGAGCAAGGATTTGTAGACTGATGGGGCAGAGTCCTGATCTAGATCTTCCTCATCTGAAGAAAACTGAGACAAGGAAGGTTCCATAAGAGCTGAAGTGCTATCACTCATGAAAAAAAAGAGGTCTAAAGTGGCCCCAAAATGATGTCATACTGATGCTGGATAGGAGGTAATGAAGGGTCCAATAGATTAGGGGTTTAGCTCTGCTTAACCCTCTTACGCCGAAGCCCTAAAAATCAAAATCTCTCCTGTATGCCGGCGCCGGTTTGGAGTGAGCGTGGAAGCGGAAAAAATAATTTTTTCAAAAAATCACAGCGCGCTTAGTTTTGAAGATTAAGAGTTCATTTTTGGCTCATTTTTTTCCATTGCCTGAAGTTTAGTATGCAATCATCAGAAATGAAAAATAATATCATTATCATATGTAAATAATGCGATATATGGTAGCGAAAAAAAAAATTCATAGATAATTGTATTCAAATCACGCTGTGCAAAAAACGGTCAAAGCTAACGAGTTACTTTTTTTTTCGTTGTATTGTACACTAAATTTCAATCCTTTTGATATATAATACATAGTAAAACAATAAAATCAACACCGGAAAAATATTATCACAAAATGATGTACGAATTCGTAACGCGCGGACGTAAAAAAATGTTATTTTAAAAAATTCACCGTAATTCTAAATATTGTTCTAGCGACTTCCAATTTGTTTCAAAATTAAGACAAATGATTGAATATTACAATACTGTAAGATTTTTAGATTAGAATTGCAGATTTCGACCATTTCGGACGAGTTAAATTTGACCGAATGTCGAAATTTTTATATATATATTTTTTTATATGCACATATTTCGGAGATGGAAAAAGCTACAACCTTCAATTATTTTTATTGTATTTTTCATGAATTTGCGCACATTTTGATATATGAAACTCTATAAAAAGGCTAATATGAAAAGGAGCAAATATTAGGATAATGCGATGTACGTATTTCGGAGACTTGCGGCCGAGAATCGGCACGCGTAGTGAAGGTAAATATATTTTTCAAAAATTCACAATAAATCACAATATTGTTTTAGAGACTTCAAATTTGTTTCAAAATGAAGAAAAATGACGGAATATTACTAGGCCGTAAGAGTTTTAGCTTACAATTGCGTTTTTCAACTATTTCGGTAGAGTCAAATTTGACCGAACGTGGTTTTTTTTTCTATTTATCGTGATTTATATGCAAATATTTCAAAAAAAAGAGAAAAGCTACAACCTTCAATCATTTTTAGTTGTATTCTACATGAAATTGCGCACATTTTCATATATAAAACTTTATGTAACAGCTAATTTTAAATGGTGCAAACATTTCGACAATTCTGATTTTTTCGGAAGAGTTACCGCGCGAACGTAAGGAAATTTTTTTTTTTTTTCATAAATTCACCATAAATCAAAATATTGTGCTAGAGACTTCCAAGTCGTTGCAAAATGAAGGTAAATGATTGAATATTACTAGAATATAAGAGTTTTAGCTTACAATTGCGTTTTTCGACCATTTCGGTAGAGTCAAAGTTGACCGAAAGTTGAAATTTTTTGCACTTAACGTTATTTATATGAAAATATTTCGAAACTGATAAAAGCTACAACCATGGGTTGTTTTTAGTTGTATTGTGCATGAAATTGCGCACATTTCCATATATAAAACTTTATGTAACGGCAAATTTAAAAGGGTGCAAACATTAGGACAATCGCACGAAAAAATTTATCGGAAGAGTTATCGCACAAACGTAAGGAAAAAGTTTTTTCATAAATTCACCATAAATCGAAATATTGTGCTAGAGACGTCAAATTTGTTGCAAAATGAAGGCAAATGATTGAATATTACTATAATATAAGAATTTTAGCTTACAATTGCGTTTCTCGACCATTTCTGTAGAGTCAAAGTTGACTGAAGGTTGAAATTTTTGCACTTATCGTTATTTATATGAAAATATCTCAAAACTGATAAAAGCTACAATCATGAGTATTTTTTAGTTGTATTCTACATGAAATTGCGCACATTTTCATATATAATACTTCATGTAAAGGATAATTTAAAATGGTGCAAAAATTATGTCAAAGTGACGAAATAATTTCCGAGATGTGTCACTGATACTTTTTAGTGTGATAAGAAAGAAATTCGCGCTTGCGCGCCTGCGTAGCGATTGTAAACAAAACAACGCCTTGATCCGTGAACTCCCAGCATCCCCCAAGGAGCGTGATACAAAAGTTTTCGGCTGGTAGACCTATAAGTATTTTTCCGCGAATTTTTAAAAAAACTTTTTTGAGCCGACGTATGATACGTCCAATCGGCATACGGGAGACATTTTGACTCGACGTTTAATACGTCCAATCGGCGTAAGAGGGTTAAGTTGAAAGGCCTGTAACACGTAACAGACTAGGGGGAGCAAATCAAGCCTGAGCTGGCACTGGGCACTTGGAAGATGATGCCAAACCAATAAGAACTGGCACTGGGCTATCAGCTGATCCTGGGTGCTTGACTGAAGATGGGCACTTGAATGGCAGAAGATGCTCGGGCTCTACTGGGCGCTCAGTCAAGGCATGTGGGCCCTCGCGAGAGGAAGGACACTTGAAAGACAAAGACAAGCACTTATAGGATGAAAATGAGCGCCTAGGTGCCAAATACTGGTGCTCTTTCGAAGAAAAGCGTTTCAGGTTGTCTCAAAAGCTGTAAGAAGATTGAGGGCTATGGGAAGGCTCTCTGAACCTTTTAGCTAGGTAGCAAGTGAGACTGGTCCCTGTATGACAAACACCTCTTCAGGGGGCGAGCCTCACCCAAAGAGTGCCACTGGCACCTCTTATAATGACTGGAATCTCCAGAACTCAGAGCAAGTTGAAGCACATCCAAGATGCCTTTCGAACAGCTGTCTTTTGTCGCAACCTGGGATGCAACAGATACAACTGAGGGGGGTGACTACCCATGGGCAGAACCCGTCGACCTCCCTTGGCCATCCAGTATGCTCCTTCCAGGATTAGGGGAGTATGGCAGTGACCTTTGCCTAAGATTAGGGGAGTATGGCAGTGACCTTTGCCTAAGAGAATTGGTGAGATGGGCAGCCACCTCCTCCACTATCACTTAACTGGCACTTTTCTCACTTATTTTGTCCATAAGGACTTGCAATGCTGCCCCTAATTGGGCCACTGTATTCACAATAAGACCAAGCTTTTGGTCAAACTTGGTCTCAAGTCTGGAAAAGTGATCAGGTTCAGAATCGTGGGAGCTAGGCAAAGGAGCAGGTGGTATCTGAGGAGGGCTGGATGCGGGACAGACTTAGGTACACTGGCTAGCTAATGACTTAACATCAGCTCTAGAAGCTGCTTTTCTCTTATGGTCTCTCTGTAACTTTGTCAAGCGAGAAGTTAAAGTCTTCCATTTCGTCTTGTCCCATCCCTACACTCATCACAGTTAAGGTCAATAGAACAAACTTGTTCTCTACGATTAGTGCAAAGGGTGTGAGAATCATAGGATGTTTCCGTCAATTGAGTATTGTAGCCTTTGCTGCAATACTGAAAACTAGAAGCAATAGAGTCAGACATTAATCAACTAGCATGATAAAGTGAAAGTAAGTAAGTCTCACTAGAGAACAACTATCAAATTAAATGTTTCACTAGAAAATCTAACTAAATACATATGACGAAGGTTACCATAGCAAATTACTTCACCAACAGGGAAGATATCAATCTGAATCCAAGAACAAGCTGCAATCTTACAACCATGTGTGGTCTTAAGCTGGCAGAAACAAATTTAAATTTTTGGCCAAGTTGTTCCTCTCTTACCATGAAAGTGCATGGGGCTAGTCACCTACATAAACAAGACCAGCTGTCATGAATTTCAAAATTCAAGCTGCCGTGTGAGTAGAAACCCAGCTAAAAAATTAATGGATAAGTTTTACTTTATATAAAACTTAGTTAAAATTCCATCTTGCAAACTACTTCCTGGAAATGTCCATTTACTTTTACAATACTTTACCTGTGTGACTTGTGGTTGCAGAAGGCCAAGTTTTATCAGTTTATGAAGGGAAAGTCATGGTAGAAATTTGTTCTTTTCATCTGCATAATTAGTACTCTTGTTATGGAGGACTTATGGAGTTCCATTTGACAACGTCTGTATGTGAGAGAGAGAGAGAGAGAGAGAGAGAGAGAGAGAGAGAGAGAGAGAGAGAGAGAGAGAGAGAGAGTAATTGGTGATTGGACGGTTAACGACTGTATTGTCTGTTGGTGAGTTCTGGCTGGGTTGTCTGCTGGTAGAGATCAGAGTTGTATTGGCTATTGGTGAGTTCTGGCTGCGTTGTCTGCTGGTAGAAATCTAAGTTCTGTGTTTTCAGTGAGTTTTCAGGTAGTCTTTGGTGAGAGCTGGTGACAGACAGTAGTGCTGGAACATTTTGGAGAAGGCAGTGCTATTCAGCTGAGTTGTGTGTTTTTGTTGTTATTTGGTGTTGTTAAGTTAGTGTTTTTGCTTAGAGTTGTTGTGCCTGTGCTGTTATGATTTTTTGTATTATTTGGGCAGTGGTCTTTTGTTGTGTTGTTGTGTTTTGTTGTTATATGTGAGGTTATGGTTGTGTTCCTTGGTTGGTTGCTGTGTTGTTAGGTTGTGGTTATGTTCCTTGGTTGGTTGCTGTGTTGTTGAGTTGTGGTTGTGTTCCATGGTTGTTGTTGTGTTGTTGTGGTCCTTGGTTGTTGTTGGGTTATAGTCCTTAGTTGTTGTGTTATTGGGTTGTGGGTTGTGGTTCTTGGTTGTTGTTGTTGTTGGTATTTCTGTGACCTCGACCGGCGGACAGCACAGGATAGCCCTGGAGTATCTGGAGTTGGTAAGTACATGCGTTTGTGTTTTTTTTTTTTCTGTGTGTAGGTATAGTTCAATTGTCCTGCTGTATTCTGAAGTGTAAAGTAGAAAGTGTGACTGGGGTGAGTTGGGCAGCTGGACTGATTAAGTGTATGTGGGGGGGATTCTGCAGCTTGTTTTTGAGCTTGTGATTCCGCCACATTGTTTCCTTTCTGATTGGCACAGTTTACTGGGCAACTTGATTTTTTTTATCAATAGACATAATCATGACCAACACTTTACTAATGACTCCTCTCTACTATATGGAATTTTTTTAAGCATAAGCCATAAATGTGACCCACATTTTACTAATGAATCCTTTTCACTGCATGAGTCCTGCTGATAACAAGAACTTTTGGGAGGTAGATAATCTTTCTGGAGCTTTTTCATATCACAGGTTATATGGCTATGTTAAGTTAAAGGTTCGCAATGAAAAAAATCTCTAAAAAATTGCCAGTCTCCCTTCTCCCTCTATACTTGCAACCAATTCAGATATAGTATCAGGTAATTCTTGCTGCCAGGGGGCCTTTAAACCCACAATACACACCTACAGCTGACAATGGAAGAATTCTTCTCAAAACTGTGTCACATCTGGGAAGTTAGCACAAGTGCATAAAAGGTTATGTAAAATTATAGGGTTTGTACTAAAATAAATATTAATGCTTGAAAAAAAAAAATGTCTGGCTATCATGTACTTTAAGTGAAAGTAAATCTATATATCCATTTGCTTGACATTTATACAACAAATTCAATATTGTATACCAGGCAAGCACTGTTTTATCTAGGAACCATATACTATCTATAAAGTTGAAAAGTCAGTTGAATTCCATTCTGGTTCAATGCGGTAAGCTGCCTGTCAAAACATGTCTTGAGTAAAACATATCATAAAGAACTATCCCTATCATATTACAAATGCAACATTACCTGCATGCTGTGATTTATCCAAATGGTTTTCGTGCAGTTTTTGATATGTATTGGGTAATTATTAGGCATGAAATATAATTCTGTGGTATTTTTCCTTGTTAGCAATAGTCCTCTTAACCCTTAAAACGCCGGAGCGGTAAATAAAAAAAATGACTCCCGTATGCCGGAGGGGTTTGAGAGTGAGCGCGTAAGCGGAAAAAATATTTTTTTCAAAAATCACAGCGCGCTTAGTTTCAAGATTAGAGTTCATTTTTTGGCTCCTTTTTTTGTCATTGCTTGAAGTTTAGTATGCAACCATCAGAAATGAAAAAATTATCATTATCATATATAAATAAAATAATGCGATATATGATAGCGCAAAAACGAAATTTTCATATATATTGTATTCAAATCGCGCTGTGCGCAAAACGGTTGAAGGTAACAAGTTACTTTTTTTTCGTTGTAATGTGCACTAAATTGCGATCATTTTGATATATAACACATTGTAAAACGATAAAAGCAACACAGAGAAAATATTATCACAAAATAATGCATGAATTCGTAACGCGCTTACGTAAACACATATTTTTTTCAAAAATTCACCATAAATCTAAATATTGTCCTAGAGACTTCCAATATGTTTCAGAATGAAGGACAAATGATTGAATATTACTATACTGTAAGAATATTAGCTTACAAATGCAGTTTTCGACCATATCTGACGAGCTAAAGTTGACCGAATGTCGAATTTTTTATATATGTATTTTTTTTATATCCAATTATTTCGGAAAATAAGAAAAGCTACAACTTTCAAATATTTTTCGTTTTATTCTACATGAAATTGCGCACATTTTCATATATAAAACTTCTATGAAATGCCTAATATGAAACGGAGCAAATATTCCGAGAATGGGACTTACGCATTTCGGAGATTTGTGGCGGAGAATCCGCGCGCGGAGGGAAGGAAAGTTTTTTTTTAAAATTCACCATAAATTTAAATATTGTGCTAGAGACTTCGAATTTGTTTCACGATGAAGATAAATGACTGAATATTACTAGACTGTAAGAGTTTTATCTTACAATTGCGTTTTTCGACCATTTCGGTAGAGTCAAATTTGACGAACGTGGTTTTTTTCTATTTATCGTGATTTATATGCAAATATTTCGAAAATGATATTAGCTACAACCTTCAACTAGTTTATTGTTGTATTATACATGAAATTGCGCACATTTTCATATATAAAACGTTATGTAACGGCTAATTTAAAATGGTGCAAACATTACCACAATCGCCACGTATGATTTTTTCGGAAGAGTTACCGCGCCCCGCGGACGTAAAGAAAATGTTATTTTTTTCATAAATTCACCATAAATCGAAAATATTGTGCTAGAGACTTCCAATTTGTTGCAAAATGAAGGTAAATGCTTGAATATTACTAGAATATAGGCGTTTTAGCTTACAATTGCGTTTTTCGACCATTTCGGTAGAGTCAAAATTGACCGAAGGTTGAAAATTTGTCACTTATCATTTTTTATATGAAAATATTTCAAAATTGATAAAAGCTACAACCATGGGTTGTTTTTAGTTGTATTGTGCATGAAATTGCGCACATTTTCATATATAAAACTTTATGTAACGGCTAATTAAAATGGTGCAAACATTACCACAATCGCATGTATGATTATTTTCGGAAGAGTTACCGCGCGGACGTAAGGAAAAGGTTTTTCATAAATTCACCATAAATCGAAATATTGTGCTAGAGACTTCCAATTAGTTGCAAAATTAAGTTAAATGATTGAATATTACTAAAATATAGAGTTTTAGCTACAATTGCGTTTTTCGACCATTTCGGTAGAGTCAAGTTGACCGAAGGTTGAAATTTTGTGGCACTTATCGTTATTTATATGAAATATCTTAAAACTGATAAAAGCTACAATCATGAGTATTTTTTTGTTTTGTATTCTACATAAAATGCGCACATTTTCATATATAATAACTCTATGTAACGGCTAATTTAAAATGGTACAAAAATTATGTCAAAGTGACGAAATAATTTCAGAGATGTGTCACAGATACTTTTTATTTAGTGCGGCAAGAAAGAAATTCGCGCTTGCGCGCCTGCGTAACGATTGTAAAAAAACAAAACAACACCTTGATCCGTGAACTCCCAGCATCCCCCAAGGCGCGTGATTCAAGAGTTTTTGGCTGTAGGCCTAAAAGTATTTTTCCGCGAATTTTTAAAAAAACTTTTGTATGTCGACGTAAAAATACGTCCAGTCGGCACCCGAGAGACAAAAAAATGTCGACGTAAAATACGTCCAGTCGGGCGTTTAAGTGGTTAATTAACCCTAAACGCCCGAAGCGGTATTTTTAAAAATCGTCTCCCGTATGCTGGCGGCGTTCGCGAGTGAGCGCCGAAGCGGAAAAAAGAAAAAGTGTAATTTTTTTTTTTTTTTAAATCACAGCACGCTTAGTTTTCAAGATTATGAGTTCATTTTTGGCTCCTTTTTTGTCAATGCCTGAAGTTTAGTATGAAACCATCAGAAATGAAAAAATATCATTATCATATATAAATATTGGAATATATGACCGCGAAAAAAACTTTCATATATAATTGTACAGTGGGGCCCCCGTATTCGTGTTCTCCGGATTCGCGGACTCAAACATTCGCGGATTTCTCTCGGGAACGTTTCACCACATTATTCACGGAAAATTCGCGCATTCACGGTATTTTTCTATGAGAAATATCCACAAATTCCTGGGGTTATTTTTTATCAATTTCAGAATAAAATGCACTTTTTGTGATAAAAGTATTAAAAAAACCAAGTATGAAAATTTTTAGTGGTTTTTCTTGAGTTTTAACTAACAAAATAGGCTGTTTTTAGCATTTTTATAGGGGTTCCAAACATTTGCGGATTCTAACTATTCATGGGGGGGTCTGGTACGCATCCCCCACGAATACGGGGGGACCACAGTATACAAATCGCGCTGAGCAAAACGGTTAAAGTTAAAGAGTTAATTTTTTTCGTTGTATTGTACACTAAATTGTGATCATTTTGGTATATAACACATTGTAAAACGATCAAGGAAACACAGAGAAAATATTATCACAAAATGATGCATGAATTCGTAACACGCGGACATAAAAATTTTTTTTTTTTCATAAATTCACCATAAATCAAAATATTGTGCTAGAGACTTCCCGTTTGTTGCAAAATGAAGTTAATTGATTGAATATTACTAGACTGTAAGTGTTGTAGCTTACAATTGCAGTTAAAGTTGACCAAAGGACTAATTTTTTCTATTTATCATTATTTATATGAAAATATTTCAAAATTGATAAAAGCTACAACCATGGGTTGTTTTTCGTTGTATTCTACATGAAATTGAGCACATTTTCATATATAAAACTTTATATAACGGCTAATTTAAAATGGTGCAAACATTACAACAATCGGACAAAAAAATTTAGGATTTTTTCGGAAGTTACCGCGTAGACGTAATGAAAGTTTATTTCATAAATTCACCATAAATCAAAATATTATGCTAGAGACTTTCAATTTGTTGCAAAATAAAGGTAAATGATTGAATATTACTAGAATGTAATAGTTTTAGCTTACAATTGCATTTTTTTACCATTTCGGTCGAGTCAAAGTTGACCAAAGGTTGAAATTTTGGCACATCGTTATTTATCGGAAAATTTTTCAAAACTGATAACAGCTACAACCATGGGTTGTTTTTTGTTGTATTCTACATGAAATTGCACACATTTTCATATATAAAACTTTATGTAACGGCTAATTTAAAATGGTGCAAACATTACAACAATCGGACGAAAAAATTTAGGATTTTTTTCGGAAGAGTTACCGCGCGGAGGTAAGGAAAATGTTTTTTTTTCCATAAATTCACCACAAATCGAAATATTGTGCTAGAGACTTCCAATTTGTTGCAAAATAAAGATAAATGATTGAATATTACTAGAATGTAAGATTTTTAGCTTACAATGGCGTTTTTTTACCATTTCAGTCGAGTCAAAGTTGACCGAAGGTTGATATTTTGGCACTTATCGTCATTTATATGAAAATATTTCAAAACTAATAAAAGCTACAACCATGGGTTGTTTTTAGTTGTATTCTACATGAAATTGTGCACATTTCCATATATAAAACTTTATGTAATGGCTAATTTAAAATGGTGCAAACATTACAACAATCGGACAAAAAAATTTATGATTTTTTTGGAAGTTACCGTGCCGACGTAAGGAAAAAGTTTTTTTCATAAATTCACCATAAATCAAAATATTGTGCTAGAGACTTCCAATTTGTTGCAAAATGAAGGTAAATGATTGAATATTACTAGAATATAAGAGTTTTAGCTTACAATTGCGTTTTTTGACCATTTAGGTCGAGTCAAAGTTGACCGAAGGTTGAAATTTTGGCACTAATCATTATTTATATGAAAATATTTCAAAACTGATAAAAGCTACAACCATGAGTTGTTTTTAGTTGTATTCTACATGAAATTGCGCACATTTTCATATATAATACTCCATGTAACAGCTAATATAAAATGGTGCAAAAATTAAGTCAAAGTGACTAAATAATTTCTGAGATGCATCGCTGATGCTTTTTAGTGTGAGAAGAAAGAAATTCGCGCTTGCGTGCCTGGGTAACGATTGTAAATAAAACAACGCCTTGATCCGTGAGCTCCCAGCATCCCCCAAGGCGCGTGATTCAAAAGTTTTCGCCTAGTAGGCCTATAACTATTTTTCCGCGAATTTAAAAAAAAAAAATTCTTTATATCGACGTATGTACTACCAATCGGCACCCAACAGACAATTTATATCGACGTTTAATACGTCCAATCGGCGTTAAAGGGTTAACTGACATCCCAATCTAGTTTATTTATAATTCTTGCTTACAGTATTTTTTCCAGAATATCAGGTATAAAATAATATCTATAATGTTAGCAGAAGATTTTAAGTTTTACCACACATAGCCATACAGTATTACATTCCAACTGGTACCTAATAAATAGCAAAAACCAATAAATAGTCTTGGAAATCCATTCAAACATTCAACATAATGCTTAGTAAATTGGTCATAAGTAAAACAGAAGTTAGTAAATGGATAATCTTTTAAGTATGAATAGTTTTATAAAGATATGAAAGAAAGCAATAACCCAAGATACTCTCATTCCTGCACTAAGAACCATATCTTACTGAAATCTAAAATGAGATGCTCATTTGAGCTCTAGTAAGTTATTCTAAGTTCATTACAAAAAATATCAACACCAATGCAACTAGTATTATTATACAATATCTGCACTGTAGTTTTCATCAATCATTCACTATCAGCTATCACCTTCACTTAAAATTACACCTTAGAAGTTCAACCATTTTCAAAATGCCTAGCATCACAAATGAGCTCAATTTTCCTGTAACTGTTCAGAAAAGAGATTAAAGAACTAAGTACAAAAACTTTTAACAATAACCTTGACAGGGGTCGTCCACTTGCAGAGAGTGGAGAAAACGAGACCTCGAAAAGTTCATCCATATTCTGGATGTTCTTGACAAAATAATGGAACTTTAGTTGGAATATCTCAAGTGTGTGATGAAGAACAGAATTGAAGTCTGCTTTTCCTAGGGCAATTAGATTAAGCTGCTCCTCAACAGCACTTCTCATTGTTGGCAAAACCAAATCTGGATCAATCTGAAAACAAAATCACAATTTAATGTTGAATCTTATAGTAACACTAGGGTGACAAACAATTAACTACTGGTTGATTTCTCTCAAACTTTGAAATGACTTAAAACATAAAAATTTTAATCTAATGCTACACACTTTTTAATATAACTCATGCAAAACATATTGTACTGATGAAAGTGGGCAAAACGGTTAAAAGCTAACGAGGTAATTTTTTCGTTGTATTCTACAGTAAATTGCGATCATTTTGGTATACAACACATTGTAAAACGATCAAGGCAACACAGAGAAAATATTATCATAAAATGATGCATGAATTCGTAACGAGCAGACATAAAAAAAAAGATGTTTTCAAAAATTCACCATAAATTGAACTATTGTGCTAGAAGCTTCCTGTTTGTTGCAAAATGAAGGTAATTGATTGAATATTACTAGACTGTAAGTGTTGTAGCTTACAGTTGCAGTTTTCTACCATTTCGGTCGAGTTATAGTTGACCGAAGGACGAATTTTTTCTATTTATCATTATTTATAAGAAAATACTTCAAAACTGATAAAAGCTACAACCATGGGTTGTTTTTTGTTATGTGAAATTGCACACATTTTCATATATAAAACTTTATATAACGGCTAATTTAAAATGGTGCAAACATTACGACAATCGGACAAAAAAATTTATGATTTTTTCGGAAGGGTTACCGCGTGGACGTACGGAAAAAGTTTATTTAATAAATTCACCATAAATCGAAATATTGTGTTAGAGACTTCCAATTTGTTGCAAAATAAAGGTAAATGATTGAATATTACTAGAATGTAATAGTTTTAGCTTACAATTGCGTTTTTTTACCATTTCAGTTGAGTCAAAGTTGAACGAAGGTTGAAATTTTGCCACTTATCGTTATTTATATGAAAATATTTCAAAACTGATAAAAGCTACAACCATGGGTTGTTCATTGTTGTATTTTACATGAAATTGCGCACATTTCCATATATAAAACTTTATGTAACGGCTAATTTAAAATGGTGCAAACATTACGGCAATCTGACAAAAAAATTCTGATTTTTTTCGGAAGAGTTACCACACGGACAAAAGGAAAATGTTTTTTTTTCATAAATTCACCATAAATCGAAATATTATGCTAGAGACTTCCCATTTGCTGCAAAATAAAGGTAATTGATTGAATATTACTAGAATGTAAGAGTTTTAGCTTAGAATTGCGTTTTTTTTATAATTTCGGTCGAGTCAAAGTTGACCGAAGGTTGAAATTTTGGCACTTATCGTTATTTATATGAAAATATTTCAAAACTGATAAAAGCTACAACCATGGGTTGTTTTTAGTTGTATTCTACATGAAATTGCACACATTTCCATATATAAAACTTTATGTAACGGCTAATTTAAAATGGTGCAAACATTACGACAATCAGACAAAAAAGTGTATGATTTTTTCGGAAGAGTTACCGCGTGGACGCATGGAAAAAGTTTATTTCATTAATTCACCATAAATCAAAATATTGTGTTAGAGACTTCCAATTTGTTGCAAAATAAAGGTAAATTATTGAATATTACTAGAATGTAATAGTTTTAGCTTACAATTGCGTTTTTTTACCATTTCGGTCGAGTCAAAGTTGACCGAAGGTTGAAATTTAACCATTTATCGTTATTTATATGGAAATATTTCAAAACTGATAAAAAGCTACAACCATGGGTTGTTTATTGTTGTATTCTACATGAAATTGCACACATTTTCATATATAAAACTTTATGTAATGGCTAATTTAAAAGGGTGCAAACATTACGACAATCCGACAAAAAAATTTGATTTTTTTCAGAAGTTACTGCGCGGATGAAAGGAATTTTTTTTTTTTTTTCATAAATTCACCATAAATCGAAATATTGTGCTAGAGATTTCCAATTTGTTGCAAAATAAAGGTAATTGATTGAATATTACTAGAATGTAAGAGTTTTAGCTTAGAATTGCGTTTTTTGACCATTTCGGTCGAGTCAAATTTGACCGAAGGTTGAAATTTTGGCACTTATCGTTATTTATATGAAAATATTTCAAAACTGATAAAAGCTACAACCATGGGTTGTTTTTGGTTGTATTCTACATGAAATTGCACACATTTCCATATAGTATAAAACTTTAAGTAACGGCTAATTTAAAATGGTGCAAACATTACAACAATCGGACGAAAAAATTTATGATTTTTTCGGAAGAGTTACTGCGCAGACGTACGGAAAAAGTTTTTTCATAAATTCACCATAAATTGAAATATTGTGCTGGAGACTTCCAATTTGTTGCAAAATGAAGGTAAATGATTGAATATTACTATAATATAAGAGTTTTAGCTTACAATTGCGTTTTTTGACCATTTCGGTCGAGTCAAAGTTGACCAAAGGTTGAAATTTTGGCACTTATCGTTATATGAAAATATTTCAAAACTAATAAAAGCTACAACCATGAGTTGTTTTTAGTTGTATTCTACATGAAATTGCGCACATTTTCATCTATAATACTCCATGTAACGGCTAATTTAAAATGGTGCAAAAATTATGTCAAAGTGACGAAATAATTTCTGAGATGTGTCGCTGATGCTTTTTAGTGCAAGTAGAAAGAAATTCACGCTTGCGCGCCTGGGTAACGATTGTAAACAAAACAACGCCTTGATCCGTGAGCTCCCGGCATCCCCCAAGGCGTGTGATTCAAAAGTTTTCGCCTAGTAGGCCTATAACTATTTTTCCGCGAATTTAAAAAAAAACTTTTTTATATCGACGTATATACGTCCCATCGGCACCCAACAGACAATTTATATAGACGTTTAATATGTCAAATCGGCGTTAAAGGGTTAAATATATATATACTATTCCTAATTGTAAAAGTAAAGAATAAAATCTACACTAAAGTCATACATTTAAAAATTGAGGTGCTTTTATGAAAATAAAATGAGATACAGGCCATCCCTAGTTATTGGCGGATGTTGTTCCAGCAGCTTGATAATAAATGAAAGTCGCTGATAGCTGAAAATCTGCAATTTTTGGAGCTATAAGTGCCAATAACTGGATTTTGGCGTCTATAACCAGTAATAGCACCTCTGTCAGCTATGTATTGCCGATAACCAGAAATCAGCGTAAGCAATTTTTAGCACTAGACATGCACCATAAAACCAGATCGCCGATAACATGGGACTATCTGTATACAGTGTAATAGCTAATTAAACCTTAACGGATGAGCATGCTCATATGATGATCTATAGCAGGTTTTGAGCAATGGACAGGCCAACTCATATGAGTAAAAATATGGTGGGAAAGATGTTCATTACACTTCAATGGTCCATAAATGACTTCTGGCAATTGTAGTATCCCAGCACAGTATAAAGGGAGATCACTGTGCCTTAAGACTTGATGGGGGAAATGTACTGCCCTCTCTATCCCATGATGTCTTTTTGTTTATTTGCTCATAAATATACCCAGGGATTTCTGTTGGTTTTAGTTCTTATCTTTTACGTTGTAAGTCAACTATAATTATAATTTTGCAAAGAAAAGAGCAAAGAAATTTTTGAAAAAGCATGAATACCTCACAAAAAGTTACTGAACCTCCCCACCTCAATATATCTCGTGAGTATTTTACCATAAATAAGTTTAGAATTTGTTACTGATTTAAGTGCTTATCTGTTATGATATTGTGAGCTGTAATTATAATCCTACAATACAAAATAAAAGAGATTATTAGAAAAAACATGTATAACCGTAAAATTAGCATATGTTTATGAGTGTCTAGTAAAAGAGGCCCCAAACAGGGTTGTAAATAGTCACTTTGAACTTCCTGTGGAGAGTGCAGAAAATTTTTCATAATTTTTGTTCTTACACCATGTGCATTTACTTTCACATGTCTTCCAAATAAAAAATCTTAATACTTATTTGCATCAATATCAACCCTTCCAACACAAATATGATGCATGCATACCAGAGGTTAATTAGGACCACATCTTGGTCGTGAGCATGTTTGTCTCTGCTTTCTCAAGTCTCCAAGTGACCTTGAATAAGATAGAAAATATACCAGAAAAACATCCAAGGTAGTGTTGCAATATAGGTAATTGACATTTTACATTATCATTTCCACAAATAAAGCCAGTATCTATCAACATATCAAAGAACCATGACTAAAGAGTAAGCCTTCTCCATTCTGACCAACAGCAGACTGAATGCTGAACCCTCACCAATCAATATTTCTTTATTCAAATACTAGATTCTTTCTCATATAATGAAAACAATTCCAATGTATTAAACTGTGACACAAATCCTTGTGAGCTAGATTATACCAAAAAATCACAAGATATTGAAAATGAAGACAATATTCATAGCAAAGAGACCAAGATAACAAATGGGCAGTAAGCTGCCAGTGACTTTAAACCACAGTCATTTGATTTCAATGCCAACAGCCTTGAAATTACCAAGGACAAAAGCACTAATGACAATTTCTATATGAATGTGAATGTTTGTTAGATTTTTTTTGCAACAACTTAGCAGACTAATAAGTATCAGTGTCTTTGGTAGAAACAAAAGGCAAAGAGGCTCCCAAGCACATTAAAACTTTCTTAGAAATAACACACAAAGAAATGTTTTATTTCCTTTGTATAATGATGATAATGTCTCATGTGAAAAGCATCACACTGTGGACCACTGGATGAAAGAATGATTCAAAATGAATTAGGAAATTAAGTTTCACAGCTTTTACAAAATAGTACAGTACACCTGATCTTAAGTATTCAAAGATGAAATGGAATGGTGCAAAATTACAAAATTTGGAAAGACTGAAAAGACCAACAGGCATGTAGACTGCAATAAAAAATGCTAATTGCACTTAAGAATATGCTGGTTAGTTCCATTAGCTGTAGTATGTGGAAAACAAAACAGAGGTACGTAAAATAACTTTTTCACCTGGTTGACACATCACTGTTGAATGCATATTATTTACATAAAATTAAATCTGGGAAATGGCAGTCTTCATTTAATTTTTCAAAACCAATCATATTACAATTAGCTGAAAAGTTCCCAGTGAGTCAGAAGTAGTAGTTAGCTGTACAACTCAAGAAAAACATTAAACATAACCAAAGGACACTTTCTTCAGTCCTGAAACAGCCCAAGACCAGTAACCTTGGCTGAATTGTCATGTAAGGCGATGTCAATGAGAAAATGTTCACACTGGTGCTAAATTTGACTGAGATAGAAATAAAACTAAGGAAAAATCTATTTATATGGACAGGATCTAATAAAAAAACATGGAGACTAATTGTGGCTACTTTTCCTTGTGATGACTATGAAAAAAGGAATAATTATTTGGACATAAAAGTAATAATTATCTGGACATATATCTTAAAAGACTGCTCTTAAAGGACCAGAAGACTAACACTGATAACAAGATAACAATTTGTATACGGTGTATCATTATCTAGTAGTATTTTCCAGTCTTTTGAATTGAAATGGGATAGCATGATAGCAGTGAGAGGGTTTTTTCTGCTTCCACTCTAAGGATTATGCCCAAACAGGACAAGATCACACATCTGGCGACCTAACTCTCCACCAAGGCCCTCCATACCAATTCGTTAGAAATTCAGTGTGTCATGCAACAGAATATATTACACAAATTTCATAATTGGTAATGGGTCACAATATTCTTTATTTTTTATCTTTGAGAAGTCATTTGGTGTTGTAACAATTCATGGTTAGAAAAAGTCTAGAATGTACTAGTACACAGTCATTTTACATTACCTGTTAACACTTGCGCTACATACGGTGGAACCCCCGTATTCACGTTGTCGGCATTCGCGGACTTACATATTCGCAGATTTTTCTATGGACCATATCTACCCATTATTCATGAGAAATTCATGTATTTGCTATATTTTTCTATGAGAAATATTCCCAAATTCCAGTTTTTCTTTTTTTTATTCAATTTCATCATAAATGCACTTTTCTGTGATAAAACTATTAAAAAACCAGGTATAAACATTTTTAGTGGGTTTTTCTTCAGTTTTAACTAACAAAATAGGCAGCTTTCAGTGTTTCTATAGGGGTTTCAAATATTTGGGGATTCTAGCTATTTACAGGAGCATCTGGTACGTATCCCCCGCGAATATGGAGGGAACACTGTAATACATATAATATAACCAAAATCTGTAATGTTTATACATGGTAGTATAGTGCTAAAATGATAAAGAATGCTTGTATGTAATATGCATAATTGGCTATTCTGAGAGATATCATACAAATGGCATTTGGGATGATTTTATGTTTTACTAGGCACTTGACTCTTAGTGTGTTTCTTATGAAGACCTAAGTGCACTTTTTTAAGCACAACTAGTTTATGGTATGACTAAGAGGCAGTGATAGCCTTACTCTTAGCTTTTACCTCAACAGAGAAAATTATTATATCAGCAAAAAAAAAAAAAATTATGTATATGACATAAAAATGATATTGTTATGATACAATAAAGTTTTATACATACTTACCTGGCAGATATATACAATTAATTGCCCACCCATCCTCCCCTCAGGAGACAGATGGTTTAGAAAAAATATGATGGAAAACGGGAATGGTTCCTATTCCTGCCACCCAGCGGCAGCGCGGTTGATCACCTGACCTACCTGTAGCGTGTGCGCGAAATTCGAAATTCTGTCGGCACGACGGAGTCAATAGCTAAGTATATATCTGCCAGGTAAGTATGTATAAAACTTTATTGTATCATAACAATATCATTTTTATACATTCAACTTACCTGTCAGATATATACTTAGCTGATTCACACCATTGGAGGAGGGTAAAAGACAGCTAATAACTGATTTAAACAGATATCACAACATTCGTTGTAGGTAATAATTAAATAAAACCTTGGTTCCTACCTGTTTAGACTGAAGACTTCATGATTAATAACCAGGAGTCTGCTTAGTCTCAAGAGCCTCAGCGAGAAATTGATCTATTGCTAAGAGTTCTTGTAGGTCTGCCAAAGGGGTCTTATCCACTTACTTGGCCGATCCTATAAGGGCTATGTCAAAGGGTTTCAATCCACTTATATGACAAGTACCTTTTTTCTAAGGAGCACAATACCGATCCCGATCACCTTAACCTAACACCATGTTATTTCTAAGATTGCAAGGAATCATCCCCGAACCCCTTGCAAACAACCAAAAAACTCAAACACAATTATCTCACACATCACTTAATTACAAAAAATATAAATTCAAAAATTAAATTTTTGTACAACCCCGCTTTTAAGACCTATTCAAAGCCTCCTACTGGCAGAAGCAACGGCCGCCTGTGCGACGTCAAGTGCTCATGCCAGCAGAAAAACCTTGATACTGTCTCAAAAGGGAGGTTCATGCACAGATTTTAGACAAAGTCTTTAGTACAACTCCGCTTATAAGGCACATTCGCAGTTCCTTACTGACAAGGGTAACGGCCGCCTGTGCGACAACTAGCACCCTTATTAGTAGTAAATCAAAAAACCTGCCTCAAGGAAAGGGAAGATTTACGTATGATCAAAGACACAGTCTCCTATAGTATAGCCCATCCTGTAAGATAAACTCACAGTTCCTTGCTTAACCAAGGCAACGGCCGCCTGTGCGACATCTAGCCGTCATGTAAGAAGAAACTTAGAGCCTAACTCAAAGGTACGGTTTTTCATAAACAAATTTTAATCTTTTCAGTTAAGGATCGGTATGCGTCCCTATTCCCAGCACTGTATCCGCAGACACAAAAGGACCCAGAGAGAAGCACTTTTCATAGGTAATCCTAACATCTTTAAGATAGTGAGATGCGAATACCGAATTGCATCTCCAATAGGTCGCATTAATAATATCCTTCATAGACATATTCTTCTGGAAAGATAATGACGTTGCCACAGCTCTTACCTCATGAGCTTTTACTCGCAGTGACTTATAGGAATCGTCTGCACATACACTGTGAGCTTCCGTAATCACACTTCTAACAAAATATGACAACGCATTTTTGGGCATTGGCCTTTTCGTATCCCGCACTGCGCACCATAAACTTTGTTTACATGCCCGTAGCTCTTCTTTCTTTTTAAGATAGAACTTAAGAGCTCTAACTGGGCATAAAGTTCTTTCAGTTTCGTCTCCCACCAAAGTTGAAAGACTTTTCACTTCAAAACTCCTTGCCCAGGGTTTCGAAGGGTTGGAAAGCACAGATAGCCGCGTCTCTTTTAAAACCCACTCGAGAATCTAGGGCATGGATTTCACTGATTCTCTTAACGGTAGCTAAGGGCTATGAGGAAATACACTTTCTCGTCCCAATCTCTGAACGAGGCACGGTCGGGAGGTTCAAACTTTTCTGACGAGAGGAACTTGAGTACTACATCCAGGTTCCAGCTTGGAGGAACTGAGGATATAGATTTAGAGGTTTCAAACGATCTTATTAAATCATGTAAATCTTTATCTTTTGCCAAATTCAATCCTCTATTTCTAAAAACCGCCGAGAGCATGCTTCGGTATCCTCTTATGGTAGAAACTGAAAGATGAGCTTCCTCTCTCAAAAATAACAAAAATCTTGCTATATTGGTACAGAGGTATCGGAGGAGGACAATTTATTCTTCCTACACCATCTTCTGAACACATCCCACTTCGATTGGTAAACCCGAATAGTTGACGATCTTCGGGCTCTAGCAATTGCTTTCGAAGCTTTGCTTGAAAAGCCTCTCGCTCTGACCAATCTTTCGATAGTCGAAAGGCAGTCAGAGCGAGAGCGGGGAGGTTTTGATGGTACCTCTCGAAGTGGGGTTGTCTGAGAAGATCTATCCTGTTTAGAAGAGATCTTGAATAGTCTACTGTCCATTCCTGTACCTCTGTGAACCAATCTTGGGATGGCCAAAATGGGGCGATGAGTGTTAGTCTCGTCCCTGTTGATGCAACGAATTTCTTCATCACCACTCCTAGCAACTTGAATGGAGGGAAGGCGTAAGCGTCGAGTCCCGACCACTCCAGTAGCATGGCATCCACCGCTATCGCTCTCGGGTCTTCGACTGAGGAGCAGAAGTTTTCTATCCTTTTTGAAAGGAATGTCACAAATAAATCCATTTGTGGCCTTCCCCACAGGTTCCATAGACTTTGACAAACCTGCTCGTGTAAAGTCCACTCCGTGGGGAGAACTTGGTTTGTTCTGCTGAGCCTGTCTGCTCTCACATTCTTTTCTCCTTTCACAAATCTGGTTAGGAGTGTGATGTTCCTCTCCTCCATCCATGACAGCAGGTCCCTCGTTATCTCGTAAAGGGAGAACGAATGCGTCCCCCCTTTTTTTATATAAGCCAACGCCGTGGTATTGTCTGCGTTGACTTGGATCACTTGATTTTTTACTTCTGATTCGAAGAATCTCAGTGCCAGGAACACTGCATATAGTTCTTTGGCGTTTATATGCCAGTCCTTCTGTTCTCTCTCCCATCTGCCCGACACTTCTTTTGCCCCTAGAGTCGCTCCCCATCCCGTCTCTGAAGCGTCTGAGAACAAGGTTAGGTTTGGGTTCTAAACCTCTAGAGACACTCCCTCGTTCTTTTTTAGCGGAAGCAGCCACCACTTCAGGTGTTTCTTCGCTTCTAATGTCACAGGAAAAGTGTCCGACAGACATCCTTTCTTCCAAGTCCATGATTGTTTTAGGAAGAATTGTAGTGGTCGAAGATGAAGTCTTCCTAGGGACACAAATTGTTCTAGGGATGAAAGAGTCCCTAGAAGGCTTAGCCACTCTCTGGAAACTGAAACTTTTTCTCTTTCTTTAGAAAAGGACGTTACTTTCTGAATCCCTCGCAGAATCCTTTCTTGGGACGGAAAAACCCGAAAATCCCGAGAATTCATCCGAATCCCCAAATAGACTAAGTCCTGACTGGGGATCATCTGCGATTTCTCGAGATTCACGAGTAGTCCTAATGAATTCGTCAAATCGAGTGTCTTCCGTAGATCCTCCAAACATTGTTTCTGGGATTTTGCTCTTATTAGCCAGTTGTCTAGATAAAGAGAGACGTTTATGCCCTCCAGATGTAGCCATCTTGCCCACGTTTCCCCGCATCAGGTACGTGAATACCTGCGGAGCGGTGGAGAGGCCGAAGCACAAGGCCCTGAACTGAAAGACCATTCCTTGTATCACGAACCTTAGATACTTCTTCGACGATGGGTGAATAGGAACGTGAAAATAGGCATCCTGCAGGTCTAGAGAGACCATCCAGTCTCCCTTTCGCAGGGCTGAAAGCACCGAGGCAGAAGTCTCCATCGAGAACTTTTTCTTTTCTACATAACGATTCAGGATGCTCACATCCAAGACTGGTCTCCATCCCCCCGATGCCTTTGGTACTAAAAATAGGCGGTTGTAAAACCCCGGGGAGGAAGGATCCTGAACCTCCTCTATTGCTTCCTTGTCTTTCATCGCTATCACCATCTGAAGAAGTGTCGCTCTCAGCACAGGGTCCTTGTACTTCGCCGATAGTTCCTTCGGAACTTTCGACAAAGGTGGTTTGTACTGAAAAGGTATTGATGTAACCTTTTTTTCCCAAGACCTGAGCTAACGTCCAAGGGTCGGCTTTCCTTATTGCCCAGGCTCCTACAAAGTTTAGGAGTCTGGCCCCTACAGAAGTTTGGAGGATTTTGCTGCTACTTTGTTTTCTTAAAGGCCCGAAAAGAAGACCTTCCTCGCTTCTCTGTTCTTCCTTTTTGTTGTTAGGTCGAGAGGTGGAACCTCTCCGAAAGGGCACTACCGGAGTACGAGTAGTCTTCTTAGCCACTGAAACCGCTGGTCTTGCTTTCTTGGTAGACTGAACCAAGAGATCTTGGGTTGCTTTCTCAGCCAGCGACTTTGCAATATCCTTCACCAAGAGAGAAGGAAAAAGATGCTTCGATATAGGAGCATACAAAAGGGCTGACCTCTGTGAAGGGGACACGGCTTTGGTCAGGAATGAACCAAACAACGATCTCTTCTTCACTACTCCAGCACCGAACAGAGATGTCAATTCCCCTGAACCGTCTTGAACCGCCTTATCCATACAGGATAAAATACTATGTAGAACTTCGGGTTCCAAAACGTCCGGTTCTTTCGCCTTTTTGGCCAGCACTCCAAGGGACCAATCCAAGAAGTTAAAAACTTCTAGTACATGAAAAATCCCCTTAAGGTGCTGATCCAATTCCGACATGCTCCAATAAGCCTTCGCTGAATTCAATGCCTGCCTTCTTGATGCTTCGACTAAGCTAGAAAAATCAGCTTCTGCTGAATATGGTAGCATAAGACCCATCGCTTCCTCCGTCTTATACCAAATTCCTTTCCTCCCTCCGAGTTTACAAGGAGGAGAGCAGAAAACTGTTTTCTGAGCCTCTTTCTTCACATTCATCCAGTTGTTTAATGATTGAAGAGCTTTTTTCATTGAAATAGCTGGTTTCATTTTTAAGTACGAGGACGACTTAGGAGTCTTCGTACTCGAAAACAAAGATCTCGGAGAGGGAGGAGCTGCTGGGCTTAGGGAATCTCCAAACTCTTGAAGAAGCAGAGACGCTAAAACTTTGTAATTGGAAACGCCCTCATTATTCGGGGTTTCTTCCTCCGACACGTCTTCCAACTCCATCATGGAAGGAGAGTGAGTTCTTATATGGGAATCTTTTTCCTTAGGAGAGATACTCCTAGAAGGAGAGAGGCTAGCCGATCTAGAAGCTCTCTCTTTCCTATCCAATAATTTCTCTTGAGACCTTGAAGTAGAAGCCTTCGATGTACAAGGTTCTCTTTGAGGAGTTCGATCCCCTTTATTCTGAATCGGGCTCCTATTTGCAGGAGAATCGCTATCTGAAGATATTACATGCCTCAATAAATATCTCCTCCTAGCAACTTCCATCTCAACTTGCATTCCCTTATCAGCTGGCGCCTCGCGCCTGGTTGTCTCCTCGCGCGCGGCTGGCGCTTCACGCCTGGCTGGCGCATCGCGCCTGGTTGGCGCTTCACGATCGTCCTGATGTTGGTTTGCGCTTGACCAGAGCCTCACGCCTGGCTGGCGCTTCCCGCTCGGCTGGCGCTTTATGCCTGGTTGTCTCTTCACACCTGGTTGCCTCGCGCCCCGAGAGCGCTCCATGAACTCGTACTTTCTTGGGTCTGTGAAAGACAGACCCTTCATCCGAAGAGGAAACTTCTTTCCTGGGAGGTTGATAATAAGGTGTCCTCGATTTCTTCACCGGAAGATACTTATCCTTTCTTCTGGGAGGATCTCGGGAAAGAACCCCGACCAGGGAAGCAATGGACTCCTGCATATCTTTCAATATCTTAGTTGTTTCCTCCCTTTGATCTAAATGAGTTAAAGGAGAGGATACTTTCTCCATTCTCGACGACTTAGCGGGAGAAGGCAAAACTTTTGCTTTCTTATTTTCCGTCGGGGAATCCTCCGAAAAACGTTCTGGACTCGAGTTAATTCCAGTTTCTTCCCATATCCTCTTCAGGGGACGAGAATGATCCGCCGATCTCCATCCTCTTTTAGGGGACGAATTCTCGGATGAAGAAAAACATTCACGAAGAACGCTTTTTCTAATGCGCTCTTTGGCAGTCTGGGATGTCACAGAATCTGCCGAAGAGACGTCTGACTGGTGGGGATTCTCCATAACCTCCGCACGGCTTTTGACATTTCTTCTCCTCTGGGCTTGGGAGCTTGAAAGAGGTCTAGGCCTGGGAGCGTTGTGAAGCCAATCAGATGCCTCCTCCACTTCACTGGGGACATTCACATCACTTTCCACAGCACTAAAATTTTGCTTACCTTCTATGGCAGCCATTTTACGCTCCATTTTCATAAGCGCTGCTTTAAGGCTTGCGATCTCCGAAGCAGAATCAGTAGGATCTGCATTAGGAGAAAGTCCTGAAATATTAGAAGGAGCATTCATAATGTTAGAAGAGGGTACATAATTACTCACCAATTCACTCGAAGAAAGAGAGCTAGGCTTGGTTTTGGAAGAGGACTTCCTTAACCGGTCTTTCTCTAACTTCTTCAAATAAGAAGTTAGAGACCTCCACCCTTCAGCACTCAAACTCTCACATTCATGACAAGTGTTATCGATAGAGCATTCATACTTCCTACATATTCTACAGACAGTATGAGGATCAACCGAAGCTTTCGGCATCCTCACCTTGCACCCTGCATTCACACACATTCTCACTACACTTCCAGAATCAGACATCATAATGAAAAATCCAAGACAAATTCCAATAACGGTCCACAATAGCATATGCCAATACAACGATACAAAAACGTCACCAAAAGGTCCAAAACGAAGATCAATTGCAATCCAAAAACGAAATCCAGCTAGAGATACCAACAACGATGTTACCAGTATGGCTGACAAAAAAAATATGACGGAAAACGGGAATGGTTCCTATTCCTGCCACCCAGCGGCAGCGCGGTTGATCACCTGACCTACCTGTAGCGTGTGCGCGGAATTCGAAATTCTGTCGGCGCGACGAAGTCAATAGCTAAGTATATATCTGACAGGTAAGTTGAATGTATAAACAGTTTTTTTACAATTTTGTTTGTCTAGCAGAGGGTAACAATGTACTAGTAGGGTATAGCCTTTGTATAATTCTGCTGTTATATCCTTTTTGATATTTGGAAAAGATAAATGTCTCACAAATCTGAAATGAATACAGTATGCACATTACTTCCAAATAAATGAAAATAATGCTGTTGACATCTTGTATCATTTTCAAAATTCTGCTGGACTGGTGAGTTTTTTCCCACTAGCCCTGCTGTGGTGGAATGATTAAGGTTCTACAGATAAAATACCAACAATACTTACTTTTTGATAACCATGCACAAGTACAATGCCAAGGTTGGTGGGAACAAGCCTTCGTCCAGATGAGACAGTTACATAGTTCCTCTGAGATATATTATTAATGTGAACTGGAATGGAAGCATCTGTCCCAATACCATGCTTCTCCATCAAACTGATCAATTCAGCTTCTGTTAGATAATCTGGGGGGGATGTCTGCCTTTCAGCTAGTTTTGACTGGAAATAAGAAAATCATGTACACTTATTATGAAAAAATAATTTTTTCCAGGAATTTCTCTACTCTTCAATGAATATAATGTAGTACTACCTATTAATATGATGAACCTCCTAAAACTACCGTATGCTAGATTTATCTAAAATTATATATACTGCATCTTAAATTAGACTCAAGATTCTAAGGCAATGTTCATGCTATAGTAAACTCAAGTTTTTAGAAAACTGATGTAACACAACATGAATATTGCACAGGCAGTCCCCGATTATCGGCAGACTTGGATAATGGCGTTCCAGTTTTATGGCACTACTGCAATTTTGGGCGCCATTATGCACCATTTCCAGTTATCAGAGGCGATAATAGTTATGGCACTGATAAGTACCTAACAGAGGCGCCACTAACCGGTCATCGGCTCCATAAGTGCCATTATGCACCATTTCCAGTAATCAGCACTAATAACAGAGTTATGGTATGGCCCCGAAACATACCAACAGAGGTGCCATTAACCAGTCATTGGTGTCAAAAGACCATAAATTGGCAAGTTTTGGTTAATGGCGATTTTTGCTTATCATCAGGCATGTCGAAACGGAACCCCTGTCAATAACCGGGGACTACCTGTACAGTTTTTCTATTGTGATAAGTTTTTTCTAATACAAAATTCCATGTACAAACTTGGATTCTGTCCTATTGAATTCACTTACGTAATTCTGTTTTTCTTTATTTTAAATGAAATACAGAAAAGAAAGTAAGTAATACAGTGGACCCCCATATTTGCGTTCTCCAGATTCGCAGACTCGTGCATTCGTGGATTTCTCTCTGGAACATTTCCCCGCATTATTTGCAGAAAATTTCCCTATTCATGGTATTTTTCTATGAGAAATATCCACAAATTCCTGTTTTTTTTTTTTTTTTTTTGTTTTTTGTTTGTTTTTTTTATATAAAAAAATGCACTTTTTGTGATAAAACTACTAAAAAAACCAGGTATAGAAATTTTTAGCGAGTTTTAACAAAATAGGAGCTTTAAAGCATTTTTATAAGGGTTCCAACTATTCGCGGGTTCTGAATATTCATGGGGGGGTGGGGGGGGTCTGGTACGCCTCCCCCGCGAATACAGGGGGACCACTTTTCTAACAAATTTCATAAAAAAACTTTGATTTGGATACTAACCTATTGCTAAAGATAGCTTATACCTCCATGCAAGTTGGCATTTAAAACAAAAGAAGATCAAATGGTTGATACCGGATAACTGTCTATTAAACCTGCTCTCCACTAGGTGTGTTTTGAATTTCTTAGCTCTTGTCAGAATTCTCCTTGACAGACTACTAAAAGGTTGGGCAAGGGTCTACTTTAGAAGAAGGTAAGTAAGCAAAATTTCATTATGAAAATTTATATCATTTAGGATCATTAATACTACCGTTAAAAACAGCAGATTCACAGCACAGGTAGACAAAATATACCTAGCCAATCTAGCTAAGTTTCTTGTATGAAACCCAAAACATTCCTACTGATCTGGAACTGTTTCTGGATTTGACTGTTGCCGGAATTTGGATTCTATTCGTATGTGAGCAGTGAAGAGTAGCCTTGCAGAGGAAACCACTTTGATTGATTGATTGTGTCTATTAAAACTGGCATCACAACATCTAAGTTATTGACACCGAAATAAATTTAAATAGGAAAGAATTAAATTTAAAATACATTTCATATAAAAATATTTAAACATACAGTGGTCCCCCCGTATTCGCGGGGGATGCGTACCAGACCCCCACGCGAATAGTTAGAATCCGCGAATGTTTGGAACCCCTATAAAAATGCTAAAAACAGCCTATTTTGTTAGTTAAAACTTAAGAAAAACCACAAAAAATTTTCATACTTGGTTTTTTTAATAGTTTTATCACAAAAAGTGCATTTTATGATGAAATTGATAACAAAAACCAGGAATTTGTGGATATTTCTCATAGAAAAATACAGCGAATGCGCGAATTTTCCGCAAATAATGCAGGGAAATGTACCCGAGAGAAATCCGCGTATGTGTGAGTCCGCGAATCCGGAGAACGCGAATACGGGGGGCCCACTGTATATGTACAGGCGGTCCTTGGGTTACGACGGGTCCGGCTTACGACGTTCCAAGGTTACGACGCTTTTTCTTAAATATTCATTGAAAAATCCGCCCTGGGTTACGACGCTTGTTCCGAGGTTACGACGCTGACGCTTCCGACGCTCCGAGTTTACGACGCTTTTAAAAAACACATATTATGATAAGATTAAGAACAAAAATCCTTTATAGTTTTTTAGCAACAGTTTTTTCCTCTCTCCCTCTCTATCCTCCTCCTTCATCCCTCTCTTCCCGTCTCTTTGTATTTTCCAAGAAAATAATCACTATAATTTTCTCTCTCTCTCTCTCTCTCTCTCTCTCTCTCTCTCTCTCTCTCTCTCTCTCTCTCTCTCTCTATGCTACAAAGATGTATGTTTTTTAGTATGATAAATAAATTATTTACTATTTTCAAATATTAATATTAATTTATACAGCAATAATATCAATTCATTAAAGAAAATACCATAGTGAATTAGTAAGATTTTAGCTTATATTTAAAAAATTATCGAAGAATGAAGGAAATCCCAGTCTTCTCTGTAACCTTTCCAGGTACTAAAACTGTCAGATATATATCATGTTCTGTGACAGCCAAAAGGGGGAAGAGCTGGGGGAGAGCTGCAGTGTTGCAATCAGTGGTCCTGATTTTCATTTTCCCCCTCTCTCTCTCTTTTTTTTTCTCTCTCATTTACTGAGACTCGAGATTTTTTATGTACTTGTACTATTAGTTTTTTAATACTTTTCAAAAATAATAATAATAATAATAATAATAATAATAATAATAATAATAATAATAATAATAATAATAATAATGGAAGAAGGGACTAATAAAAGCAGACGAAGACCCAGAAATATACAGAGACAGGAGAAAGACAGAAAGAACAGAGGACTGGCACAACAAACCAATGCACGGACAATACATGAGACAGACTAAAGAACTAGCCAGCGATGACAATTGGCAATGGCTACAGAGGGGAGAGCTAAAGAAGGAAACTGAAGGAATGATAAACAGCGGCACAAGATCAGGCCCTAAGAACCAGATATGTTCAAAGTACGATAGACGGAAATAACATCTCTCCCATATGTAGGAAGTGCAATACGAAAAGTGAAACCATAAACCACATAGCAAGTGAATGCCCGGCACTTGCACAGAACCAGTACAAAAAGAGGCATGATTCAGTAAGCAAAAGCCCTCCACTGGAGCCTGTGCAAGAAACATCAGCTACCGTGCAGTAATAAGTGGTACGAGCACCAACCTGAAGGAGTGATAGAAAACGATCACGCAAAGATCCTCTGGGACTATGGTATCAGAACGGATAGGGTATACGTGCAAACAGACCAGAAACGACGTTGATTGACAAGGTCAAAGAAGAAAGTATCACTCATTGATGTCGCAATACCATGGGACACCAGAGTTGAAGAGAAAGAGAGGGAAAAAATTGGATAAGTATCAAGATCTGAAAAATAGAAATAAGAAGGATATGGGATATGCCAGTGGAAAGGAAAAGTCGTACCCATAATCATAGGAGCACTAGGTTACGATCCCACGATCCCTGAAAAGGAATCTAGAAAACTAGAGGCTGAAGTAGCTCCGGGCCTCATGCAAAAGAATGTGATCCTGGAAACGGCACACATAGTAAGAAGAGTGATGGACTCCTAAGGAGGCAGGATGCAACCCGGAACCCCACACTATAAATACCACCCAGTCGAATTGGAGGACTGTGATAGAGTCGCAAAAAAAAAAAAAAAAAAAAAAAAAAAAAAAAAAAAAAAAAAAATAATTAAATAATAATAATAATAACTGTAATTACAAAATTCATATGTGATAGTATTTTAAAGAAATACAATACGTACTAATCTATCCATGTCACTTTTAATTAAGGGTGAACTCTCTCTCTCTCTCTCTCTCTTTTGCCACAAAAGATAATAATGAGTCATAGTGGTAACGCCCTCCCTCTCTTTTCGCTGGAAGCGTTATAAACAAAGAGAGATAAACACTCTCTCTCTCTCTCTCTCGTCTCTTTTACCGAGATGAAAGAATTTTTATGGTACTAGTATGTAAAATGTTTATTGATAATTTCAGTTATTTAATAATAATAATAATAATAATAATAAAACTTTAATTACAAAATTCATAATGGTCGTATTTTAAAGAGATGAAAATGACCTTTCCATTTCACTTGTAAGGATAATTCCTCTTTCTTACTGAGATGAGAGAACTTTTATGGTAGATGCACGTGTTTATTATATTTTCAAATAATAATAATAATAATAAAAGTAGTAATAATACGATAAATAATTTCAAAAGAAAATTCTTCCCTTTGTCTTTTTCTGTATCAATTTCCCCACCTCAACTCGAGTGACACTCGAGCTTAACAATGGCCATACAATGGTCAACGAAATTTAATGGTTTATGTAATCTCTCTCTCTCTCTCTCTCTCTCTCTCTCTCTCTCTCTCTCTCTCTCTTACTGAGATGAGATCATTTTCATGGACGTGTATGTAATAAGTTTTATCATTAATATTTTCCAATATTATACTATAAGTACAAAATTCATATCTGAGTATTTTAAATACAATAATCATTCCATTTCTCTCTTTTAAACAACTCTCTCTCTCTCTCTCTCTCTCTCCACAAGATATTTGTCATACATTTGGTGTTTCTATTTCTTCCTTTTATCTCTCTCGCTCTCAGCAAAAGAATTGATAGACAGACAAACATAATTGCACAGTCCTCTCTTTCTCTCTTCTCTGGAGAAATATATGTATTTATGGGAGGGAGAAAAAGTTGCCTACAGACGTTCATTTCAATCTATTGAAACCTAAGGATTTTCTCTCTCCTCTCTCTCTCTCTCTCTCTCTTCTCTCTCTCTCTCTCTCTCTCTCTCTCTCTCTCTCTCTCTCTCTCTCTCTTGTATTTTAATGAAAATATACAGTAATTTGTGAATACACAGTGTTGCACATGAAAAAAGTAAATTAGTGATAATTTTAGAGATACGGCCCTAAGAAAAATTGCAAATTAGTAGTGAAATTTTCCCTGTGGACATGTTTTCAAGAACGTTGTTCCGGCTTACGACGATTTTCGGGTTACGACGAGTCTTAAGAACGGAACCCCCGTCGTAACCCGGGGACCGCCTGTACATAAATATATTTGTTCAAATATATAAATTCTTACATAGGTATTCTATGTATAATCTAAATTTTGTTGAGGAGGCCCGCCTCCAACATAAAGATATATAACTGTTCTATATTACAATCCTTTCCGAGAATTGTAGCTAGAATAAAATTACCTTCTCTGTCACATTCCCAAGATAGGAACCTATATCTCAAATTCCCAAGTCTGGGACATTCAACCAGCAAATGTCTCACAGTCAAGGGCACAGTACAGTCATTGCAAAATGGAGGATTTTCACAGGACATCAAGAACCCATGAGTGAGTCTTGTATGTCCAATTCTCAATCTACATAACACTGTTTCCTGTCTCCTTGGCATATAGGGATTAGACCAAGGAGACACTGATGACGTGATACTGCGCATTTTTTGATTAGTTAAAATATCCTCCCACTGGGACTCTCAACATTTTTCATTCTCTGACCTACTAGAAGATATAAATCCTGATATGGTAGTAGGCATCTTGTGGGTTCTGAGGAGCTGACTGCCGACTTTGCAAGTTGGTCAGCTTTCTCATTCCCAACCACCCCAACATGGGAAGGCACCCAACAGAACTTTACCTCTTTCCCTCTTCTTTTCAGTAAGAGCAGCCATTCCAATATATCCAAAATCAAGAGGGCTTAACACGTTAAAAGATTCCAGTAACTGAAGAACACTTCTTGAGTTACAATATATAATAAAATTATTTTCATTCTGAATTAAAATTTCCTTTAAAGCCTTTACAATTGCATATAGTTCTGCTGTAAAAATTGATGCAACAGATGATAACCTCCTGCTTCTATCTATATCAGGGAAGGCTACACCAAAGCCAATGCCAGCATATGACTGAGCCATCTGTGAAAACTGCAGTGGAGGTACCATGTTTCAAAGAATGTTCTAAAAATATTGACTGCATGGTCTTACTAGACAATTCTGTCTTGGTAAAATTAAAATATCTCCAGAATTTTATTTCTGGAAAGTTCCAGGGGGGCTAACTGAATATTTTGCTGGTAAAATCTCAATCCTTGGCATGTTTAATTCACTGACAATAAAATTTACTCTAAAAGCGAATGGATGAGGTTGCTTGGGGTGATCTTCATAAAACTGCCAATTCCTTTCCTTTCTCATACAATTGCTGGTTAAAGACTTAGGTAGCCTCTGGAATCTATACCAGCTCCAAACCAGCAGACACTAGCAATGAAGATCTAGCGGCACCTCACCAGCATTTACAAGCATGCTCTCAGTGGGAGATGATTTAAATGCTCCTGTACACAACTGTATTCCTCCTTGATGAATTGAGTAGAGCATTTTAAGGCTATTTGGCTACACAGACGTGTACATTTCACGCCCATAACTTAATTTTGAAAAGACCAAGGCTTTATATAATCTCAACATCTGAGTTCGGTCTGCACCCCACGAGGTGTGAGACAGGACTTTCAGCAAATTCATTGCTTTCAAGCATTTTGCCTTAATATATTTCAGATGTGGAATCAGGTCAGCTTGCTATCAAATATCAACCAAAGAAACCTTGTTTCGCCAACACATGGAATTCTCTGCCTATGAATGAATAGATCTGGATCGGAATGGATTCCCCTTATACGACAAAAGTGCATAGTTACCGTTTTACTGACAGAAAATCTACAACCATTAACCTCAGCCCACTTTACTATATTATCAATGCAGAGCTGAAGGCAGCGTTCAGCCACTGCCATCCTTGATGCTGCAAAGCCAGCACAGAGAGGGGCTCTGAGGAAGGAACACAATGCCGACAGGACTGACTGGGTTCCAAACTCTCTTCACAGCACCGATGAGCATACCAAAATTAGTGAAGTGGCAATTCTGGCAGAGGGAAGCGAAGTAGAAGGGCTCTCAAGATCTGAGTGGAATGCCGCAGCCGCCCAACTTCAAGGCGAGAAGCATGGCTCACTACTGTAGAGACTGAAGAGAAACAAATAATATGCCTTCCCCCTCAAGAAAAGAAGATATCTTCTGTCCTGAGAGAGGCACAAGAATCACATCTCTGACAGAAAAGGGATGGGAGTAATCACACAAATTCTGAAAGAGCAAAACATTACCACGTTCCCAGAAAATGTTTTGCAAGATACTATAGAAGAGAAATAAAACATTGAAATGTCTTAACACAAATGTTTCAAAATATCTTTAAATATTACAAATGCAAAATGCTAAAGAAAAAAATGTAGCTGGCCAGCTGCTGACGAAGCAGAAGGAACAGGTCTGAAGCATATCTACTGCAAGTAGCATCTGTCCCAGAAGAAGCATGAACATGGGAATCCTGGAAGGCCGTATAAATACGTTGATGCTCACGGGAGTTCTTACGCTGGTTAAATAAAGCACAAATAAAGCACAGCCTTAGGACAAAAAGAAAAAAAAAAAAAGCAAAGGTTCACTCTCCTAGGTAGTAGTTGAAGAAGACTGGTGCATCACTGGATTGAAGTGCACCCTCTCGACTTGCTTCCACCTCAACTATGCATCGGATGCCAGATACCACAGATTCCTTGCATTTACAATCTTTAATTGTTTTTAATCGGTTTCCAGTTGGCACCAGAAGATTTATCCTTTTGCTAAGACCGAAGGTTTGTTCGGCGTATGAACAATTATAACCTAAAATCTTACTAATTCAATATATAGTATTTTCTTTAATGAACTGATATTGCTCTTTACATTAATGCATGTTAACATTTAAAAATGAGTAAATCCTTTATTTATCTGTCTAAACTTTACACAGTATTAATCAATATTAATATTTGAAAATTAGTAAATCAGTTTTGAACACATAATATCTTTGCCAGAGAGAGAGAGAGAGAGAGAGAGAGAGAGAGAGAGAGAGAGAGAGAGAGAGAGAGAGAGAGAGAGAGAGAGAGAGAGTAGAAATAATATGATCAGGATTTGGCAACACAAACATACCCTTATGGTCACAAAAGTCAAGTAATGTGACATGTATGACAGGTCTCCCTTCCCTCTTGCTTTACAGTTTAAACAAGAGATGTGGG
>NC_087204.1:68372057-68415076 GCF_015104395.2 Macrobrachium nipponense
ATCGGTCCTTTAACAATAGGAAGACTCACTTCTTGGTGGGAGGAATCTGAGTCTTTTGATGAACAGACTGGTGTTCGTCCATCCCTGGAATGCCTCCCTGGTCGTAAAAGAGCGAGGGAGGGATCCAAGCCTCTGTCCGATTGATCGGGGTGTGCACCGCAGGATCAATGGTCAGACCTCTGGGCCGAGTACTAAGAGAGCAAGCGTATCTCTTCGTACAGCAAGCAAGAACTTGTTCCTGTTTGCAAGAGGCAACATAAAGTATGGGTTTGTCTCAAGCTGGCATCCACTTCCTCCCCCTTGTTGGAGGAAGTGGTGGATATACGCTCCTATCCCTAGTGAAGGGATAGGATGGGGCTCTGTTGAGTAGCTCACCTGCATCTTGTCCTTATCCAGCAGGGTGACGACGTGTCCCTCTAACCACGAGGGTAGAGGGGAAGAAAAAGATGGGAAGAGGAGCCAGTCACACTCTCATTCACCATCCATTCTTACGGTCACACAGACTCGATGCTGTTCAGCCTGCGAGGTCTGGGTTCGCTACACAACGTGTTGAGCAGCCACCACGGGTCCCAAGGAAAAAGATCCAAGGACCTGTGGGCAATATCCCGAAGGTAGAAGGAAGGGCATGTGGTCTGGTTGGCGACCCCTGCTTCAGTACCTGCGCCAAGGAGAAGTTCTTGTGGACAAGGCAGCATCTCCTCCGCATCGAAGGCGGTGAAGTCCATTAGGGAGGGGATTGTGAACGACTCGAACCAATCGTCAGGGACCGAAGGGTTCTGAGTCTTCGCTACGAAGTTCGGTACTAAATCGGAGCGTCACGGATCCCCATCCCCTGGGTGCCTGAACTTCGCAGGAGAAGTCATGCAGTTCCTCAGAGGAAAAGAAGGAAATAGTCGCATGACCTATCCTCTTCTCTACTTCGGTGATGTCCAGTACCCATACTGGTCTGTCCGTTTAGCAACGAAGTCTCTCGCAATCATCCTACCCCTATGCAGCGAAGTTCTCGGTAGTGGATAGGACACCGACATCCATGGTGGGTGTCAATGGTATGGGTACTGTGACAAGCTATTAAAACGAAGTAATGGTTGCTGTGTAACAACCGAACTAAGTCAACAGCGTAATTCGTAACTGACTCGGGCGCTCTGACAGCTGCCGACTGACTGCGTTCGGTAGGAGGCAAGTTTTGTCAAGCATCCGAGTAAGTCACGTGACCTTCGCCTTTAAAGGGTTATGCTGAGACCAAACAAATGATGTATTTGTTTGTCACCAATGCCGGACAGAGAGGTGATGATTCTCTTAAGGCATGTACCCAACAGGCGAAAGTCAATTGCCTTCTAGAGACCGAGGTCCCTGAAGGTAAAACATCTCATGTTTGTTGAATCTCAGCTAAGGAGAAACAACACTATGTACCGTTGAAGACGAAGGTAGATATTGAATGCAACCTACGTCTTCACATATGAATCGAGAAGAAGGATCTCAAGATTCATAACCTGTGCTTACAAATGACTGAAAAACAAACGCTAACCGCTATTTCATTGCTGTCCGGTGAGAAGTCGTAGTTGCAATGAAAGCGGGGCGTTTCTTCGGTAATGAAAACAGGTGAAAGCCGCCTGAAGAACTGCTTCTCATGGCTGAACATTTGGAGGTAGAGCTGTCAGGTCGGAGAGTAGGCGATGTCTTCTGACACATCTTGTAATTCGGGTTGAACAATGAACAATTGTACACCTACGAATACGAGATATTTTGAAGACAAACTCAGATGTCTGCAAAATCATTCGCATTATCGCAGTGCGATGCAGCGGGAGACTTGTACAGACTCTGTTACCGTGCGGTAAACAGAAAGATGAAAGAGTCCAAGAGATATCTCTGTTGAAAATTCTCGCAATGTCGAAGGCGATGGAATCTAGCGTCACCGCAGTAGATGGTCCTTCATTATTGCGAGAATCCCCGTTAATCAGAGACCTAAGTCCATGATTGTTAGGCAGAGATACGGTTCGGTAGTCAATCAAGCAGGGGAGAGAGAGACATACATGACCGTGAATCTCGGAGGCCCAGTGATACTGAGCTGCTATCCGGCAGTTCAATACGCAGTGGTTGAGCTGCTGACTCGTCATCCTGAGTTGCCAGGTAATCCATTATTCCACGAAGGAATGCGTTCGGCTAGAACTACCGAGCATAAAAGATATGCTCGGGCAATTATATTTAGGCGAAACGAATTTCGGTAAATATAAAAGTTGAAATGGTGTTGTCGTGACAAAACCATAAGTATATAAAATTGAAAACATGAAAACTCCTGGGAGGTTGCAGGCAACCCGAGTTGCAGTTCAATTAGAATACTTCTCGTCTAAGTCGCAATCCGTAGAATAACTAGGATATGCGCTACCCTCGGACAATTCAACTGATAGCAGAATCATGTCGCGAGGTTAATATACGTAGTATATTTGTAGGATTTCTGAACAACGATCTCCATCCTAAATTTCTTTCTTCAAGAAAACAAAATAAGGATGGAGATCGACCACCTTCGTTCTCTATCAAAGAGAGTGAAGGAGAAGTCTTCCTCGAAGGAAAGCTTCAATGGTGAACAGAATACTAAGACGATAGTTCAAGCCAAACTGGATATTCCCGTCCGATCTCCTCTATTCCAGGTTGGTCGCCTACTGTGAGATAGTTTCTTTCAGCAGCAGTCTTCTTCACAATGCTAGAAATTCCAGGAATTCGAGCATAGGCGAGGTTTCCCGCTTATCGTGTAACATATCGGGGATTCTCGTCTCGCTCACTTTGGACCGTGGGGGGGGTCTCGCGTAAGTGTTTGAAGATCGTAAAAAACTCGAACACACTGAATGCGCTAGAAATTTCGTAGAATTCTAAGCAGTCTGCGAAACCCCACCGAATTCGTCAAACGATATCGGCTGGTGGTCCTCTCGATTCCCGTAGAAATCGAGAATGGAGCAGGATTCCTCCTCAACGACTGGGGCTTACGTCAGGTAGGACCCGAAGGTCCCCCCAGTGAGCGCAGTCCCGAACGTGGGATCCTACAAAGAAAATCTCTGTAGGATCCTTCCCCTCGTAGCCGTAAGGAGAGAAGGGGAAATGGGGAAGAATTGGATACTCGCTCGCCTTCCCCAGTGGAACTAGCAGTTGGAGAATAGTAGGAGGCAGCCATCGCCTTGCGGCGATGGCCTTCTCAGAGTCTTGGGAAAACGTATCGTCAGGAGAAAACGTTTTCCCGCGGAGGGTTACGAACTCTCACTGTAGGTAAGGGTCTGCCGCCACTGTGAACGTCGTCTGGGTGGGGCTGATCGACACCTGACAGGAGAGAGCCGAACCGTCCTCCGACTCATTCCAGTCCTCGTCGAGGTCGAAACCTCTCAGGAGGACCGAAGGAGTATTTAAATACGGTGTCCGAAGACACGTAGAAAACGCCGCTGTCGCAGTAGAGGAGGTGGAAGTAGCTTGATCGACCGGCCAGAACTGAGAGAGCCTTCTTGTCCAGGAGACTAGAGACTGGTTTCGAGACAGAATCGCATCAAGCTCCGATCGCGGCAGACCCACCGTCGGTTTGGGTTCCCTCTCGGGCCCCAAAACGACTCGAGCAGAGACGTGGGCTCTGCTGGTGGGAGCGGCAATCCTTCCGCAGGGTCATTATGCTGACGAATCAGCTTAATGACTTCTGCAAATTCCTCTGTATCTCGGGAGTAAAACCGCGTCTTGCGGAGTAGGACCGTCCAGTCCCTCCAACAGAATAGATCCCTAGATACTCCTCCTCGAAGGAGGAAGATTCGGCAGAGACCCCTGACGGTCGCCTCCAGCTAATTGCGCGTAGTCCTGGTCGGTCCTAGAAACCCGGGGTGCCTGGTCCATACGGCGTCATAGCGGGGTCGCGAGCGGCGCACCTCTCGCGATCACTCATAGGTACCTCGCTCCTCCCGGCGTAGCCCGAGGAGGTTGAAGGTACAGGAGAGGCAGACCTGACGCTCCCCCCTAGCTCGCTGGCAGGACCATCGTGCTTGGAGGGCTGCTGCTGATCGTCAACCCGCGGTGGCGATCGAGCAGCATGCCTAGCCTTGCCCGCTCGCTGAGGCGAGGGAGGCTTGGCTGAGAACGTCGACGCTGATCTCTAGCGTCAGGCGAGCTGTTGCTGGTTACCGTCTCGCCCGGTCCCGATGGGAGCGGCGTCAGGTGACCTGCTAGGCTCGCTGTCACGGTGAGACCGGCGAGCGTCCTCTCGGCGCGTCGAGCCGCTGGTACCAGCCGTGGCTGGTACCGACGGCCGCGGGGACCCCTTCCTCGCCTCAACCCGTTATGGGAGAGCAGACCTGACGCTCCCCCCTCGCTCGCTGGCATGCCCAGCGTGCGTGGAGGGCTGCTGCTGATCGTCAACCCGCGGTGACGGTCTTTGCAGCAGGCCTAGCCTTACCGCTCGCCTGGGGCGATTGGCTCGCTGAGAACGTCGAGACCGATCTCTAGCGTCAGGCGAGCTGCCGCTGGTCACCGTCTCCGCCCGGTCCCAGCGGGAGCGGCGGACGGGTGACCTGCTAGGCTCTGTGTCGCGTCGAGACCGCCAGCGTCCTCTCGGCGCGTCAAGTCGCTGGTACCAGCCGTGGCTGGTACCGGCGGCCGCGGGGACTCCTTCCTCGCCTCAACCGTGGCTGATCAGTGACCGTCACGTTAAGCCCGAGCAGCCAGTTGATCGCTGCGAGAGCGTCCACTGGCCTGGCGAGAGTTGTGTGCACGACTCTCGCCAGTCTTCTGCTCCGCGCCGCTGTCTTGACGGCGAGCGAGCTCGGGCGTCAAACTTTGGCTGGACGGTCTTCTTGGAAGAGCGTCCACTCGGTGCTTCTCGCGAACGAGAAGCGGCCGAGACGGAACCTGGTTTAGCGGCAGACCCCGCTAGCCCAGGTGAGGACGCACCAGCCGAGGCTGGTGCCCTCTGGTCCCCGTCGACTTCTTCTTTGCAGAAGAAGCGACGGGCCCCGTTCCCGAAGGAAGCAGGAGGACCAGCAGAAGAGCTCCCCAGCTCGCCTGAGCGAGCCGGCCCTTAGAAGATCCCGAAGGAGTCTTCTTAGGGGGGTGGGGAAGGAGGCAACCTTCTTCTTCTTCGGCTGTTTGGCCTTAGAAGTCGAAGGGGAAGGAGAGGCAGCGGGGACGACGAAGAAGACGACGAAGACACGACGACACACTTGTTAAACCTCTTCCTCTTCTTCTTCGCCAGGCTCCGCAGGACAGGACGTCAGGTCTTCCATCCAGGAGGGAGCCGGGGCAGTTGCCGAAGCAACAGGGCCCGACTGCACCTGTCCGGAAAGACCTGAGACTGTGACAGCATCACCAACAGCAGGAACAACAGGAACAGGTCCAGGAACAGCAGGAACATCTGAAAAGTGAATGAGCAGCAGGCACCTGATCTGAAAGGGAATGAGCGGCTGGGACAGCAACAGGTACGGCAGGCACGGCAGGTACCACAGGAGAGACAGGCGTCCCTGTCGGCAGCTACCGTCATCCTCGGCACTGGCTGCAGGTCCAGGGGGGTACTCTTTGGGCAGCGGCAGTCCGGGGTCGGCAATACAAAGAACCCAGGTTGGCGGTGGCACCGTCCTGATTGGCACGGCAGAATTGGGTTCTGGATTGCAGCCGTGGGTGTTACCGACATGACATGTGGTGTGTACACCAGGTGCGGTGACATCTCATATGCTGGTGTCGAGATTGTGGTTGTTGTAGTGGTTACCGTATATGAGTGACCACTGCCAACCCCGCCAACCGCTGAATCAACCCCTGCAGTCCCAGCGACTCCCACACCTGTTCCAGGTCGTCCTCGCTGATGGCAAACCTGCGGAAGCAACAGTCGGGTTAGTTCGAGGGGCTTCCTCGCGCCTGGGGGAGAGAAACCCCACCCAGAGCGGACGGAAGACCCCGAGTACAACTGGACGTCCGTTACCAAAGGAGTCACTGGACTTTCCGATGACTTCTTGTGTCCTCGTACAGCACCCACTGCGCCTCTGACGAATGCATACACGTTACCCAGGGCTCGTTGCGGGAGCACTCTCGCCCCCGACAACGAGTACAAACCTCGTGAGGATCTACATCTACATCCAAGGTCGTCTCCCACGGATGTACACCTGCGGTAACATAGATAGATTAGTAAGAGGGGTTCCCTCACGCACGGGGGAAGACATGCCCCCCCCACCCCGACGCAAGGAAGACCCCCAAATACCAAAATACAATGAAGAAGCTGAGCGGGGGCAGGAAGGAAGACGAAGAATCGGCTACCAAGGGAGTCGCTTGGGAGAGCTTTCCGACGACTTCCTGGCAGACCTTCGCTTCCCCCACCCCCGCACAGCAGTGAAAAGTAATATGAAAATGAAACAGAATACTGCCCTTGCGATTCACTTCATGAACTTAAAGGAGAAAAGATCAATTCCCGGGTAAGAACGGAAACTTGATCCAATAATATGATGCTATCATAAAATATATATGAAAATGAACAGATACTGCACTTGCGATTTCATTTCACATAAAAATCGTAAGGATCAATTCCCGGGTAAGAACGAAATTGATCCAGATTAAATTTCATGCAATCAATAAATGAAAATGAAAAGAATATTGCAATTGCGAATCCACTTTCATTGCATTCTATTATATAAAAAGTTCGTGCCGCCGAGCGCAATCACACTCTCGGTAACGAACGCACAGGGCAAAAATATAATGAAAAAAGTACTTACTTTTTCAATTACACCCTTCGCCCAAATACATGACTCGGCGCGAGCGCGCCCGCCCTCGGCACCGAGACATAATTCAAGGGTTCATAATTTAAGTAATGAAAATAAAAACAGTGTACTTACAGTTTCATTTTCAAGTCAAACAAACCATTAGTAGAAAACACAATATAAACAAAAGCATACGACGATGAAGCGGCAGAGAGCGATGACGAACACGTCCTTCACACCCGCGGCCGAAAGCAAAAGTATTTGTTTTACCTCCCAGCGCGCGGCGCGCGACTGTCGGACAAGCAGTTAACTACCGTTCTCCCCTTGTTCGAAGCTTACGACCGTTCCAGCTGCCGCTAGCTACTTCCTATTGTTAAAGGACCGATGGTTTGTATTACGTATCGGAACAAACCACAATCTCTACTAGTAGATGGAGCCGAAAAAGGCACATATTAAGGCGACGAACGAGCCGCTAACGGCCGCGGGGCAACCCTGACTCTCAGGCTCCTTATACCGCTTGACTGGAGGAGGCGAAGAATCAGTGCCTGAACCCCTCTTTAGGGACGCGAAACGGGCGAATCTCGCCAAGAGCGCCGAGCAACCGGAGACGAATCGCTTGAATCATTCGAAAGGCGTCTAACCGCAACACCATTTCAACGCTTAACCGAGCCCTGTTGAGGCGCAAGAGGCTCAACAAGAGAGGCGCCTGTCTGTGGGCAAATCCCGATCGACTCCCTTGGACTTCCGGTATGTCTTCTCCCCGGTGCGGGGGTAGCTGGACAGTGACCTTTGTCTAGAGGACGTGTCAGGACAGACAGACGCACCCTCAACTACACTCTTACCTGAAGCCGCTTCTCCAAAAAACCATCTTAACCGAATTACCAAGTTGCATAACCGTATTCGCTAGTAACCGAAAATTTCTGATCGAACCTCGATTCCAGACTGGCAATGGTGTCGGAAGAAAACTACACGGGAAGCCGGAGAAGTGGGATTAGTAGGAGGAATAGGAGGTGTAGTTAAAGGAGACATAACAATTTGAGGAGAAACAGAAGGAACAGATGCATCGCAAGACGAAGCAGAGCTAAGCTTACTTCCCTAAAGCGCTGCTTTTCTAATTCTGTCTTTAGCTAATTTCTCCGAGTATGACTAAAAAACTTTCCATTGAGAATCAGTCCAATCACTACACTCATTACATGTTCGATCTGCTGAACAAACCTGTCCCCTACACTAACACATTTAAGTGTGAGAATCATACTCTAACTTGGATAATCTAGTTTTACATCCTGAGATGCAAAACCTAACTCCCGACGGACTAGAATCCAACATGCAACGCCTAAATAATATGCAAAATAACAACAACGCCAAAAAACAAAGAGTACTTCACCAATTCCGAAGATCAAATCCACAAGAAAAAAAAGCGAAGCAAAGTCATCAACCGCACCGACCACCGATGTTCACCGGACGCCGGCAGGAAAAGAATTGGCTTCACCTGGGCAGTTGTAACTGGTTCTCCGACGCGAGTGGAGGGAGATGACGTCATCACCACCAGTGTGGCGACGCCTACGCGCTAAATTTGAATTTAGTCTCCTGCCGCTCGTGGAAATCACGGCTGTATAATTGTTCGGTAGACACTACAATAAAAAAATGACAATTTGTCGAAAATTGCATTTTTCCTAACTATACAAACCTGAGGTCCTTTAACAATAGGAAGTAGCTAGCGCAGCTGGAACGGTCGTAAGCTTCGAACAAGGGAGAACGGTAGTTAACTGCTTGCTCCGACAGTCCAAATCACTTTTGCTTTTGGCCCCATGCAAAATACGCAGAGTGAGGGGTGGCATGAGGAGGATGGGACTATAGGTAAAGGACCTCAGGTTGTATAGTTAGGAAAATGCAATTTTCGACAAATTGTCATTTGTTCCGATACGTAATACAAACCATCGGTCCTTTAACAATAGGAAGACTCACATTCTTGGTGGGAGGAATCTGAGTCTTTTGATGAACAGACTGGTGTTCGTCCATCCCTGGAATGCCTCCCTGGTCGTAAGAGCGAGGGGAGGGATCCAAGCCTCTGTCCAATTGATCGGGGTGTGCACCGCAGGATCAATGGTCAGACCTCTGGGCCGAGTACTAAGAGAGAGGCAAGCGTATCTCTTCGTACCAGCAAGCAAGAACTTGTTCCTGTTTGCAAGAGGCAACATAAAGTATGGGTTGTCTCAAGCTGGCATCCACTTCCTCCCCTTGTTGGAGGAAGTGGTGGATATACGCTCCTATTCCCTAGTGAAAGGGATAGGATGGGGCTCTGTTGAGTAGCTCACCTGCATCTTGTCCTTATCCAGCAGGGTGACGACCGTGTCCCTCTAACCACAGGTAGAGGGGAAGAAAAAGATGGGAAGAGGAGCCAGTCACACTCTCATTCACTCATCCATTCTTACGGTCACACCAGGACTCGATGCTGTTGGTTCAGCCTGCGAGGGTCTGGGTTCGCTACACAACGTGTTGAGCAGCCACCACGGGTCCCAAGGAAAAAGATCCAAGGACCTGTGGGCAATATCCCGAAGGTAGAAGGAAGGGCATGTGGTCTGGGTTTGGCCAGGTCACCCCTGCCTTCATATTACCTGCGCCACGGAGAAGTTCTTGCGGACAAGGCAGCATCTCCTTCGCATCGAAGGCGGTGAAGTCCATTAGGGAGGGGATTGTGAACGACTCGAACCAATCGTCAGGGACCGAAGGGTTCTGAGTCTTCGCTACGAAGTTCGGTACGAAATCGAGCGTCACGGACCCCTTCCCCTGGATGCTTGGACTTCGCAGGAGAAGTCATGCAGTTCCTCAGAGGAAAAGAAGGAAATAGTCGCATGACCTATCCCTCTTCTCTACTTCGGTGATGTCCAGTACCATACTGGTCTGTCCGTTTTGCCACGAAGTCTCTCCGCATCCTCCTATCCCCATGCAGCGAAGTTATCGGTAGTGGATAGGACACCGACACTCCATGGGTGGGTGTCAATGGTATGGGTACTGTGACAAGCTATTAAAACGAAGTAATGATTGCTCTGTAACAACCGAACTAAGTCAACAGCGTAGTTCATAACTGACTCGGACGCTCTGACAGCTGCCGACTGACTGCGTTCGGTAGGAGGCAATTGTGGCAAAGCATCCGAGTAAGTCCAGTGACCTTCGCTTTAAAGGGTTATGCCGAGAGACCAAACAAATAATGTATTTGTTTGTCACCAATGCCGGACAGCGAGGTGATGATTCTCTTAAGGCATGTGCCCAACAGGCGAAAGTCAATTGCCTTCTAGAGACCGAGGTCCCTGAAGGTAAAACATCTCATGGTTGTTGAATCTCAGCTAAGGAGAAACAACACTATGTACCGTTGAAGACGAAGGTAGATATTGAATGCAACCTACGTCTTCACAGATGAATCGAGAAGAAGGATTCCAAGATTCATAACCTGTGCTTACAAATGACTGAAAACGCTAACCGCTATTTCATTGCTGTCCGGTGAGAAGTCGTAGTTGCAATGAAAGCGGGGCGTTTCTTCAGTAATGAAAACACAGGGGAAAGCCGCCTGAAGAACTGCTTCTCATGGGCTGAACATTTGGAAGTAGAGCTGTCAGGTCGGAGAGTAGGCGATGTCTTCTGACACATCTCGTAATTCGGTTGAACAATGAACAATTGTACACCTACGAATAAGAGATATTTTGAAGACAAACTCAGATGTCTGCAAAATCATTCGCATTATCGCAGTGCGATGCAGCGGGAGATCTTTGTACAGACTTCTGTTACCGTGCGGTAAACAGAAAGATGAAAGAGTCCAAGAGATATCTCTGTTGAAAATTCTCGCAATGTCGAAGGCGATGGAATCTAGCGTCACAGCAGTAGATGGTCCTTCATTATTGCGAGAATCCCCGTTAATCAGAGACCTAAGTCCATGATTGTTGGGCAGAGATACGGTTCGGTAGTCAATCAAAGCAGGGCAGAGAGAGACATACATGACCGTGCATATCGGAGGCCAGCTGATACTGAGCTGCTATCAGGCAGTTCAATACGCAGTAGTTGAGCCTGAGCTCTCGCTGACTCGTCATCCTGAGTTGCCAGGTAATCCATTATTCCACAAAGGAATGCGTTCGGCTAGAACTAACCGAGGCATAAAAGATATGCTCGAGCAATTATATTTAGGCGAAACGAATTTCGGTAAATATAAAAGTTGAAATGGTGTTGTCGTGACAAAACCATAAGTATATAAAATTGAACTGAAAACTCCTGGGAGGTTGCAGGCAACCCCGAGTTGCAGTTCAATTAGAATACTTCTCTTATAAGTCGCAATCCGTAGATTAACTAGGATATGCGCCTACCCCTCGGACAATTCAACTGCTTAGTAGAATCATGTCGCGAGGTTAATATACGTAGTATATTTGTAGGATTCTGAACAACGATCTCCATCCTAAATTCTTTCCTTCAAGAAAACAAAATAAGGATTGGAGATCGACCACCTTCGATCTCTATCAAAGAGAGTGAAGGAGAAGTCTTCCTCGAAGGAAAGCTTCAATGGTGAACAGAATACTAAGATGATAGTTCAAGCCAAACTGGATATTCCCGTCCGATCTTCTCTAGTCCAGGTTGGTCGCCTACTGTGAGATAGTTTCTTCAGCAGCAGTCTTCTTCCCAATGCTAGAAATTCCAGGAATTCGAGCATAGGCGAGGTTCCCGATTATCGTGTATATCGGGGATTCTCGTCTCGCTCACTTTGGACCGTGGTCTCGCGTAAGTGTTTGGAGATCGTAAAACTCGAACACTGAATGCGTTAGAAATTCCGTAGAATTCTAAGCAGTCTGCGAAACCCCCACCGGAATTCGTCAAACGCATGATCGGCTGGTAGGTCCTCCTCGATTCCCGTAGAAATCGAGAATGGGGCAGGATTCCTCCTCAACGACCGGGGCTTACGTCATGGTAAGACCCGAAGGTCCCCCCGGTAGCGCAGTCCCGAACGTGGGATCTTACAGAGAAATCTCTGTAGGATCCCTCCCCTTTCCCTCGTAACCGTAAGGAGAGAGGGAATGGGGGAGGAATTGGATACTCGCTCGCCTTCCCAGTGGAACTAGCAGTTGGAGAAGAGTAGGAACAGCCATCGCCGGCCTCTCAGAGTCTGGGAAAACGTATCGTCAGGAGAAAACGTTTTCCCGCGGAGGGTTACGAACTCTCACTGTAGGTAAGGGTCTGCCGCCACTGTGAACGTCGTCTGGGTGGGGCTGATCGACACCTGACAGGAGAGAGCCGATACCGTCCTCCAGACTCATTCCAGTCCTCGTCGAGGTCGAAACCTCTCAGGAGGACCGAAGGAGTATTCAAATACGGTGTCCGAAGACACGTAGAAACGCCGCTGTCGCAGTAAAGGAGGTGGAAGTAGCTGATCGACCGGCCAGAACTGAGAGAGCCTTCTTGTCCGGAGACGAGAGACTCTGGTTCGAGACAGAATCGGCAAGTTCCGATCGCGGCAGACCCACCGTCGGTTTGGGTTCCCTCTCGGCCCCAAACGACTCGAGCAGAGACGTGGGCTCTGCTGGTGGGAGCGGCAATCCTTCCGCAAGGTCATTATGCTGACGAATCAGCTTAATGACTTCTGCAAATTCCTCTGTATCTCGGGAGTAACCGTGTCTTGCGGAGTAGGACCGTCCAGTCCCTCCAACAAGAACAGATCCCGAGATACTCCTCCTTCAGAAGGAGGAACAGCGGCAGACCCCTGACGGTCGCCTCCACAGCTTACTTGCGCGTATGTCCTGGTCGGTTCTAGAACCGTGCCTGGTCCATACGGCGTCATAGTGGGATCGCGAGCGGCGCACCTCTCGCGATCAGTCGTAGGTACCTGTCTCCTCCCGGTGTAGCCCGAGGAGGTTGAAGGTACAGGAGAGGCAGACCTGACGCTCCCCCCTAGCTCGCTGGCAGGACCAGCGTGCTTGGAGGGCTGCTGCTGATCGTCCACCTGCAGTGGCGATCGAGCAGCAGGCCTAGCCTTGCCGCTCGCCTGGGCGAGAGGCTCGGCTGAGAACGTCGACGCTGATCTCTAGCGTCAGGCGAGCTGTTGCTGGTTACCGTCTCCGCCCGGTCCCGATGGGAGCAGCATCAGGTGACCTGCTAGGCTCGTTGTCGCGGTGAGACCGGCGAGCGTCCTCTCGGCGCGTCGAGCCGCTGGTACCAGCCGTGGCTGGTACCGACGACCGCGGGGGACCCCTTCCTCGCCTCAAAACCCGTGGCTGGTCAGCGACCGTCACGTCAACCCGAGCAGCCAGCTGGTCGCTGCGAGAGCGTCCACTGGCCTAGCGAGAGTCGTCTGCACGACACTCGCCAGTCTTCTGCTCCGCGCTTCGGTCTTGGCGGCGAGCGAGCTCGAGTGTCAAGACTTTGGCTGGACGGTCCCTCCCGCGGGAGACCGTCCACTCGGTACTTCTCGCTAACGAGAAGCCGAGGCGGATCCTGGTTTAGCGGCAGAACCGCTAGAACCAGGCGAGGAAGTCGCCAGCCGAAGCTGGTACTCCTCTGGTCCCCGTCTTCTTCTCCTTGGTAGAAGAAAAGACGGGCCCTGTTCCCGAGGGAGCAGGAGGACCAGCAGAAGAGCTCCCCGAATCGCCGGAGCGAGACGGGCCCTTAGAAGGTCCCGAAGGAGCCTTCTTAGGGGGGAAAACCCGGGTTACCAGCTGGTCGCTGCAAGAGCGGCCGCTGGCCTGGCAAGAGTCACCTGAGCGTCTCTCACCAGCCTTCTGCTCCGTGCCGCGTCTTGGCGCCGAGCGAACTCTGGCGCCGAAACTTGGCTGCACGGTCTCCCGAGGGAGAACGTACACTCGGGATCTCTCCGCGAACGAGAGACCCGAGCCGGGAACCTGGGCGTAGCGGCATCGCCACTAGCACCAGGCGAGGAAGTACCAGAGCTAACCGATACTCCTCTGGTCCCCGTCTATCTCTTCCTTACGGAAGGGGAGACGGGCCCCGCTCCCGAAGGAGCAGGAGGACCAGCAGAAGGACCCCCCGTCCCACCGAGGTGGGACGGGCCCTTAGAAGTTCCCAGAAGGAGACTTCTTAGGGGGAAGGCAGCCTTCTTCTTCTTCGGCTTATGGGCCTTAGAAGTCGAAGGGGAAGAGGCAGCAGCAGACGATGAAGACAAAGATGACAGCTTCCTCTTCTTCTCTTCCTCGTCAGCTCACGCAGGGACAGTCGTCAGGTCCTCCATCCAGGCCGGAGCCGGGGCTATTGCCGAAGCAACACGGCCCGACTGCACCTGTCCGGAAGGACTGGGACTGGGGAAGACACACCGGTGGGCAGGGACCAGCATGGACAGGCACAGGAACCAGAAGCGACAGGAACAGCAACCAGCTCAGGAGCGGCAGGAACAGCGGCAGCGGTAGACCCAGAGAGGGACAGCCAAGCCAACAGCGGGATCACATCAGCGGCAGGTACGGCAGGCCCAGCGATCGCCTCGTAGAATCATCGGCAGCCAGCGGAACCTGGGTCCTGGCGGCCGGTCCAGGGGCGAGCTGCTGGAACAGCGGAAGTCTGGGGCAGGCAACACGAAGAAAACAGGCGGCGGCGGCAACCCCACCTCGGTACGGCTGCGGCCCTAGTAGCGGCAGACGGCGTCATCGACACAGCATGGGGAGTGTAGACCAGGAGGGGGGGAGCAGCATAAGCGGCCGTGGTAGTAGTGGAGACCGCCCCAGACCTCGCTAGACGCTGCAGCAGCCCATGGATGCTAGTCACGCCCTGCCTCCGCGGTGGTCCATACCTGTCCAAGGTCGTCTCCCACGGATGTAGCACCTGCGGTAACATAGATAGATTAGTAAGAGGGGTTCCCTCACGCACGGGGGGAAGACATGCCCCACCCCGAACGCAAGGAAGACCCCAAATACAAAATACAACGAAGAAGCTGAGCAGGGGCAGGAAGGAAGACGAAGAATCGGATACCAAGGGAGTCGCGGCGGGAGAGCTTTCCGACGACTTCCTGGCAGACCTTCGCTTCCCCTACCCCCACACAGCAGTGAAAAGTAATATGAAAATGAAAACAGAATACTGCCCTTGCGATTCACTTCATAGAACTTAAAGGGGAAAACGATCAATTCCCGGGTAAGAAACGGAAACTTGATCCAATAATATGATGCTATCATAAAATATATATGAAAATGAAACAGAATACTGCACTTGCGATTTCATTTTCACATAAAAATTCGTAAGATCAATTCCCGGTAAGAACGAAAATTGATCCAAATTAAATTTCATGCAAATAAATAAATGAAAAATGAAAAGAATATTGCAATTGCGAATCCACTTCCATTGCATTCTATTATACAAAATTAAAAGGCTCGTGCCGAGCGCAATCACACTTCGGTAACGAACGCAACAGGGCAAAAATATAATGAAAAGAGTACTTACATTTTTCAATTACACACTTTCGCCCAATAAATCAAACATGACTCGGCGCGAGCGCGGCCCGCCCTCGGCACCGAGACATAATTCAAGGGTTCAATTCATAAAAAGAGAGGAAATCGCCGCATCTACGGCGATAACTCCATGTTGGTTCATAATTAAGTAATAAAAATGAAAACAGTGTACTTACAGTTTCATTTTCAAGTCAAACAAACCATTAGTAGAAAACACAATATAAACAAAGCATATGACGATGAAGCGGGCAGAGAGCGATAACGAACACGTCCTTCACACCCGCGGCCGAAAGCAAAAGTGGTTTGTTTACCTCCCAGTCGCGGCGGCGCGCGACTGTCGGACAAGCAGTTAACTACCGTTCTCCCCCTGTTCGAAGCTTACGACCGTTCAGCTGCCGCTAGCTACTTCCTATTGTTAAAGGACCGATGGTTTGTATTACGTATCGGAACAAAACAAAATTTTTTTTTTTTTTATATCGAACCTGAAGCAGACCTCCCTCAGAGGCCGTAACATTGTCTCTGAGATCTGTGGGTCCGTAACACTCCTGCATATTTAACAAAATTTTCCTGGTAGAGGACTCCTCCTCATTCGAAGCAGGCGAGGGAGATCTGGAAGGCGCTCGAGGTTCTCTTACCGTCCAAGGATCTAACTCCTTCCTAGCCTTCTTTATTAACGAAGGCGCATCTTCTTCAGAGAAGCGCTCGGGGGGGGCTAGAATTGAATTCAGGTTCTTTCCAATTCCCTCTTCAACGGACGGGAAAGCTTCGACTCCTTCCATCCTCTTCTCGGAGAAGGTGAACTAGCCTTCCATCCTCTTCTCGGAGAAGGTGAACTAGAAGACGAAAAGCACTCTCGTAGGACGCTTTTCCTATAGCGGTCCCTGGCAGTCTGAGACGTAACAGATTCTGCCGAAGGGACGCCTGATCGTTGGGAATTCTCCACGACCTCCGTAAGGCTTTCGACTTTCCTTCTCCTCTGGGCCAGGGAGCTTGGAAGCGGTCTAGACCTGGAGACTGGGAGTCTCAGAGACGACCAGACTGGGGACACTTAAATCACTTGAAAATTCACATTCACTCTGCTTACCTTCCAATGCTGCCATTTTTTTCCTGCATTTTTTGAAGGGAAGCTCTGAGTCCGCAATTTCCGAAGCAGAATCAGAGGGGTTAGCAACCTGTGATCAGGCTGATACAGAATGGGAATAATTAAAAGAAGAAGAAGCTACAGAACTAGATCTAGATTCCCTGCGGCTTCTATAAACCGCCTTCCTCTCTCTATCTTTCTCTAACTTCTTCAAGTAAGAAGTTAGATTCTTCCATCCTGAGCACTCAGTCTTTCGCACTCGTTACATGTATTCTCAATCGAACATTCAACCTATTCTACATCCACTGCATGCAGTGTGAGGATCTACTGAAGCCTTCGGAATCCTCACCTTACAGCCCTCATTCACACACTCTGAAACTAACACTAGAGTCAGACATATTCAAGAAAAATCCAAAGTCAAGTCCAAAAAACAATTCCACAATAGCGAATGCCAAACAACGATCCAAGTACGTCACCAAAAATCAGTCGAAAGATGACCAAAAGCATTGAAAAAAGAATTCCATCAGGAGGTAGTAACAACAATGTTGATACCACCGGCGACAGAGAGAATCTGATTAGAAAACAGGAATGGTCCTAGTCCTGCCACCCAGAGCAGGGCGGTAGATCACCTGACCTACCTGTAGTGAGTGCCGCGAAATTTGAATTTCTGTCGGGGACGACGGAGTCGATGGCTAACCCTCTTACGCCGAAGCGGTAAAAAAAAAATTGCTCTCCCGTGTGCCGGAGGTGTTTCAGAGTGAGTGCGGAAGCGGAAAAAATATTTTTTTCAAAAAATCACAGCGCGCTTAATTTTCAAGATTAAGAGTTCATTTTTGGCTCCTTTTTTTGTCATTGGCTGAAGTTTAGTATGCAACCATCAGAAATGAAAAAAATTATCATTATCGTATATAAATAATGCGATATATGATAGCGCAAAAACGAAATTTCATATAGAATTGTATTCAAATCGCGCTGTGCGCAAAACGGTTAAGGTAACAAGTTACTTTTTTTCGTTGTAATATCACACTAAATTGCGCTCATTTTGGTATATAAACACATTTGTCAAAACGATTAAAAGCCAACACAAGAAAAGAAATATTTAATCACAAAATAATGCATGAATTCGTAAACGCGCGGACGTAAACAAATATTTTTTTCAAAAATTTACCATAAATCTAAATAAATTGTCCTAGAGACTTCCAATTTCTTTCAAAATGAAGACAAATGATTGGATATTACTATACTGTAAGAGTATTAGCTTACAATTGCAGTTTTCGACTATATCTGACGAGTTAAAGTTGACTGAATGTCGAATTTATTTATATATATATTTTTTATATGCAATTATTTCGAAAATAAGAAAAGCTACAACCTTCATATATTTTCCGTTTTATTCTACATGAAATTGCGCACATTTTCATATATAAAACTCTATGAAATGCCTATAGAAACGAGCAATATTTTGAGAATGGGCTGTATGCATTCGGAGATTTGTGGCGGAGAATCCGCGCGCGGAGGGAAGGAAAGATTTTTTTTTAAATTCATAAATCTAAATATTTTGCTAGAGACTTCAATTTGTTTCAAGATAAAGATAAATGACTGAATATTACTAGACTGTAAGAGTTTTAGCTTACAATTGCGTTTTTTCGACCATTTCGGTAGAGTCAAGTTGACCGAACGTGGTTTTTTTTCTATTTATCGTGATTTATATGCAAATATTTCAAAAAATGAGAAAAAGGCTTCAACCTTCAATTATTTATTGTTGTATTCTACATGAAATTGCGCACATTTTCATATATAAAACTTTATGTACGGCTAATTTAAAATGGTGCAAACATTACCACAATCGCACGTATGATTTTTTCGGAAGAGTTACCGCGCGGACGTAAAGAAAACTTTATTTTTTTCATAAATTCACCATAAATCGAAATATTGTGCTAGAGACTTCCAATTTGTTGCAAAATGAAGGTAAATGCTTGAATATTATTAGAATATAAGCTTTTAGCTTATAATTACGTTTTTCGACCATTTTGGTAGAGTCAAAGTTGACCGAAGGGGTTGAAATTTTGGCAATTATCGTTATTTTTTTTTCCATATATAATACTTTATATAACGGCTAATTTTAAAATGGTGCAAACATTCCACAATCGCATGTATGATTTTTTTCGGGAGAGTTACCGCGCGGACGTAAGGAAAAAGTTTTTTCATAAATTAATGGTAAATGATTGACTATTACTAAAATATAAGAGTTTTAGCTTACAATTCCGTTTTTCGACCATTTCGTTAGAGTCAAAGTTGACCGAAGGTTGAAATTTTGGCAATTATCATTATGTATTTATATGAAAATATCTCAAAACTGATAAAAGCTACAATCATGAGTATTTTATTGTTGTATTCTACATAAAAATGCGCACATTTTCATATATAATACTTCATGTAACGGCTAATTTACAATGGTACAAAAATTATGTCAAAGTGACAAAATAATTTCCGAGAAGTGTCACAGATACTTTTTAGTGCCGCAAGAAAAAAATTTGCGCTTGCGCGCCTGCGTAACGATTGTAAACAAAACAACACCTTGATCCGTGAACTCCCAGCATCCCCCAAGGCGCGTGATTCAAAAGTTTTAGGCTGGTAGGCCTATAAGTATTTTTCCGCGAATTTAAAAAAAAAATTTTGTAAGTCGACGTAAAATACGTCCAGTCGGCACACGGGAGACAAAAAATGTCGACGTAAAATGCGTCCAGTCGGCGTAAGAGGGCTAAGTATAGATCTGACAGGTAAGTTGAATGTATGAAAATCACTTGTTTATTCCCTATTATTGATGTGAGGGGAGGAGGGCGGGCTTTGATCATGTAACTACAGTGGTCCCCCCGTATTCGCGGGGGATGCGTACCAGACGCCCCCGCGAATAGTTAGAATCCGCGAATGTTTGGAACCCCTATAAAAACGCTAAAAACAGCCTATTTTGTTAGTTAAAACTTAAGAAAAACCACTAAAAATTTCCATACTTGGTTTTTTTAAGTTTTATCACAAAAAGTGCATTTTATGATGAAATTGATAACAAAAACCAGGAATTTGTGGATATTTCTCATAGAAAAATACCGCGAATGCGCAAATTTTCCGCGAATAATGCAGGGAAACGTTATCGAAAGAAATCCGTGAATGTGTGAGTCCGCGAATCCGGAGAACGCGAATACGGGGGGTCCACTGTACTTGTTAAGTATACATAAAATCTTATTTTTTCATAAAAATGTCATTTTTATGTATGCAACTTACCAAGTAGTTACATAGCTGAATCCCACATTGTAGGAGGTGGGATCCATGGATATGCACATATCTTTTAAAATATAATAAATGATGTTATTATGATATAACAAAGTTTCATGTATACTTACCTAGCAGGTATATATATAGCTATATCCTCTGTCGCACTGGCATAATTTTCAAAACTTGCGGCAACCGCTAGATCACTGGTAATTCAGGTGATCGCCACCCCGTTCCCGTGGTGCTGGCGCTCGGAACCATTCCCATTTTCATCAGATTTTCTCTGAACCCTGGTCTCCTGAGGGGAGGAGGGTGGGAATTTAATTATATATATACCTGTCAGGTAAGTATACATGAAACTTTGTTATATCATAATAACGTCATTTTCATGTATGACACTTACCTGGCAGGTATATATATAGCTGATTGACACATTTGGAGGTGGGTCAAAGACAGCAACGTCGTTAGAATTTAAAACTTAAAATAAATTTTAAAATACTCTTTGGTTCCTTACCTGCTAAGGTAGCTGACTTCATAGGTCCTGCCTCTTAGCCTGCTTAACCTTAGTAGTAGCTCTCAACTAGGACGTGACCTGAATGTTGAAGAAGCTATCAAAAGGGTCTGACAACTGGACGTGACCAATGCGTTGACAGAAAACCCTAGCCCTCTCTTACCACGGGCATTCATGCTAGGAATTGTTAGACCACCTGAACCACACACACACACCACCACCACTAACAAATCGACTTCAAAGACTGAAGAGGGAATATACCCTCTCAGACAACCTTATTAAACCTAATTAAAAACCCCTAGCATGTAAGTAGGTTATGGGGTGGAAACTCCTTTGCCCAATACTGCCCCTGAGGACACATAAGGACCCAACGTTTGACAGTTGTCAAAAGTTGTCTTGACGTCTCTTAGATAATGGGAGCCACAAAACTGAATTGGTCCTCCAAAATGTCGTCTCTATAAAATTCTTGAGGGCCATATTTTTCTTGAATGCTAATGACGTAGCTACCGCTTTAACTTCGTGCGCCTTGACTTTAAGTAGTCTGAAGCTTCCCTCTTGGCAAAGCATAGGTATGTGCTTCTTTAAATAGTTCACTTAGGAAGAAGATGATAGCATTTCATCATGGGTCTACTAGGCTCTTCACTGAACACCAAAGAGATCCTGAGGTGCCTCTAATACTTTTGGTTCTTTCCACATAATGGAGCAAAGCCCTTTCTGGACAAAGAACTCTTTCCTGTTCCATTTAGCAGAAATTATGGCATTATTTTGTGATTTGAAAAAAAAATTTACTTTGAGAGGAAAGTAGAGGTCTCGATCTGTTGTTTCCACGTTGGTTGGTTATGACTGGCGTCTAATTCAGGTTACTGTAAGAGCTCAAGTTATTTTTTGGGAGTGTCTGCACAGCGGTAAAGTGTCCGCCTGTCCACACAACGGTGTTTTACCCTACTACATACTACGTATGGCAAATAGCAACTGCTTTCATATCACCACAACACTAGCTAGCCTGGTATTTCTACAGAAGCAGTCCGCACGGACTGCAAGGAACGTAACCGCCGATACGACATCCACTAGGGATTGGGGCGTCCAATGTATTTCGCCATGTTTAGTACTGGCCCATGGGGGATTAATTACAGTCGTCCGAATAAATATTACTTAAAATTCTTGTTCCATATCTTTAAAACTGCATAGAAAAACCGCAACTGCCATAGTCTAGGCTGCCGTGGAAGAGAATTCTACGAATGGAGGTACAGTACCTAAGAGGACTGAAAGGGGTTAGGCTATGGGCTGAAGGACTGTTGCAAAGATCCCTAAGTATACCTAGTGCCTACAGTGTGCTGCATGAGGTGCACTCACAGGGCTAACCCTTACAGGGTTTGGAGAGAGAGAGAGAGAGAGAGAGAGAGTTAGCTACTAGGTACCTACTAGGTATACTACCTAGGCTAGTGTTCCGAGGACAACTCACATCCTACAATTAGCCTAGGATTAGGTAGGTATCGTTACTGCACTCCAATTATTACTTTGGTTTAACTGTGTGAGCCTTTGTTACCTGGTTATTCTGGTAAAGTGGTGAATACTAATACCTATATCTATTTCCAGCTTCCACAGACCACGAACTACCTAGGTATAGGAACCTAGCCCTAAAGCTAGCTACCTACTAGGTAATTCAGCAGATCAACATTCAGAAAACAGTAGATTACCTAGCTATACAGCAGAGCAAAATATGTTTAAACATTTCCATTACCGTGGGATTGCCAGTGAAACATTTTCAGTCTAAACAGCATAATTGCTTACCTGAACATCACAATACAGAAACATTCACTTATAGCGGGACCTACTAAACGTCACTTTTTTTTTTCTTTTAGAAAATGTCAACAAACTAATGGTGCTACAGAGCTAGTGCTGCCATCTACCGAACTATGGATGGATGCGTTTTTCCTATTTGCTCGAGATTTGAGTGATATATTATATATATATATATATATATATATAGATATCTATATATATATATATATATATATATATATTATATATACATATGTGTGTGTGTGAAATTTTTTTATCACAACGCGATTTTTAAGCAATCATTAAGCTACAAATGTCTATTTATATGTAATTATAGCCACACTGACCTCTTCTCTTAATTGATTGATTTGTTAGTTCTTACTGGCGTTGCAATGACGAGGATATTGACGCCGCCCTCTTCTCTTAACTAGCATTGTGCTGTTACAATAACATAAGTAGGTATCAGGTAACAAGTGAAACGTAGATTCTACATATATATATATATATATATATTAATATTATATAATATATATATATGTGTGTGTGTGTGTGTGTGTGTGTGTGTGTGTGTGTGTGTGTGTGTGTGTGTGTGTGTGTGTGTGTGTGTGTGTGTTCGCCACTGACAATGAATGATTACTCGGCACTGTAGCCAGTTATGGTCCAAAAATCAGGGCCTAAAGAGCATCCTTGTTAGACTAAGCCAGCCTTGTGCTGGCACGGGCTCTTGCTCCTGGAGCAGACCATAAAAAGCAATCGTTTGGAGCTTGCACCAAAATTATTTATATGGATTTTGGTTTCACATAAAATGGCGTGCATATCAAATTGCACACAGTTAAGGTCAAAGTATATATTTCTAGATTAAGTTGACGTCGAACAAAAATTATAACCGCAAATTTGTCTGGAAGCGTGATTAAGAATTTTATGGTGCGAAGGTAAAGCGAAGGCAATAAATAAAATCTGTCTATATTTGTATGAAAGATGTGGCTTAAGCATATTGTTTTAAATTAATCGCAGTAACGTACGTTACTTAAAACATTCGACTGCTGAATAAAGCAGATAAAAGTAAGCGACAGCAAGCCGAGAATATAAAAACCCAATTTATATTACATGTACTGACTGCATCTGTTAATATGTAAAGTGTGTGATTTAGACTCGTGTGGTGGAAGTTTTCTCCAGAAAATTCAAATTTCACTAAAAAAGAAAATAAACATTCTTGGATCACCTATCATTAGGTTTATTACTGGATGCCCCGCTACCAGCCATTATTGGCCCCTTTTATTTGTGATTAGTAGCTCATAGCTCAGTTCACATATTTCTTAGATTTAGTTTTTATGGGTCTTATCATATTAATACATATTCCTTGCTTTTGCGTGCTTTTGTTTGGAGGGGCAACAATGCTGAATGGTCCGGGTGCCGTTGTCTCACGATCAGTCGTTTTCTATACGTGCCCAAATTTACTAATACTTTAGTGCTCTGTTACTGCATGAGGTTTTTTTAGACTGTGATTTTTTAATAATTATTATGATATAAGTTAAAATAAGATCTTATAGTCAGTTCTAGATTCAAATTGTAGTCATCAAAGCTCAGTTAGAAGGGTCTGACACCATCAAGTGGGACTTATTACTAGTTTGGCTGCCTGATTTACCAAACCTTGTAACTTTAGTAGATACTAAATCATTAAACAATTATCAAAACTGGCAATAGTCTACTTTTGCGATTCTTTTATTATTTTTATTTATTTATTTTATTTTCTTTATCTTTGGAGGCTCGCATTTACTCCATCTAATGATCTCCAATTATTTTTTGTTGATGAAGGGGAAAACACGTAAAGTTAGATGGTAATCTTGTATCTTGGAATTTCAAGCAGTCTGTATCCAGTAATGTGGGTCTTGAAAGAGTATGTTTAGTCTTTTTTCCGCATATTGAGAATACAATTTCTCTTGAACATGTGTCTCAATTACTTTATTTACATCTCTTGCTCATATATTATATATATATATAATATATATATATATATATATATATATATATATATTAATCCTTTTCACAGTCGTGATGATGGGGCTGGACCCGAAACGTCGCTCAATAAAACTTGTTAAATTACCAGATGTCTCCCTTGCTTCCTTGTGAATATATATATATATATATATATATATATATATATATATATATATATATATATATATATATATATATAATATATATACAAGGAAGCAAGGGAGACATCTGGTAATTTAACAAAGTTTTATTGAGCGACGCTTCGGGGTCCAGCCCCATCATCACGACTGTGAAAAGGATTAATACACATAAAACATAATAAAGAGACTCATCCTAATAACCAAAATACATTTAAAATTCACAGAAAACCTACATACTACAATGTTAAGAAAATTACCATCTCAAGTGAAGGGAAGAAGACGAGTGACTAGAAGAAGAAGGAAAGGGCCCAAGTAAATATGGTTATGCCAGGTAAAGAGGGGTAGCGGTAGTTTGGTTGTTTAATTTTGGAACTATTGTTTTTATGGAAAGCGATTCGAAGACAGAAAGCTGCTGAGGAGAAGAAGCCCGAGTAATGATTTTAAAGTGTTTGTATTCTATATTAAATTTGCATTTCTTTGAATGCTCTCGAATGTTCAAGAATTCTGGTGAAGACAACCAGACACCTGTTCTATAACTCACCCCCCTTGTGGCAATCAATGCGGACTTTAAGAAGCCTACATGAGGCCCCGACATAATTTCCCAAACTACATTTGGGACACGAAAATAAATAGACCGCATTGGAAGTAAAAAAAGGGCTCAGTTTTTCTTTTTATCTAAATAAAGACCGAATAGTTAATGTGATTAGTTGGCCTTTTATGGCCGGACAATGTTCACGTATTAAACGTTTAACTTGGGTATAAAACGTTGTATCACTGATAAACGGGACTCTAGCAAAGAATGGTATTCTAGGAGTAGCTTGGCCTGTTATTTTTATATTAATTATAACATCGATGACATTTCAAACAATATAGATGGAAATTAGATTACAACATAAAGTGTTTACCACAGATTGACAGCTCTACAGTTTCCGGTTTGATTTAACCGCTGTAAAGTCGTCGTCAGTCGTCGCTCCCGATCATGGAATCCAAAGGTCGCTGTTTTCGTGATGATTATGAGTCGTTAGCAACTTATCGCCCCAGTCAACAGCCAACTAATCCTGAAGGAGATACCACCTCTTATCATGGGCAGATGTCCGATGTACATAAGAGACACATCAACAGAAACACCTTCCCTATCAGAATCAACAGATAAAAGCCCTCCTGCTTTTCAGTTGGAGGACGACAACTCCTCTAACGATGGAAGTCAAGTGACACCATGCCCCGCTATGGCTTTGACTGAACATAATGCCGAAGAATGGACTGTTGTCCGAGAAAAGAAGAAATCACTGAGAAAAACACCTAATCAAAATGACGAAGCGATCCTCCTAATTAATTCTCATGCAACCAATCCCTTGCCACCTCTTCCAAAATATCGAGTCTCTGCCCAAGAAAAACTATCTGCTTATGCAGCAGTATCAAAGTTTAAGAAACAGAAACCACACCTAAGTATCTCAGTGAAACCCAATTTGGCTGGTGATACGACCATCACCCCAAAAACTAGAGATGTAGAAAGGGTGGGGTGTGTTGAGCCATGGAGACGAGGATTTTGAGGGGTCTACGCTTCCGGAATATAAAATAGTTTTGGAAGACGATACCCCCATATATCAGCGTCCTCGTCACTTTTCCGCGCCTATTACACGAGAGATTGAGGAGCAGTGTGAGGAACTCAAGAGAGTGGGAGTAATAGAGAGGAGTGAGAGTGCCTGGAATAGCCCCATAGTCCCTGAACATGAGTCGGATGGAAGTCTGCGGGTGTGTGTAGATTATAAAAAGGTGAATGAAGTGACTGTGAAGGAGCGATTCCCGATTAATGTGGTGTCTGATTGTGTGTACAAGATGCATGGGATGAGCGTATTCACCAAATTAGATCTGGTAAGGAGCTATTACCAGATGCCTCTTGAGGAAGGGAGCATTCCTGTTACAGCTTTTTCGAGTGGTAGTTGTCACTACCAGTTTAAACGTTTGAGTTTTGGGTTGGCTAACGTTCCTACTGCCTTCCAATAGTTGATATTTTGATTGCGAGTGAAACTGTTAAGAGGATATGGAATTGCTTGGAGAAGGTGCTAGAGCGCTTGGAGGAGGTTGGAGTGAAAGTGAAGCTTGAGAAAAGTACCTGGTTGGCTGGAGAGGTGGAATTTCTTGGCCATAAAGTAAGTGCGAATGGCATAAGTTTGTGAAAAAAAGTAAGGGAGTTTCCAAGTCCCTGGACTGTTTGTTAAAGTTTTTTTTTTTTTTTTTTTTTTTTTTTTTTTTTTTTTTTTTTGTGTAATTGAGTTTGGGAGGAAGTTTGTTAGGGATTGTTCGGGTATCGGGAAGCCGTTGACTGAATGGACAGGGAAGAAAAATTGCACTAAGCATAGGTGGGATGAGCGAATGGTGGGAGGAGCATTTGAGAGATTGAAAGAGAAAACTGCTAGAGATGTCACCTTGGCTTTTCCAGACTATAGTGAAGATGCAAGTAAGCTTGAGCTGTAAACTGATGCGAGTAAGTTTAGTATGGGAGGATGTTTAGTGCCAATGCAAGAGGTGGATGAGGAGGAACAGTTGAGAGTAATTGCGTATGTGAGTAAAGCTTTTAATAAAGCGGAGCGGAAGTATTCAGTGGTTGAAAAGGAGCCTGCGGCTATAAGGTTTTGTGTCAAAGCGTTGAGTGTTTTTGTATGGGGTGAAATTTCTCATAAGGATGGACTCATCGGCCATCGGTGTATATGATCAAGAAGGAAAGTGTGAATGCTATGATCGCGAGGACGATTGAAGATTTAAGTGAGTTTGATTTTAGATTAGAATATGTGCCAGGGAGTAAAAATGTGATTGCTGATATGATGTCTAGGATGCATGGTAAGGGCGACGATGTCGTGAAAAGTGACTGAAATCCGAGTAGTGTACCTGGGAGTTTGGTTGTAAAAGAGAGGTTTGAAGGGGATGACAGAGTGTGTGAATGTTTGTTTTCAGCATTGAAAGACTTGGAGAGTAAAGGTCTGGTTGAAGAAGTGTCCGGTAGTGTGAATGAGTTGCGAGTGAAGTTCATGAGTGATGTGCAGAAGGAAGTGGCATATACGGCGGAACAAGGTGGGAAAGAGGAAATGTTGCACAAATTGTTGTTAGCAGTAGCTGAGTTGTTTGGAATAAAAGTGTTTTTGTATTTTGGATGGGACAGACCGGCTGAGTGTTGAGGGAGGGTGAGTACAAGTAGTGAGCATGGGGTTTTGATGAGTCAATGTGGGAAACATGGCTGTAATTGGTTGGTTAGAGAAGGGGATTGTAGAAGGGATTTGAATCAGAAGTACGGAAGTGGGGAGATAACTGAGGATGAATGTGGTGAGGATGATTGTGATGCGGATAACCAGGTGGACGCAGCAGCGTATGTGTGTATGCATGGGCCTCAAGGAAAAATAGTGACGTTTGTCAGAATAAATGATAGTGAGTACTGTAGTTTGGTTGATACCGGGGCACAAGCTTCCTTAGTGAGTGGGTCAGTAGTAAGTGAACTTGAGAGATACAATTGGGACATGAAAAAGCAGTGTACAAGTGTAAGAATACACGGGTTAAGACAAGGAAGTGTTTTAGTATGGGAAGAGGTACAGTTAAAGGTTAGGTTAGGAGATTTTTAAGTAATACATAATTATGGGAGAAAATGATATGCCAGCTTGCTTTTTGATAGGAGTAGATTTTTTGAGGATGCATGATAATAGGCGTAGATATAGGAAACAGGATTCTTAGAAAGGTGGGTAACAAAATAGCTAGGATTCAAGATAGTAATGTTTTTGTAACAAACTTTGTAGGTATGATTGATATTGCTAGAAGTGGGAATGATTTACTGAGTGAGGAAGAGATTGAGGAAATGCAAGATAAATGCTTGGAGATAAATATGTTGCGACAATGTGTTTTGGGAGGAGTATGTGTGGAAGATTGTCTGTATGAGTTGGATATTTATAAGAGGGTTGCTAAATGGTTTGTAATGTGTAAAATATATTGTACTTTTTGCATCAGGAGGGGATGTATGACAGGGAAGTGTATGTGCCCGTGTTTTCTGTTGAGTCAGGTGTGAGTATGTGTTTGTTGGTACATGATTGGTTTGGGCATATAGGAAAGAATAAGTTATGGGAATGCATGAGAGGGAGATTGTATGCGGCTGGGTTGAATAAGGTTTATGTGGATGTGGCTTTACATATGAAGATTGTCAGAGGGGAAAGTATTAGAGTGTGCATGCGAGTCTGCCTGTGTTGCGATTTCAGATGAAAGAGCCGTTTGAAATGTTGTGATTGATTGTGTTTCGTTATCAAAGACTGCGAGAGGACATGGCGGGATCACATGAGTAAATTTGCTTATGTGTGTGTGTATAAGCCTGTGAAAATGTTGAGCGATAATGGACCTGAGTTTGTGGGATGGGAGTTTGAAGAAATGTTGAAAGAATGGGGTATTGTGCATGTGTATTCTACTCCGTATATGCCCTATGCAAATGGTTTGGCTGAAAGGACCGTTAGAATGATGACTGAGATTTTGCGAATGATGAGTAAATGTGACAATGATTAGGATATGTATGTAGGACGTGCAGTGTGGGTATACAACTCCACTCTGAAGAAGAGTATAGGTATGTCTACTTGTAAATATGTGTTAAATAATGAGAGGATTGTTAGTCCGCTGTTGGGTCTGTCAGAGAGTGATCGGGATTTGTGGAAGAAAGCGGGTGAAAGGTTTGAAAGTTTTAAGATTGGGGCTAAGTATTGAAAGGGGTGGTTGAGATAGGAAGAATGAATGTAAATAAAGTAAGGGAGAAATTTAAAGGGCCGTCTTAGATTTTGGAAGTGGGACCGAGTGGATTTAGTTATGTTTTGGGGAAACCGAGTAGATGGGGATATGGATGATGCTAGGGCACACCATAACCAGCTCTGTAGGTGGAGGGATGATTGATTCTGGTATTGTATAGTTGTTGTGCGTGTGTCTGTGTGGTTGTTGTTGAGCTGAAGAGTGACTGTTGTATTTGATTTTGTGTTTTGGTGTTTGCGAGTTGTTTGTTGGAGACAGTGTTGGCGGTTGTTTGCGTGTTGGTTTGTCAAGTTGTCTTTGATGTTGTTGGTGTAGTTTGTGCAGTGAGTTGTTGTGTTTCTGAGTTGTTGTATGATTTGTTGCGTTTTCGAGTTGTTGGTATTTGTTTGTGTAGTGATTGTTATATTGCTTTTTTGAAGTTCTTGTTTGTTTTTGGTGCGTGTCTGTCTTTGTGTATTGAAATCAGCTGTTGTTGCGTCTCGACAACTGTATCCAATGGACGGCAGTGTCTCGAGCCTTAGGTGAGTACACGTGTTTGTGTTCTGTGTGTTCTGTGTCTTGTTAAGCCAATTGTCCTGTGTAATTAGTAGAATAAAGGGGAAAGTGTGGCTGGGGGAACTATTTGTTAGCTGTGTTTGATAAAGTAAATGTGGGGGGATTTGTTTCTTTTTTTTTTTTTTTACTTGTGATCCCGCCACAGAGAAACAAGCAACTTCTTACGAGTCAGCACCGACATCCAATTACTTGTTCCTTATGAGCGAGTTAGGAAAGCTGTTATATACATGGAAGTACCCGACTACCCTGCCTCTGGACCCCATTCCACAGCTGCGGAATGTTCTAGATGCCCGGAGATATCTTTGGAAGTCAGGGACTCCCACAAGAAAAATGATAAATAAATAAATAAATAGAAATCACTGCCACCTTTCAAGGAGATATTCCCAACCAAGTTTTCCTTGGAATATGGGAGCCTTCCCTACAGAAGCCTTCACACCCGAGCCACTACGATGCTACAGCAGAGCAAAGTTTTCGACCCTTAATTACATAATAATAAAATCATAGATGCCTTCAGAAACTGAATGTTCTCGTGCGTTCGATATATGACCAGTTCTCACCGAATATTGGTGCTGTTTGATTCTTTGTGAAAGTGATTTGCCAGTTTGTCCATAATATATTTCATCACACCTTTTACAAGGAATTTCATATATGCAGCTAGAAACATCTTTAGGATATTTTTTTATTACTAAACTCTTAACGTTAATAATACTGAAAGCAACATTTATGTCATGTTAAAAAACTGTAAAATTCTAGGCATTTCTAAAAACCTTTCATCATATGGTAATTTGAGAATGTTATGTTTACTAAATTCAAGTTTGTCATTATAGTCCAGGCAATCGTCCAGGCCCTGGCAATAATATCTGTAGGAATTTTTGGGTAGACTAAGTTTTTCTTCAAATCATGGTGGGGCACACTTAACGAAAGGAAAAAATCTTGGGTAGACATCTGGCAACCTGGTCATAAGCTTTCTAGGGTATATTTTTCTCCTAAAAATTATGCATAGGCGCTAGTGTAGAATTTCCAAGTATTATTTTGTTTTTTTAATCCAGGTACACCATTTTCTATTGATTTTTAAAACTACTTACAATGTTTCTTTTAAATTGAGATAACTTCATAGCAAAAAATATGTAAAAGCAGAAAATAAAAGGTTTACTGGAGTTAATAATAACAAGATTTTAGGAGATATATGAAACCTAGGGGCTAGAGAAACTAAAGAAATCAAGTTCACTGCTAGTAGAAATGACTGTGCAGTTAGGTGTTAGCTACAGGTGACAGTGATGACTCATATGAAAAACAAGTACATATTCTATGGACATTTCATTATTTATAAAAGAATATCCGGTTTTAATAATGCAAAATTTGTGCAATAGACAAATCGTTACAATATGCAGGTTTAATCTTTCATTTACTACCATGCCAACAGATTAGAAGATACTGTAAACCAACATCACCTGTCGCCCTTCCACCAAATTTCAGTCTCTGAACAATCAAATATTTCATCTTGCGATGAAATCACAAAAGAAGAGACTGTTGTAAGCATGTCGCAGACAGTTGGTGGTTTGACATGCCAAACTACTTTCGCTTGGTCTGGCATTCATGCTATTATATCTAAGGCAAATGTTCCAATGAAGCAAGTAGGTTTTCTTCTAATATTGCCCTACCCAGTCACAGCATATGACAGTGTTTATTCACGCATGGAGAACTTTCAAGGCCTCCTTTTATCAGTCGCTTGTGATTAGGGTGTTTTCAACATAGCAGCAGAAATGAATTCTCTGACCTTGTATTGTTGCTGGGATCCTTCAACATGACTAAAATACTATTTGCATTTACTGGGAAATATGTAATTGGTGGTAGGTTAGAAAATGTCGTTATTGAAAACCATGTAGTAACTATGTAGGCATAACTATGTGAGGTCTGTAAAGAGAATGTTCATGCTTGCAGAGGTGATAGAAAGGCTTACAGGAAAGCTTTTTTTTTTTCTAGTACTTATGGGGATGAAGCAGACGTTGCTGCAATGGTTGGTGATATAAACAGTGTAATGAAAAGCTCAAACACAAAATATGCTCAGTGGAAATTCCAACTATTGATAATGGCATCAGAAGAAACATTGAAATCCTTACATATTTCCACAGAGGAAAGAGTTCAAACTTCAGATCAGAGATTCATGTACCTGATAAATCTTTTGAAAACCCTTATTCGAGCAGACAGAGAAGGGAACTGGGATCTTTATCTGCAAACTTTGAAGAATGTTCTTCCACTATTTCTAATTTTTGACGGAGGTAATTATTTGAGAGTGAGTTCTCTGTTCTTTGAACAAATGCTCAATTTGGAGGCCAATCACCCTGAAGTTTGTGAACAATCCAAGTAAGGCCACTTTGCTGTTCGAAGAACGCAAGGAAAGTTCAGTGCTGTAGGTATTGACATGGCCCTTGAACAAACGATAAACCAATCTCAGAAATCAAGTGGAGGAATCATTGGCCAAACAAAAAGGAAAGAGTATATTGCTGAATGGGAACTCTCTTCTCACGAGATCCTCTTCATAAGAAAAAGGGGTTCGGTGACTACTGGGCGACAGCCAACTGGTCGACAGGACCACTTTTTGGGCAAGACTTTTTACTACGTAAATAGCATATTAAAGTATTTATAATAGTATTAGTCGTTACAGACATTGGCATTGATTAAAAGTTAATGAAATATTTTGAGTAAATGGCAAAGCTGGAGCTAAGTATAGAAATAGGATATAAGAATAGAAAAACATTATAAATACTCTTATCATCTTATGGAAAGCAACGAGGTACTATATTATGCATATAATGAATAATAATTAATGAAATAGCTGCCGATAGTTTCATTTGTGTAACCTATGTATATTTATGCCTCTCTCTCTCTCTTCTCTCTCTCTCTCGTCTCTCTCTCTCTCTCTAATATATATATATATATATATATATATATATATATACATATATATATATATATATCTATTATATATATATATATATGATATATATATATATATATATATAGCACGTATCAATAAACGGGAGAGCTTCTGCGAGCTTAGAATTTACAAATATACGTAGACAAATAATAAAATAGAAATAAAAAATGCGGAAGTCCAGTAGGCCTATATGAAAAACAAAGACCTGAAAGATTGGAAAGATTTTCTAAGAAAAGTCGATGCAATAGGGAACAACCAGAAGTATATTGTCTCAGGAGACAATAACAGATGCATGGATTAAAAGGGATAAACGCGAATGGAAGGCCTTACAAATCCAGAGAATTACATATGGCGACGCCTAAAGCGCCATGTAGGACTGGATAGTTTTTTTTTTTTTTTCAGTACTGACCTCCAGGCAGTTGACAACTGTTTCCGAGGCGTGTTTGTTGGTAATTCTCCACTTCTTTGGCTGCTGACTTTCATAATAAAGGCTTAATTGTTAATCATTGTCCATTTCTATTATTATTGTATTATTATTTACAGTCCTGTCGACCAGTTGGCTGTTGCCCTGTTTTTCTGTCTGTGAGTTGTCCTGTCGCCCAGTTGCCCCTGAACCTTCGAAAGGAAAGGTTTTTAAGCAAGAATATACCAATTTCAGGAACCATACATCAGTAAAAGCTTCCCACCTTTTTAACTATATCTCGACCGCAATCAAGGATGCAGGAGAAAAATCAAACTGTGAAAAACTCTATAAGAGATCATGTGTTTGTTCATAGGAAAGTTGGCATTGCAAAAGAGAGAGGAATTGACATGGCACACATTCTTACTCATGAGATTTTACCATCATCCTTATTTGATGGGAATGGCGCAACCACCAAGACTACGAAATCTGCACTCATGTTCGAACTGACAAAGAAACTAGAACCTAAAGATAGCTACCATGATTATAGATGCTATAAATCAGTTTCGTAAGTTGCCACTTAATAGTAATAGTAAGAACACATTTGAAGACCTCTTTAAAGACAAATTTAGTGTTATTGGTTATGTTTTTTATAGTTACCTTAAATTCTCTATCAAAAGTAATGAAAGGGAATGACGACCATCTGTGGAACCAATGCCATTTACTTTCATCAATATTACTACAAAACTTCCTGTGCAGATGACGTGATTTTGGACATCAAATAACAACAAAGCTTTGATTCAAGAAGCCTTTGTTGACTATATGAAACCCGTAGGAATCAATCGACAATGGGTAGGGTTGTGGAAAGTGAACTAATAGCAGCATCAGCAATAAAGGATGGGTCCATCACGGAGCTGCATGATTCACTTGCAGTGAATGTAGAAGAAGCTGACTTCCGTATTATTTTTCATGCAGTCAAACAGGGGATGCAACGTGTTGCTTTTCTTTCTAACGACACAGATGTTATTGCTATTCTTATTCATTTCTATGACCATCTTAATAACAATGGACTGTACTTTGGATGAGAAAACCTGCATCGTATATCATACCAATTCATACTCTTGTTGGTAAGTTAGGTACTACTAAAGATGTTCTTTTGGCTGCTCATTTTATTACGGGATCAGACGTGACAAGCAGGGTAGGCACTCAGCTTTCTGCCCTCAAGGCTCAACCAGAGAATACCTGTCTAAATTTGGTCAACATCCTCCTCCCACTACCCTATCCTTCAAGCTTGCCGAGGAATACCTTGTGAAGGTTTTAGAACCGAGGTCAAAGTGCAAAGCTTTGGATGATCTCCGATATGGAAAGATGACCCAATCCAAACTTCTAAATATGCGAAATCTGCCTTGCACAAGCACGTCTTTACAAGGTCACCTGAGACGATCATTTTACGTGATATACACAAGTATCACAGTGCTCAAGGTAGTTGAGCCATTAGATCCATTAGATTTTGGATGGAAAGTCAGTAACCTTGATTCATCTCTTATTCCTGACTCTTGCGTCGTCAGTGAGATGCCTGAAGATGTGATTATTATATACCTGCTCTTGCAAGTTCTGTTATAATCAACGATGCAGTTGCCGAATAAAATGTTTTTTGACTTATTGTAAATGCAAAATATCTTGTGACAATCATGATCACTTGTAAATTTTTGTAAGAATCGTCATATTATAGCATATGCGTTATAATCAGTTCTTACTTTTATGAATTAATCAAAGTGCAATGGTCGCAACATTATGAATATATATTCATACTCAAATCTAATAAAATATATAATTTGATTAATTTCTGTTAATTTCAGCATGTTGTTGCAACAGAACAAAACCAAATTTGCAAAAGTGGAATATTCAGCATCTATCTATATTTAATTTGTACTAGAAATATAATCATTTGAATGTATATATTATTACAGTAAAAACTTAGAATTTTATGTAAATCAGCAAATCCTATCAGACAATACTATGCTCCTATAAGGTTAAGATTATATTGCATACATGGCTACTGCTGTAAAATTTTGAAGGATTTGATTATTCATTTTTTAAATATTAAATAACAGATTAAATAGAAATTCAATAATTCCCACCCACCCAAAAAAAATCTCAGATAAACAAAATGGTTTCAGATAATCAAATAATTGATAATTGAAATAAATTTCATGTCCAGTTCGCAAAATATGTAGTGACAAGAAAATATTAGAAAAATTCTATGAGTTAATATGCGTTACTGTGAAAAACAAAAAGGGGTCATAAAAAGTTTATGACCGGTTTGCCAGAGGTCTGCCCAAGATTTTTACCTTCCTTTAAGGGTGCCCTAATGGGATCAGAAGAAAAACCTAGTCCACCTTAAAATTCCTAAGGGACCTATAGCCAGGGCCTGCATTATTAGCTAAATAAGATGTTTTTCTAGCCGTTTTCTATGCTACACCTACAAAAGCCCTTGAGTATTTAAGTTTCAAGGCAATGCCATTTTTATCTCAGCGTCAATAAACTGTGGGCTACAGACACGCAGAGCACTCAAGAACATCCCAGAAAAGAAGAAGAAAAAAACAAATTTTAAATTTTGATGGAAATTGGAATAATAAGGAACAAGAGGCCATTTTAGTTGATTTTCGGAAGACTGAAAGGGTGATATTTCTATCCTTTTATAGACTGCTACATCAAGAAAATTTAAATCACAATATCTTTCTTCCTCTACCGTAAATTTTATAGAAGGGACTAAATTATTGAGCTCAATCAGAAATTCCTGGAGATTTTTGTGAACTGGCCAAATACAGAAAACATCATCCACATACCTTAACCATATAAATTTCTGGAGCAAAATTCTAGGTAAGAGTTTTGTCGACAAAAATTTCCTTGTAGATATTGCTATGGACAGGAGATGAAGGATTACTCATAGCCATGCCAAACTTTTGTACAAAAAAATTCACCATTTAAACAAAATTTACTATCTTTGACACGTAACCGTTTAAGACTAATGAGGTTTTATACAGTTAAAGGCATATCATAACTTTTTAATTCAACCTTCAAAAATTCAAGTTAATCATCTACAGACACTTTTGTAAATAAAGAGACAACATCAAAACAACCATATCAAAATCAAAATTCAAATTTAAACTATTCAGTTTGTTTGATAAAGTCAACGTTGATTTTTTGAAAAATGTGTGTTAGAAATGTTTCGTGCCAAAAGTGTAAGAATTTTTACAAGCCATTTATTTAAATTATGCGTAAATGAGCCAACTGAACTAATGATTGGTCTGATAGGGTTATTGATTTTGTGTGTCTTGACTAAACCATATGCGTAAATAAGGTAGGGAGGAGCATTGAAGTGTAAATTGTTCAATTAAATGGTCCAAGCCCTTTAGAATGGATTTATTTGTTTATTAAAATGAGAGTTCACTGCCTGTGTAGGGTCAGACCCCAGCTACGAATTTCTGCCTATCATTTTTCCGGTGGTGTTCGCTTATATATATATATATATATATATATATATATATATATATATATATATATATATATATACATGTGTGTGTGTGTATGTTTGTGTGTGTGTGATATGAAAATTGGTGCCCTCCATGAAATTTTTCTGGATCCTCTAGTGTATTTGAGTAGAACCTTAGCCACGTGACGATAAGTGACACTTATACATGAGAAGATAAGCTTTTATAGATTGCAACTTAGAGATGGATTTAGGTATCAGACCGCTGCTTGTTATACTGTATGCAGTGTTTGTTTCCACTTTGCAGAGGGCTGCGTCGATAATTCCTGTTTCCTATAACTGCATCTATGCCAGAGTGGTTTAATTGGTATTGAATAAAACAAAGAAAATTCTTTATGAAGGGGAATGGGAGCTTGTGTAGGAGGCACAAGTAACATCAGGTCCTTGGGTCACAGGCATAGCGAAACTGAAACGAGGATTTCCAAGGCTCTGATAGGAGCGGGATGAATGTCATAACTACAATTACACGACTTAGGTTTAAAACAATATAACTAAATAGATTAAATAGATTTACACTTGGTCCAAGATGGACAGCATTAACACTAAGAGTAAAAAACTAATATGAAGTTAATCACGAAAGTGCCATCCATCCCATCGCCAACCCTGACACCGTAACTTTTCCTTCAATACGGTTTCATATTTATGTATTTGAGGTGGTTTGGTCATGCAAATAGTATGGAAAAGTATGCAGATTTGTGAAAGAGACAATTGTCGAATTTCTGGAAATGTTGGGAGGGAGGAGGATAGAGTGAAAAATTGGTTGGTTGACAGACAACAAGAGGGTTATGGCAAAGGGCTGCTAACATCTATTTAGAATATGCTTGTCTGCATGCATGATTAAGACGAATGGTGTTTACTATGTTAGAGACATTGACATATTGCTGATGAATGTTGTGTGGTCCTATGAGAATTGAGAATTTCAGTAACCACTTTTAAATGTGACAGTGGCAGACTGACAGTTCCCTCGCTCACCTCTAAGCCACCTGCTTTCAGAGAAATAAGGTATATGTTGAAACAGTTGGTGTGAGTGATTTAATAATATTATGAAGGTATTGCATAGCCAGTTAAAACCAATGGCTGTAGACGTTTATTCATAATTTACACGCTAATTAGACGAATGTTGGATTGTGTGGGCGGATGGGTGCGACACAGCGGAGATTGAAGTCAGCTGTTGTTTACAAATATGTGAGACGTCGCGCGTGCCGAGGAAAATGAGTTTGTTCTTGACGATTACTTTTAGTTAGACTTCTTGTAGTTATGTTATTGTGAATAGCTGTAAAGCAGCATAGCAAGGAGAGAGAGGCACAGGATTATCACACGGGATAAACTGAAGTAGGCTAAAGGCAAAACCACCAAGCAACCGGATCGGTCTGCAACAGCGTGGTGTGCAACTGACAAATTGTTCAAGCTTTGCCGGTAGAAGTCAGCAAGTCTTCGAATTATTTAATTTACCACTGGGAACTCACCAAGATGAAGTCTGTTCTCATGGTTGCAGAGAAACCATCTTTAGCCCAGTCGTTGGCTGAGATACTGAGCAACAAGAAGTGCAGTACCAGGAAAGGTATGTAGCCTAAAGCCTACCTATAGTAGCTACCTATAATACCTTAGCAAAATCTTAGCCTACCTAGGTACCTTGTTGGCTATAGGCTAGATACATCTAGTACCTACTACCTAGGTACACAAATTAATGTAAATTAGGGTACCTAGTACTTACTAGGCTAAGTCTTTTCTGGTCAGATACTTTAGTCAAGATTACAAAATCCCAGACAGTTGGCAGTACCTAGGCTAGTAGCTACTTAAGTAGTTCTAGGTACCTAAGTATAGGTAGTATAGTATTTTACCCTACCTAGCTAGTATCTAGGACCTACTACCTACTTAGGGAAACAACTGAGAGAACTACCTGGGCCAGGCTTGCTTGCTCGTTGATCCACCTTCCAGAAAAAGTACTTTAAACCCATCCTGACACCGGAGATGGACACCAGTCACGATCATCGGTCGTGGAAGCAACACCTCGAGACCTCTCCTTTCCTCTCGAAATAAGAGTTTTTTTTCCCAAAGTACAAAATAAGGTCATAATTTAAGATTAAACAGAGGTCATTGTTAACGTCTAGCGATGCCCCCCCGAGTACTAAAAACTTACCTTCATGACGCTTTTTGATTTTTTACTTAGGGTAAAAACCGCATGGTACAGGGGTGGACCATGTACGATCAATGTGTACAACCCCAAAAAAAGTACATTATAACGCGTCCTGACATCGGAGATGGGCATCAGACGCGATTTGTTGTTGGTGAGAAATAGAGCTAAAGACCTTGACTCCGGTGTCAGGACGCGTTATAATGTACTTTTCTTGGGGTTGTACACATTGATCGTACATGGTCCACCCCTGTACCATGCGGTTTTTTACCCTAGTATAGTATTTTACCCTACCTAGTATCTAGGACCTACTACCTACCTAGGGGAAACAACTGAGAGGACTACCTGGGCCAGTCTTGCTTGCTCGTTGATCCACCTTCCAGAAAAAGTACTTTAACCCATCCTGACACCGGAGATGGACACGAGTCATCGGTCGTGGAAGCAACACCTCGAGGCCTCTCCTTTCCTCTCGAAATAAGAGTTTTCTCCCAAAGTACAAAATAATGTCATAATTTAAGATTAAACAGAGGTCAGTTAACGTCTAGCGATGCGAGTACAAACTTACCTTCATGACGCTTTTGAAATTTTTACTTAGGGTAAAAAACCGCATGGTACAGGGGTGGACCATGTACGATCAATGTGTACAACCCCAAGAAAAGTACATTATAACGCGTCCTGACACCGGAGTAGAGGTCTTTAGCTCCGTTTCTTTTCAACAACAAGTCGTGTCTGATGCCCATCTCCGATGTCTGGACGCGTTATAATGTACTTTTTTTGGGGTTGTACACATTGATCGTACATGGTCCACCCCTGTACCATGTGTTTTTTTACCCTAAAACACCTTACGTCTAGAAGATTGACGCAATCTCGATGTTTGTGGAGTAATTTGTGTCAATAAACTTTCCATTTCCTGTGCTAAATCCACACACCACTTGTACCCATAGACACTGGGACACTTTCTTCACAACAATCTTAAACAATGATGACGATCGCTCTCGAGTCCAAGGAAACTCGCAATTTTTCGGGAGGAAAGAAGAAGAGCGTGCTGGATAATTTTGAAATAAATTGTTAAGCATTAGTGTAAGGTTATGAATTAGGCTACATAGTAGTTTTATTATGTATTTATGATAATTTGAAAATATTCGTTGTTGAAAAAGTAACTAGATTCCTGACTCAAATATCAACAGTTTTGCTGTGGACAGTACCTATGTTGTTGTTCGCGCTCTCCTATTGTTATCAGTGTTGCCAATTGGTATGTATTTACCCTCCAAACTGGGTATAAGACTTGCACAAAACTGTGGAAATCAGTGAAATTAGCGTTTGTTCCGATACGTAATACAAACCCTCGGTCCTTTAACAATAGGAAGGTAACTAGCGGCAGCTGGGACGGTCGTAAGCTTCGAACAAGGGGAGAACGGTAGTTAACTGCTTGTCCGATCGTGCGCGCGCCCGCGCGCCCGAGAGGTGAAGAATCACTTTTGCTTTCGGCCGCGGGTGTGAAGGACGTGTTCGTCATCGCTCTCTGCCCGCTTCATCGTCGTATGCTTTGTTTATATTGTGTTTACTACTAATGGTTTGTTTGACTTTTCATTACTTAATTATGAACCAACATGGAGCTATCGCCGTAGATGCGGCGATTTCCTCTCTTTTCATAAATTGAACCCTTGATTATGTCTCGGTGCCGACGCTCGCGCCGAGTCATGTATTTGGGCGAAAGTGTGTAATTGAAAAATGTAAGTACTTTATTAATAAACATTACCTTAATATAATTTATCTAGCCCTAAATCCCCAAAAACCGCACCAAAATTTACCACATTGGCAACCCTGTTACCTCCTATTCTGTCCGCCAGTTGGCAACACTGTCGTTGACAGATACGAAAACCTTCCTCAAATCAGTTGTTAATTACGAGCGCCCGTGTTGTTTACATCACGGCCGCTCTTTATAAATTTCCTTAAACATTTTTGTGCCTTTAAAGCTTTCATTATTTTGTTAAATGAAACTTTATATGAATTACCACTCACGGCATTACATCGAAATAGTGAAATTAACTTTGATTTCTGTTGTGGTCCTTATCTTAAATTACGAACTTTTGCGCGACCCGGAACTACTGACCTGTCCAATTCTACAATGGATTACCAAGAAATTACGATGCTTCCTTCTGCCAGCAACATCAGGAACTGCCCGGTTTGTGGGACAAGGATGAGTAGCAGGAGTATGAACCCCATGACATTTGTAGTTCTTGTCGTGGACAGGTTTGTGACTTGACTTCTCGTTGTGACGTATGTAAGCCTGGGCTGACCGAGGAAATGATTGCTTATATGAAACGCCAAACAATCTTGCAGCGTAAAAGATCGGTTAAGGAGAAAAAGCAATCGATTGCTAAACTGTATCTAAAACGAATTCTTTGACTTGGGCGCTCATGATTCTGGCTCTTCGGTTTCGTATCGTACGACTCCGATTCCGAATTAATTGATGCTTTGCCCCCCCCCCTGTACAACCGGTAATTAGTGAAGTTAGTTCTGATGTAGATTCGAAGATTTTGGCAATGGAAACTACCTGGAAACAGAATTTTAAGAAATTACAGCTTAGTCTAGATAGAGATATTTCTGCTAAGTTTAACAATCTGTCAGAGAATTTTCAAGAAGCCTTTACTAGAATGTCTAACACACTTTTAGATTCATTTTCAGCTCCTCGTCAGGTACCTGTCGACAGCACCTTGGGTACCGGTGCGACAGATACCCGGCTTGTGAACCACGTCGTGGCGAAGGCCTAGGGGGGAATCCGGTCCGGGCAGGTGCCTAACGAATCTTTACCCAACGTGTCCCCTGTTAGTCCCGTAACAGTGCCAAAGGGCGCTTATTTAGGAGAAGGGGGGAGGGATATTAGTGTCAGACCTAAGATAGCAAGTCGTCAGGATTTTACTTCAGAGGAAGTTTCTAAGTTAGGATCTGACGATGATGATGATGATGACGGGGATTCGTGTGATATTGAGTTTCCTCGAATGGATGTCATGATGTAGAATTCAAGAAACTTTTTGATTTAATTTTGAGTTTTCTTCTCAGGCGAGGCCTAAAGAGCAGAAGCAGCCTCCGCCTCGTTGTATTACAGAAGGGATTTTTCTTGACGGTCCTTCCCGGTCACGGGAATTTTTACGTTTTCCCTTTGCCCAGAGGTTCGCGAGAGTGAGGACGGACGTTTTGCCCGCTAAACTCTCGAAGGTGAAATCGGGGGAAGGAAGAGGAAGCTCTCTTCTCTTCTACGGACATCGGAGAGGAGTTTACCAGGTGGCGGATGATTCTTCATTCTCTCGACCCCCCAAGCCAAATCCTGATTTTGGTCCGACTTTTCAAGTCAACCCTTGCCTTCTAAGGCTTCGGTCTCTGTCTCAATTGAAGATTTGTTCCGACACGGCATACAAACCTTCGGTCCTTTTACAATAGGAAGGTACTAGCGGCAGCTGGATAGGTCGTAAGCTTTCGAACAAGGGGTTCGGTAGTTAACTGCTTGTCCGACAGGCTGCGCGCGCGGCGACTTGGGAGGTAAACAAATCACTTTTGCTTTCGGCCTCACAGTGGATGGACGTGTGTGTTCGCTCTCTGCCCGCTGCTCGTCGTTTGCTTTCTTGTTTTTGTAATTGTGTATGAAAGATTGTAAGTACAGTATCTCTCTTTTCATATTAATTACGCTGAAATCATAAATGATGGAATCTCCGCGCCTCGCTACCCAAGGAGACTTTGCCCACGTACCGAAGGGCGCAAATGTGGGAAATTCAGATCTTTCCCCGAGATAGACCCTCATGTTTTGTGTGCTCGGTGCCGGGGGCGCGAATGCACCCGGGCCGAGCCCTGGATGTTTGTATGAACTGGTCGGAGGGCGCAGTGGACATTGTATGAGGGAGGAAGAAGCGAAGGCCTGCAAAGGAGTCGTCGGAAAGCTCTCCCGCGACTCCTTTGGTGACGGACACTTCGTCTTCTTTCCTGCCGCCCGCTCAACTTCCACGTCTCGCGCCTTCCCCTTCGGGGGCGGTGTCTAGGTCCTTCTCCTCTCCCTGATGTGTCGGAGTGTGGAGGAGGGCGCTAGATACCCCGACGTAGAGTTGTACTCTGGGTCCTCTCCTCTGCTCTTCGCGCGAGCGGGTAGAGGATCCTCCTAATCACCCGACTTTTGCCTCCTCAGGTGCGGTTGCCGTGAAGGATGACCTCGGACAGGTGTGGGCGTCGTTGGGACTGCAGGGCGTGCCGAGTGTCCAGGGGCTGCTCTATCATCTCGCTGGCTCCGTGACGGTTACGCACGCTACGGTCCCACAACCACCACCACGACCCTGACAACACCTGGCTACGCGTCACTCCTCACCTGGTGTACACCCAGCACGCGGTCTCTGTGACACCCACAACATCGGTGCAGCCGGCGTCGCCGTAACTCGGGGGAGTGTGATGCCGCCACCTGGGTTTTGCCGTGTTGCCACGACCGGACTTCATGTGCCCGAAGAGCTCGCCCCTGGACCTCCCACCGGTGCGATGATGTCTGTGCCGCTGGTTAGACCATCTGTACCGTCCACACAGCCTGCCGTACTGCCGTGACCACCGCTGCTGTTCCTGTTCCTGCTCCTGCCGTCTCGACTGCCGTTCCTGTGATGCTCGCACCTGCTGATGTTGTCCCTGTTCCTGGGCGCCGCTGCTCCCGATGCTGGTCTGTTCGGACAGGTACGTCCGGGCCCTGTTGCTTCGGCAACAGCAGGCCCCGGCTCCGTCCTGGATGACAGACCTGA
>NC_087204.1:68415576-68428076 GCF_015104395.2 Macrobrachium nipponense
AAGATCCTCAAAATTCATATGTTGGAAATAATTAATTGAGGTGGCTACTCCTCTGATATCATGTGCTTTTGGAAATGATTCAGGGTTGGCTTGTTTAATGAAGTAAAGGATCTGTTGTCTGATTCCTTTCACTGATAAAGTGCCACCTTTTTCTCTCATAAAGAGAGAACCTGAGGATCTAGAGGATGTACGAGATAGAAAGGCTCTTAAAGTTGATACTGGGCGAAAGAGAAGGATCTTGCGGAAGTGGGATGACCTTCCAAGGAGCCCACTTGCAAGGGGATCCTCATTTTTAGCTAAAAAGCTACGATCCGGAGAAAGTAGAACTTCTCCTGAGGGGAGAAATTCCACATGACCCGCATCTCTGGATAGAGCCGACAGTTCTGAAATTCTGGCTCCTGAAGCCACGCTTAACAAAAATAACGTCTTTCTAAGTAGCATTATGAATGTGCAAGACGAGTTGTCAGTATCTGAGGCTAGTTTGAGGACATCATTTAAGAACCATGAAACTGAAGTAGGCCTTTGAGAAGGTCTAAGTCTAGCACAGGCTTTGGGAATAGACGTAAAGTAAGATTCAGTTAAGTCTATTTGAAAACCCAACTGAAAGATTTTCTTCAAAAACAATTTATTATAGTAATATTGCTAGCTGCTAAGCCTTTTTCAAACAAGGACCTGAAAAAGGATATAGCTAAGTTAACTGTCATGGTTGTAGTGTTTGATTCTTTCAGGAAGGATGCTAATTTTTTAACAGCTGAGTCATATTGTCTAATAGTTGACTCTCTTTTATCTGATTCCAGGAAGAGGATGTTTTGTGGATCAATGTTAGCATCTTTTTTAGCCGCAAACTTCATGAAGTCCATAAAGTTAGGGTCTGAAGAATTCCTGAGGAAGCGAACACAGTCTCATTTGTACTGATTGCGACAGCTTGGGATTGGGAATCCGTTGAGGTCGGAGACCCAAATTCCAGAAGCAGAGGATACCAGTTGCTTTTTGGCCGTAGTCTGGAGCAATCAGAGCTACTAGTCCCTTGAAAGTCCTCAGCATGCTCAAGACTTTCAAAAGAAGATTCACTGGAGGAAATACATAGATTTTCCTCCATTGATTCCAGTCTAACGACAGGGCGTCCGTGGCATAGGCCAGAGGGTCCAGGTTGGGGGCCACATAGCAAGGAAGCTTGTTGTTCGCTTGTGAGGCGAAGAGATCTACTTGGAGACCTGGGACTCTCCGGCATATCCACTGGAATGACCTGTCGTCTAGGGACCATTCTGACTCCAGAGGGACTGACCGGGACAGAGCGTCTGCTATCACATTTCTTACCCCTGCCAGGTGAGTGGCAGACAGATGCCATCTGTGCTTGTCTGCTAGAGCAAAGATGGCTATCATGACATGATTCACATGTTTGGATTTGGACCCTCCTCTGTTGATGCAATGTACTACCACTGCACTGTCCAAAACTAGTCTTAGATGGGACTTCTTCGGTGGAAGGAGTCTCTTCAGGGTAAGAAATACTGCCATTGCTTCCAGAACATTTATGTGGACTGGCGGAACTGAACTGACCAAGTCCCTGAACTTGCTTGAATTGAGAATATCCCCCCTAACCGGACAGGGAGCATCCGTGTGAATGGTTAACACTGGAAGGGGATATTGAAGGGGTACCAATTTGGCAAGATTCTTCACTTTTGTCCATGGACGGAGTTGATTGCGAAGGATCTGTGGAATTACTGACTACTTGTCCCGAGTTTTGACATTTGCTCCCGATCGCCAAACTCGATTTATATCTTTCAGCCTTGCTTTCAGGAGGATGTCTGTCACTGAGGCAAACTGAAGAGAACCTAGGATTCTTTCCTGGTTTCTCCTTGATGTTTGTTTGCATTTGAGAAATTGTCTCACAGACTTGGCTATTTCTTTTCTTTTGACCACTAGAATTGACAGATTGTGGGAAGACAAATCCCATTGGATTCCTAGCCACTGAAAACGAGACTCCGGGGTGATTCTGGATTTCGTTTTGTTTATCTGGAACCCCAGATGTTCCAGAAATTGTACTACCTTCTTCGTGGCTTTGAGACATTCCTCGACGGTTGGTGCCCAGATCACCAATCGTCGAGGTATGCTGCTACCATTATCCTTGAGTTCTCAAACTGTTGAACTACCACTTCTGCTATTTCGTGAATACCTGGGGGTGGGGGCTACATTCAGACCGCGAAGGGCATCACTTTGAATGAGAACTTCTGATTTCCTAGTTTGAAGCCTAGGAATGGACGGAAGTGTCTGGCTATAGGGATATGATAGTATGCGTCTGTAAGATTGATAGAGGTTGTGACGGCCCCACGGGGAAGTAAGGTCCGTACCTGCGAGATGGTGAGCATTTTGAACTTGTCGCAACGAATGAAAGAGTTTAGCTTTGACGATTCTAAGATTACCCTTCTTTTTGTTGAGCCTTTCTTTGGCACGCTGAATAAACGACCTTGAAATTTTAGATGCTTGACTCTCGCAATAGCTCCTTTCTGAAGGAGTTCCTCCGCATAATCTGTCAACTCCTTTGATTGTACTTGATAGAATGATTTGATTGGAGGAGGATCTTTGATCCAAGTCCAACCCAATCCTTTGGACACGATGCTCTGTGCCCATTTGCTGAACCCCCACCTGTGACGGAAGAGGAACAGCCTCCCTCCTACCTGGGGAGCCTCACTGTTGTTGAGGCGGGTTGACCTCCGCGCCCTCCTCTGAAGTGCTTGCCTCTTGCAGCTCTTCCTGTGCCACGCTGGCGAAAGTGACCTCTCGCTCTGCTCCCCCTAGAGAACCTGTTGAAGGTTTGGTAGGCCTGGCTTTCATACATCGAGTTGAAGGCCGGCGAGACTGCGTAAGAGGTCGAAGGTTGGCTTTGAGGAGACAACAGGAGAATGGGCTGTGTCTGCTTTGAGGTTGACGGCTGTCCCTGTTGTGTAACTGGGACGGCCTGAACGAAATGTTATTGCTGCTGTTGTTTTTGATAGGGTTGGAATCTCCTACCCGTTTTCTTTAACTTCTTACCAGCAGCAGGGGCGGTCTCTTGTTTCCTCTTGGAAGAGATGCCCCATCTGGCCTCTAAGGCTCTGGTTAAGCTATCAGCCTCGTGGTGCATTCCTCATTCACAAGTGGCCTCTGGGAAGAGGTCCGCACCCCACATGCCTGGAAGCTAAGTCTATTAGGCTCATGCCTGATAGTTGCCTCCTGCAAGACATGCTTTTCCGCGGCAGTTCCTCCTGGCTAAGAAGAAGTCAAAAGCAATCGGCTTGAAACCGTCTGGAGCTGGGATTTAGCCAGTATCTTTAACAGCGGTTCTGTAGCATAGGACAGTGCAAGCCATCTCCGTAATGATAAGGGAGTTAAGAGACCTCCCAAATCTTGTACGGGCATCGAACTCTGCCTGGATAAGGCTATCAGGCAGTCTCGGGAGCTTCTCGCCAAACTGGTCCATCGCGCAGTCTGGCTTCAGCTTACCTACTGAGAAAGTGGCAGGTAGGTTCTCCCACAATTCTCCGAGGGACGGGAAGAAAGCGGAAGAAATGTAGATTCCGCCTCCCTCAACTGTCGCATGGGCTCGTCTTTGAGGACTGCCTGAAGAGTCGCTTCTACTACCTTAGTAGCGAACGGAAGAGAAGCCTCCTCTTCCGTTGGTGTTGGTACAGTCCCAATCCTCCAGGCAGTGAACCCATTCCCTCTGTGCATGATCCCTACTATATAGCAGTCTCATCGGGAGATCTCTCTCTCTATTGAGAGCAGTTCACGGTCAGCCTAGCATACCCTATGAAAGGCTGAGTCAGTTTCCGGGAGGGTTAGAACTCGAAGTCCTCCCAATCCTTCGAGTTCCACACTCCGGGATAGAAATCATGCCGTCTTTGAAGGGGGCATAAGCGGCCACTCTCCCATGGATTATCCATAGAGAAGGCTGGTAGGGATTCATAAGGAGGTAGCTGTAAGAGACCAGTACCTGCTACAGGGGAGCTTGCCTGAGGGGCCTGATTGAGGCTAGCAAAGCGGTTGTCATGCTCTCTAACTCGGTTAGAGAGGTCTTGGATGGACTGCCCAGACTGGTTGATCGAACTGGATAGCTGGGCAAACATTTGCTCAAACTTGGAACCAAGAGAGCTAACCATCTCTCCCACTTGTTGCATCACTACTGCTGAGAAAGTGGTGGGATCAAAAGAGCTCGGTCTTGCCACCCCAACACAGGAGTTACCGGAGTAGATCCGGTAGATGCCGGAGAAGCGTTTGGCTCGGCCGGAGCGCGAGCTTCTCCTTAGAAGCCTTGCTTCTAGAGCTCTTTGAATAGGAAGAGCTAGGCTTCGTTTTCACCGCGTCTGCGTAGGAAGTCGTAGACTTCCTAGCTGAAGAAGACGACGACTTCTTAGAAGTCGTCTTATGTAGGGTCTTCTGTTCTCTCTGTCCCTTCACCTTCGGGGGTACAGAGAGAGCGGGAGAACGAGCAGGGATCTCAGATCCCGTGAAGCCTTGGAAGGAAGAAGAAGAAGGAAACAGGGGAAGGGAAGAAGATCCAGGAGCGCCCAAGGGTAGAATCCCTTGAGCGCCCGACACACCTACCTCAACCAACAAATCCTCTGCACCTACCGCCATAGGCTCGAGATTAAGGTCCAGGTTGGCCACATCTGGACCGGCTCCTGCGTGGAGACGGACCCGAACGCCTGCTGCACCTCTGCTGAATAGAAGCTATGAGTGGGGCTGCTGAGATGGGGTCCACATACCCCGTCGCCTTGTGCCTCCGGGGTAAGATCTGGACGGCCAGCTTCTTGTCAAGCAATATAAGGCTGGCCCTTGGCGGCGTTCTTTCCCGAAGCCGCCCACCCAAGCTTTTCAGGGTTGCCAGAGCGACTTCCTTCACGGCGGCAAGCCTGTAAGAGAAGGCGATATGAAGCTTCTAGCGGCGGAGATACGGTTAAAGAAGCTTAAAACTAAGGGTGAGTGAATGATAAGACGAAGAAATGTCCAGGAGTTAACTTACCCCACCCAAAAGCTGACTCACGAGGTCATAGCAGATGGTGCATGCCTCCGGGTGCCAAACGATCAGCCCGTTGTGGTTGGTGGCACACGGGGCGTGGGTCCTACACTCTTCATGGGCGCAGGGGTCGTACAACGTAGCGTTGCAACCTGGAACCTGGCAGTTGGTAGCCTGTAAGTGGAGAGATACATGAGTATCAGAGTGCACACTTACAGCCTAACAAATACTCCGCTGCATGCCGGAGCATGTAAGTTAGATTAAACTAGAGCCCCGCCGTAAATACGTGTGGTTAGCTAGGCGGTTGGTGGAGGTCTGAGGCTTACGCCGGAGCAGAAAAAGGAAACAGTTCCAACCAGGAGTGGTGAGGAGCCATGAAACCACGACGGAGAACGAGGAGATGTTAACCATTAAAATAAATTAAAATTAAAAACTTAAAAGTTCCATCGCTTCTTAGTAAGGGTATATCCGTATAGAATGAGGTATAATACTTTCCGTCTACTAGAGGAGTGCCCGGGTAAGGAGCGAGCTCTCCTCCGGTAGCGAAAAACAGGATATAGTAGGCAAGCAACAGACCACTAGTAATTTCCCACCCCGCCCACTGCGGAGCCAGCGGACCATAACCGAAGGGGTTGGCCCGGCTTCAGCGGAGGCTCCGTCCGTTAAGGTAGGGGAAGGGTGGGACTGAGGAAAATGGGGGGGGGGTGGGGGGGGGGTCCCCCGGCGGTGAACACGCGGACAGAGAGGGGGGGTGGACACACACACACACACACACCCCGTTGCTACTACTACCCGCTCAGTAACCTGGTACCCGAGACAAGTGGTCGCCCTATACCCCAGCTGGTATGGAACTCCTGGCCTCCTCGGAGGGAGAGGGAGGTAGGCTACGGTGGTTGTCGTGACAACCAAGGAGATCCACCAGACCCCTCCCTATCACATGGTAGGGAGGGAAGGGGAAGGGTAAGGTGCTAAGGGACACGTTGATCGTAGGTGGCCTAAGCCGCGATAGCAACACAACCACAGAGGGGCCACGTGAACCAGCCTGTACCAACACATGGCACAAAGCACCTAGGCTAGCCTAACACCCTAAATAACACTGATAATACATCGTAAAAGAAAGAAGAGACACTTTTAGTAAAAGAAAAAGAAGCCCAGGAGGAGGCGAACTGATCCGAAGAACAGTCGACTACTCGGAGCCAGCGGTAGCCGATGAAGAGCAAGAGCTGGGATGCTGAGCCGGAAAAACACAGTATAGCCCTAAATACCAAACTAAGAGAAAAATGGTAGAAGGGCTGTGTCCTAGCTATAAAATCGATGTAATAAAACGATGAACGTAAATATAAAAAGCCCATAAGCATAAGATGTCCCAGTATGGGAGACCGGGAAATCTTAAAACACGAGGCGGCACACGGCTGCCACAAGTCAACCGGGAGACCGTATATGACCTATAAAAAGGAAAATACTGGTCCCTGGAAGACTGGAATACCAAGAAATACTACTTATGAGGCACTTGACTTAGCCGAAGCAATTGCAGCACGTTCCATCGTAATGGGTGATAATAATCCAGCGAAAAACAACACAAGGGAAAAGAAGCACCTAGCGCTGTAGAGCTTAAAGCTAAAAGATTAAGGATGACCGTAGGGGTGCTGCTGTCCGCGTGGCGTCAGTAGTAGTAATAGTAGCGGCCGCATCACCCTTTAGTATCAGCTCTCTCTGGTGGGGATTTTATGTTGGAAGGTCTAAATGGTAAATGACTCGTGGTAGTGATCCCACTCGCCCCTATTCCCATACCGACACTTCTTTTATAGAGTGAGCGAGTCAGTTTTACTGACATTTTCTTGATTTTATTTTTCTCTGGTAATTTTAGATTAATTTTACCTAGAAATAATGAACTTAAGGATATTTCATAGGCCGACACGAGCTTGAGCCCAGAAATATATATATATATAATATTATATATATATATATGATATATATATATATAATAATATAATATATATATATATATAAAATATATATATAATATATTATATATATTTATATATATTATATATATATATATATATATATATATATATAAATATATATATATATATATATAATATATATATATAGTATATATATATAATATGATATATCTATATATATATATATATTATATATATATATATCTACCCTATAGTATATAATATTATATATATATGTATATAATATATATATGGGTCATTTCTCTGGGTCGCTATGAAATATATATATATATATATATAATATATAATTATATAATAATATATATATATGTATTATTATTATATATTTTTGGTTATATATATTTATATTATATAAATTTATAATTAAAATACTACTATATATATATATATATATATATATATATATTTAACACACATATACAACATTATAGATTATATATCATATATAACATATATATATATACATAATATGTATATTATTGTACTACATATATATATATACAATACATATTACAATATTCATATACATATATAATACATATACAATAGGAACATATATTACATATTATACATATATTAACATATATATATATATATATATATATATAGATATATATATAATATATTATATATATATTATATATATATATATACATATATACATATACATATAATATATATATACATATATCACATAATATATATATATATATATATATATATATATACATTATTATATATATATATATATATATATATATATAAATATATATATACTAATATATATATAATATCATATAACATACATACATACATACTACATACATCATACATACATACCAATATATATATATATATATTATATACTATATATATATATATATATATACATATACATATATATACATATATACATATACATATACATACATCCAGTATTTCAGGAATTCAGCCTGAATGCCCTCTATCAGATGACTGTCTGGAAATGGACTATTTCCTATCATTTTTTGATGCCCTGTTAATGGAAATGATAAGTGAAGAAACAAACTGATACCATTCACAAAAGATGAGGGATGTTGCACTAGGCTGAACACTAGTAAGAAAAAAGTGGAGAGATACATTTGTGAATGAGTTGTACACCTTTTTTGCTTTGTCTTTACTCATGCCGCATTCTTACAAAAGTGACATCAACGAATACTGGAGCACTGATCCTTTACTACGGACTGAAATTTTTGGGAAGACCATGTCACGTGATCGGTATCTGTCGCTGCTCCAAACCCTTTATTAGGCATACAGCGACACTTGTGACAAAGAAGATTAGTTTTCCTTGATACGGCCTATTCTAAGTGATTTGACAAGAAAGTTCAAGCTCTTTTTCAAGCCATTTAGAAACTTGGTTATTGATGAATCATTACTTCTGTATAAGGGACGTTTGCTTTTCAAGCAGTACGTTAGAATGAAGAGACATCGCTTTGGAATAAGATTTTTTTATTATTTGTTGCTGTGAAACAGGGTACATTTTGGGCCTCATTGTTTATACTGGTAAGGGAACTGATATTCAATTTGACCGTACCCTTGGTGTTTCCGGTGGTGTTATTAAAGCAATGATGTCTGATTACTTGAATCAAGGACATACATTGTTTACTGACAATTGGTATACAAGCCCAGCACTGTGCAAATACCTTAAAGAAAAATGGCACCGGAAGTTGCAGCATTGTGAGATCCAATCGTGTTTCAATGCCAAAATTTTAAGGAAAACTGAAGAAAGGTGAACAGAAAAGTTTTGTCTCTAATGAGTTACTCTGTGTGAAATGGCACGATAAAAGAGATGTGATAATGTGTACCATGGTTAACTCTAATGAAATGGTTGACAGAGGCAAAAAAAAAGATCATATTACAAATGAGGCTAAACTCAAACATGTAGCAGTAGCTGATTACAACATCAACATGAGGATGGTGGACAAGAGTGATATGCAAATTGGTATTGCCCAGACAGTAAGAAAAAACTTAAAGTGTACACCAAACTCTTCTTTCACCTCCTTGATATATGCTTATTTATTGCGTATAATATGTACCTAGTAAAAACAGGTAATAAGCCTTGGTTGAAAAGTTTCCAGCTGACTGTGATTAGACAGATGCTCACTAAATTTGCAAGTGACAAAACAAATAATGGTAAAGGAGGACGCCGATCGATAGAGAGAAATCCAAAAAAGACAGTCGGCACAACGTGCTTGCTATTTTTGCAAGCACACGACTAAATGACAGGTTAAACGTAAAGATGCGCGTTACTGGTGTCCTGACTATAAAGTGGCATTATGTTTAGTATTTCATGTTTCAAAGAATTTAACACAATTACCGATTTCTAAAGCAACATATACAGACTTTGCATGGACTAGGACGAGAGAGAGAGAGAGAGAGAGAGAGAGAGAGAGAGAGAGAGAGAGAGAGAGAGAGAGAGAGAGAGGGGGGGGGGGGGGGAGGGGGGGGGGGGGAAATGTGTGTATTTTAGTGATTTATGCATTGTTTTACTCATGGAAATTTAGTTTCTATTAGAAATGTAGTTGTAATCTGTTGATGTATTTTTTATTCTTAATTACAAATCATGTAAATATTCCACATTTTTAATTAATACCATGCAAATATTCTAAGAGGAAGATGTGTGGTAATTATTGTACATGCATTGATAATGTTATAAGAGAGAGAGAGAAGAAATGAGAGAGAGAGAGAGAGAGAGAGAGAGAGAGAGAGAGAGAGAATGTATTTGTCTATTACATGTGAATAAACTATGTTTGATATAATGTCTATAAATGTGCCACTTGTCTATTTTTCATAAATGTAGTAAAGTATTTAACAAATAAATATAAAGAAATTAACACGAGAAGTTAAATCCTTCCTTAAACGAAGAATATAAATGTAATGAGCAAAAAATAATGCAGTTTAATATATGATAGACACTAAATACTAATTCATTTAACAGTTCTAAGAAATAAATAAAAGTAATGCAGTTTAATATATGATAGAGACTAAGTACTTATTCCTTTAACAGTTCTAAAAAATAAATAAGAGTAAAATTAATTGTAACTATTGTTATGAGAACACTATGAATACGTACATGAACAGAAAGTATGAAATAACAAAGTTAATTATTTCTTTTTTATATTATTCAGTGATTCACTTTTCTCTTTGTCATAAACAGCATAGATCCTACAATGCATCCACGTAGCAGTGCATGGTCATTGTAAGAAAAGAATCCTTTAGCCTGCAACACATGGATTGGTTATTTCAGGGATTTGTATATGAGCAGATATTCATTCTATTTCTACAGACATAAGAAATGAACAAGAAAATTTGCTAGTGTATCTATCTAATAATGAACATCATAAAGTGAAAAGACTGCTAATATGACCTTTCCGAACCCATCCAGGACGACAAGGTGTGTAAATCCTTTATCATAATCCTCAATCTCACTGGTGGCCTTGCCCTACCTTCCTGACCTTGACCTGTGGCTTATTCCACGGGTGCATTGTTTTATAGGCGTGCTCTCGTCCACATGGTCGTGTTGTTCCTTTTTTTATGGTTGTTTTGCTACTACTGTTGTCTGCCATTACAGAATTAGTATACAATATGAATACTATTCCTATGAAACCACGAGCCTATGATTTTGTATTAGAAATAAATAACCTCCAAGTATATCCTATTGAGTAATAATATTATCACAAATAGACCACGTGAGTGCGTTCAGAATACACTTCTGCAGTGCGAATGTCTTCGAATTATAAAATGGTCAATTGAAAAATCTTATTCATGGGTCAATCAGATTGATTGTGAATTATTTACAAACAAATATTGCTTTTTATTTGACCTACAACTGTAAAGGCACAAGAGAGAAGATTTCAACAAACAATTGGTATTGAGGTGGATTAGAAAGGATTATAGCTTTTCTCGGTGTAAGGAAACTAGCCAGCTGAGCTTAGAAGCACCTCACTATTGGTAGCAATATCGCAGTATTTGGTGGATTCTTGCCAATTTATACAATATTTACAATTGAATTATACACAGATGGCTTAGAATTTGGCTTTTTATTCTTAATATTCTTATTACTATAACACTGATCTTCATTTCCATCAGAATCAAAATGCTTATTTTCAAAAATGAAAATTCGAAAAGAACTCAGTCTTTGCCTACGAACCGAGGGAAAGTAACTCAGTCTAATATGGGTTAAACTATCATCTAAAACATTTTATTATTATCATTTCAAAATCATCTTTCAACATTACCCTTAAAGATATATGACTTACGACTACATGTGAACACTCCTACAACTTACTGTACTCTTACCAAGGCGAAAACTGATCAAGTTACCCATATATTCAGGCATGCACATTTTCTTTTATACAGTATTTCAAGCCTTTTTTTTAACCATTTACAGTAGATAGGGGTAATATTGGTACATTCTCAAGTTTAGGGAACAGTTAAGTACTGTACCTAAATATTTAAATATGCATTTTGTGCAACACAGAAAAATTCATGAATGGGTGAATCCACAAATACTGAAAAAAAAAGTGGGGGTTGACTGTAAAGGCGAAGAGCAGTGCAGCTGGGGTACAAGGGGTTACTGTAAAGAAACTGAAGCACCATACAAGAAAAAGTGTCACTGGGAACTGTTACTGGGGTATGAAGAAATACCCATATCAAGAGTTTTGATGAAATATAAAGAGATTACTTGACTGTGGATAGTCAAGCAATGGTGCTTTCTGTAAACAGTATTTAAAACTCTTTGAACTAGCTCTTTGTCCACAGGTGCATTTACTTTCTGCTCATGCTTTTATCATTCCATTTGGTTTTTTCAAATATTTTCAACTAAGTATTTTTACATTTTGTCCAAGCTATTGATATGCTGTTTCTTTTTGCCCTTAGCTGCATCCTCACAGCCTTGATGTCATTTAGGTTTGAGAAGTGTTTTACCTCCTCCTAGATCTGCCACTCCACCATAATATTTTTCTTTTTTTTCAGACCCCATTGGCAGTTCCATTGACATTGTTTCTTGAATGGTGTATTTTAAATGGTGCTTCAGTTTCTTTGCTCCTTGATAAACTTACTCTTCATCTATCTACTCTCTTAGGGCTGGTATCAACTGATCTTCAACATACCTTGCTTCAGACTCTTTCTGCCATCTAAGAGGAAATTTTCAGGCGAGTCCTACATGAATCAAGAAATATGAATGATGATATTGGTAAACTACTTCATGAATAGTAGTCTCTTCACAAATAATTAATTTTGAGCACCAAAATCCCTTATTCTATGTAAATTTTGAAAATTTTTATACATGAGGGGCCATTTGATACGTAGTATTACATTCATTTTGTTTACCTTTCCTGCAATGTCCACATGGCCACTTACACTCTCCGAACAAGGCTTTCTAGTTTATATTCTTTTTGGGCTATATCATCTTTTCCTTGATTGATTTTGAATCCTTTCTTCTCAAGTTTATTCTTCCATCTTTCAAACCACTTCCTGTA
>NC_087204.1:68433532-68497862 GCF_015104395.2 Macrobrachium nipponense
CAAGAGATGTGGGTGTTGAGTTTTGTTTCTTTAGTTTTTAAATAACTTTACTATAGAAATAAATAAATACTGTAATAACAGTATAGTATTATTATTATTGTCATTACAGTAGTACCTCAGACTTCAAACTTAATCTGTTCAAGAAGGCTGTTTGAAATACGATTAATTCAAGATATGAAACAAATTTCTCCATAAGAAATAAAGGTAATCAGAATCATTCATTCCAGCCAAACAAAAAGTCCCCTTTTCACATTTTTTTCTATTATTGATGTTTCAAAAGTTAGATTAAGAGTGTTAAGTAATAAAACAGTACATTAAATGAAGTATAATTTTTGGAAAAATGTTGTTTTCGTGTACGATTTATGAACTGTTCGGTGAAATTGGTGAACGGCTGGCTGGGTGATAGAGGGAGGAGAGACGGGAAGCCTTTGAGGTAACTAAAATGGTCGCATTAGGCAAAGGTTGATAACAAAATCAATTTTATTCATATTTTATAAGGATAATCAAAAGGAATTGAGTGTGTGTCTGACTATGTGTGTGAGAGAGAGAGAGAGAGAGAGAGAGAGAGAGAGAGAGAGAGAGAGAGAGAGAGAGAGTAATCAGCATGTATGATTGCTGATGTGTTTATACTTGGATCTTAAGTGCATGAAAGAGATTAATTTTGCCACAATACATCAACTTGCTGTTGGCAAATGGCAGAATTTAAAATAAACATGAGGATTTTGCAAACAAATAAGTAATAAGTAAAGAATGCAAGAAGACAAAAGCGATTAAATCATTGTCACAAGGAAGCTGTTTAAACAAACAATCGAAGGGATACAGTGCTAAAAGATCGTAAAAAACACTGTTACTAGATAAGTATTTCACTGTAACAAAAAGAAGTGATTTGGGCAAATCGAGTGAAAGTGAAAGAAACAGGTTAATAATCATCCCAGCTCAGCTGGTAAGTCAGTAGGAAGCAGCCCCTGTCTTCCATCTCTTCTCGTCTCCATCTCCTCACTCAGCGCATTGAACACTGGCTCACATAAGCTTTTTTTTTTTACTGTATTGCATTTTATTATTTTCATAATTAATCATTGTTAAATTTATTGTAAAATAACATATTTTTTGTGTGAAGTGGTACTGCTTTTACGTACATATTCATAGTAAAGCTTTTACTGTCTCTTCTCTCCTCAACAATATCATGAGGCATGATAAATTAGAATTATTAATTCATTATTCCCTAAAAACATAAACGCTCCCTCCATCTACCTCAAGTTAGCTGTGCATCACCGCAATGACGAATGATTTTGTTAATCTTTTATGCTAAATTTTATTGTGAAAACCTTTGTTCTTTCATTTATATTGTTGAATATGATTAAACTACACTGTCTCACTCAGCTCATCGAACATTGGCTCAATTAAGACTTTTTATTGCTTCTGTATTTTTTATTGTTTTCATATTTTATCATTGTTAAATTTATTGTGAAATATTCTTTTTTATGTGAATTGTTATTGCTTTTACATACATATAGTAATATTTTAACCCTTAAACGCCGAGCCGGTATTTCCGAAAATGTCTCTCAAATGGCGGCGTTCAGGAGTTAGCGCCGAAGCAGAAAAAGTTTTTTTTTTTAAATCACAACCCGCCTACTTTTCAAGATTAAGAGTTCATTTTTAGCTCTTTATTTGTCATTGCCTGAAGTTTATTATGCAACCATCAGAAATGAAAATAAATATCATTATCATATATAAATATTGGAAAATATGACAGCGCAAAAAAAAATTTCATATATAATTGTATACAAATCACGCTGTGAGCAAAACGGTTAAAGCTATTGAGATAGTTTTTTTTCGTTTTATTGTACACTAAATTGCTATGATTTTGGTACATAACAAATTGTAAAACAATCAAAGCAACACAGAGAAAATATTATCACAATATGATGCATGAATTCGTACCGCGCAGACGTAAAAAAAAGTTGTTTTCAAAAATTCACCATAAATCGAAATATTGTGCTAGAGACTTCCCGTTGGTTGCAAAATGAAGGTAATTGATTGAATATTACTAGAATGTAAGTGTTGTAGCTTACAATTGCAGTTTTCTACCATTTCGGTCGAATTAAAGTTGACAGGTCAAATTTTTTCTATTTATCATTATTTATATGAAAATATTTCAAAATTGATAAGAGCTAAAGCTACAACCATGAGTTTTTTTTCGTTGTATTCTACATGAAATTGTGCACATTTTCATATATAAAACTTTATGTAACAGGTAATATAAAACGGTGCAAACATTACGACAATCTGACGAAAGAATGTATGATTTTTTCGGCAGAGTTACCGCGTGGACGCGTTATTTATATGGAAATTTTTCAAAATTGATAAAAGCTACAACCATGGGTTGTTTTTAGTTGTATTCTACATGAAATTGCACACATTTTCATACATAAAACTTTATGTAACGGCTAATATAAAATGGTGCAAATATTACGACAATCTGACGAAAGAATTTCTGATTTTTTCGGCAGAGTTACCGTGCGGACGTAAGGAAAAAGTTTTTTTAAAAATTTACCATAAATGGAAATATTGTGCTAGAGACATCCATTTTGTTGCAAAATGAAGGTAAATGATTGAATAATACTAGAATGTAAGAGTTTTAGCTTACAATTGCATTTTTTGACCATTTTGGTCGAGTCAATTTAGACCAAAGGTTGAAATTTTAACACTTTCGTTATTTACTATATGTAAATATTTCAAAACTGATAAAAGCTACAACCATGGGTTGTTTTTTGTTGTATTCTACATGAAATTGCACACATTTTCATATATTCAACTTTATGTAACAGCTAATATAAAACGGTGCAAACATACGAGAAACAAGACAAACTGACGGATGAATTTCTGATTTTTTCGGCATTGTTACCGTGCGGATGTAAAGAAAAAGTTTTTTCCAAAATTCACCATAAATTGAAATATTGTGCTAGAGACTTCCACTTTGTTGCAAAACGAAGGTAAATGATAAAAAATTACTAGAATGTAAGGGTTTTAGCTTACAATTGCATTTTTCAACCATTTCGGTCGAGTCAAATTTGACCGAAGGTTGAAATTTTGGCACTTATCGTGATTTATATGAAAATATTTCAAAACTGATAAAAGCTACAACCATGAGTTGTTTTTTTTGTTGTATTCTACATGAAATTGCGCACATATTCATATGTAAAACTTTATGTAACGGCTAATTTAAAATGGTGCAAATATTATGACAATCTGACGAAAGAATTTCTGATTTTTTCGGCAGAGTTACAGCGCAGATGTAAGGAAAAAGTTTTTTTCAAAAATTCACCATAAATCAAAATACTGTGCTAGAGACTTACAATTTGTTACAAAATGAAGGTAAATGATTGAATATTACTAGAATGTAAGGGTTTTAGCTTAAAATTGCGTTTCTCGACCATTTCAGTTGAGTCAAATTTGACCGAACGTTGAAATATTGGCACTTATCGTTATTTATATGAAAATATTTCAAAACTGATAAAAACTACAACCATGGGTTATTTTTGTTGTATTCTACATGAAATACACAGATTTTCATATACAGTTACCATCCGAGTTACGACCTGCGCGAGTTACGTCCACCCGTACTTACGACAGTGTCCGACAGGGGTCTATTTTTTTATATTTGGCGGCGTTTACTGTTTGGCAAGCGCGGTAGCGTAGTGCGTGCGCGCGGTATGACAGTTACGACGGCGCCGGCAGCACAGCATCCCAGCACTCATCCCAACCACCTCACTCACTGTCTAGACATTGTTAGCAGTACTGTAACATTGTAGCAGGAACATTTTTTTCATTACACCTTTTGCCATGGCCCCTAAGAGAAAGTCTGACTCATCAGAATGCAATTCTGCCAAGAAAGCTATGCAAATTGTTAGCTTGGCAAAGCAACTTGAGTTAGGATGTGATGAAGAAGAAATTGAAGAACTGATAAGTGAAGAACCTGAGGAATTAACAAATGAAGAACTGTTAGCAATAGAAGAAGAAAGGAAAGCTGAAGAAGAAAGAAGAGAGGAAGAAAAGGAAGTTGTAGAAGAGGAGGAGCCCGAACGAAAGTTTACTGTAAAGGGATTATCGGAAGCCATACAAATGCTTAATACAATGCTGCATAAATTGGAAGGAATGGATCCGAATGTTGAACGGTTTTGCCCGGATAGAGAGATCTATGCAAGAAGTAATGAGGGTGCCTACAAAGAAATCTACGATGAAAAGAAAAAGCAGAAGATCCAAACGACACTTAGCATGTTTGTCAAACGAACACAAAAGCCCGCCTCATCCAGCATCGAAGCCACCCCCTCCCCATACATCGGCCAGCGCAGTAACCACCCCTTCCCCCCCCCATCCCCTGCCTCGCCTGACTTAACGCTGATCTTTCTTTCGACCGTGTGTATGAAGAAAGTGTTGATGACGTCGAACCAAGCCCCAGTGAACATTAATTTTGAGTGTTTGTTTTGCTTATTTTTTTACATGCATATGTATTTTCTATTTTGTACTACAGTACTGTATGTTCTATTTTTGAACTGTAACTTTTCTATTTTCGTATTTTGATCTTCATTTGTATTTTTGTATAATAAATTCAACTGCAGTAATAAATATTTTATTTCTAAAAACCATATATATTAAGATGTATGTACGTAGTATATCAACTAAGCAAAACCTGAAAAAAAAAAAAGCTAAATACATTGCACCCTACAGTATAATATTAAAAATATCTCTATGATAAAATGATAAAAGTGAAACTAAAAGGCATAAAAATGATAAATACATAAACAGCTTGTACGTATAGTACAACAGTAATATTATTCAACAGAAAAGTATGATAAAAGTGAAACTAAAACAAAAGGCATAAAAATTATAAATAAACAGCTTGTATATACTATGTACAGTAATATTATTCAACAGAAATATATGATAAAATTATAAAAGTGAAAACTAAAGGCATAAAAATGATAAACAGCTTGTATATACACAATAATATTATTCAACAGAAAAAGTTACTTAAAAATGCAACACATTCATATCATATGTCCTCGAGTACAGTATAATCTTCCACTTTAACCGAGTACTTATAATCCACGTGTCGGCCATTTTGGCTGGTATTTTCGACTAACGACCATTCTGACATACGACCTGTTGGTCGGAACGGATCTAGGTCGTAACTCGGATGGTAACTGTACAGTGGTACCTCGACATACGAAAGGCTCTACTTACGAAAAACTCGAGATACGAAAGCAAATACGAAAAATTTTACAGCTCTACATAGGAAAAGTTTTCAAGATACGAAAGGTTGTTGCTGTAAAGTCCCGAGATTCGCCCGGACCACCGAGAACAATTTTAAAACTCCCGCGCCGCCAACTGAGTAAACTCGCCACCATCCTCCCGCTCTCCCATTGGTTCCTGATGCTAGTCACCCCATAAGGTCCTGCTCTCCTATTGGTCAGCATCTACCCCTTGTGCTTTAAGTATTCTATTGGTAAAAGGATGCTGTAAATTGAAAAACTTATTCATGCAATATATTTAATAAAATAAAAAAAATTAGGTAAAGATAGAATAAAGAATAGAAATGAATGGTTATTATACTGTTTGGTAGTTTCAGTAGTTGAAGAGAGATAATGAAAATTTATGGCTTAAACAGAAGTTTGGAAGCTTTTTTTTTTTATAGTTAATGGTTACTTAATAATGAGTATATGCAATACATTTAATAAAAAAATTGTGAATTAGATATCATAAAATATAAAATAAATCAGACTGCCAACAAATACGTATTTTTTAGAATTCTTCTTCAATTTTAACATTACGTTACGTATACGTATGTTTCATTATAGCTGTCAGTAACTCGGTATCTCCATTAGGTAAAGATAGAATAAAGAATAGAAATGAATGGTTATTATACTGTTTGGTGGTTTCATTAGTTGAAGAGAGATACTAATGAAAATTTATGGCCTTACTGTGTGCTAGGAAAATGATTGCTTGGCGTTCGTTCGGTAATCGGTACTCGTAAGACGGGTAAGAGCTGAATGTAAACAATCGATTGGAAGGTTTGTTTTTTGTTTTTTTGTGTATTATAGTTAATGATTAATTAATAATTATTTGAAATGAGTACATACTGATTATTTATAAATTTTATTGGCATATTCTAAGCTTTTAGCTCTTAGGTTTAGATGTCAGAATCATAGACTAGGCTACAGTAGCAACCGCTAACATAGGCTAGGCTTATTGCTAAGGGACATTTGCTAAAGTCCTAATATATGCAGTAAAAATGGGGTTGAACATTACATGCAGTTGAATATTACTCAAGTATGTACAGTATTTTGCCTTTTTGGAGTCATATTTCTTCCGTCGGATCGGCGTCGTAACCCTAGAACATGTGTTTTAGGCCTGGAAATATAATTTACTGGGGTGTTTTTGGAGGGCTTAGAACGGATTAGCCATTTTACATGTAAAATGTGGTCCAAGATACGAAAACCTCATGATACGAAGGGCGCCTCGGAACGGATTAATTTCGTATCTCGAGGTACTACTGTGGTATAAAACTTTATGTAACGGCTAATATAAAACGGTGCAAACATTACGACAATCTTATGAAAGAATTTATGATTTTTTCGACAGATACCGCACGGACGTAAGGAAAAACTTTTTTTAAAAAATTCACCATAAATCGAAATATTGTGCTAGAGACTTCCAATTTGTTGCAAAATGAAGGTAAATGCTTGAATATTACTAGAATTTTAGCTTATGATTGCATTTTTCGAACATTTCCGTCAAGTCAAAGTTGACCAAAGGTTGAAATTTTGGCACTTATCATTATTTATATGAAAATATTTCAAAACTGATAAAAGCTACAACCATGGGTTGTTTTGAGTTGTATTCTACATGAAATTGCACACATTTTCATGTATAAAACTCTATGTAACGGCTAATATTTCTTAGATATGTCGCTGATGCTTTATAGTGCGAGAAGAAAGAAATTCGTGCATGCGTGCCTGGGTAATGCTTGTAAACAAAACAACAGCTTGATCCATGAACTCCCAGCATCCCTCAAGGTACGTGATTCAAAATTTTTTGCCAAGTAGGCCTTTAACTATTTTTTCGCTAAAAAAAGCTTTTTAGCATCAAGGTATTTTACATCAATCAAGCACCCGACATACAATTGTTGTCGACGTAAAATACGTCCATTAGGCATTTAGGAGTTAACTCTCTCTTCTCCTTCTCTCCACAATATATCGTTCAGTCTCAAGTCAGCCGCATGTGACGTCACTGCAATATTGTACAATTTTGTACATCTCTTATGCTAAATTGTATATTGATGTGCTTTATTCTTTAATTTATTTTGTCGATTACTGACATTTATCATTAAACTATAAATTGTAAATGAAAAAACATGTAATACAGTTTTTCTTATAAGATTCTGTAGGTCATCAAATACGTACACGTATAAACAAGATAATCAAGTATAAACAAGATAATCGATCAGTTCAAAGTATGAGAATTTGTTCGGCAAATGATAAAAAAAGTTTCTCTAAAATTTCGTTTGAAAAACGGAATGTGCGACATAAGAATTGCTCAAGGAACAAGTTACCACTGTATTACTATGATTATTATTTGAAAATTAGTGCTTATTATTAGGTAAATAATTTATTTGTCATACAAAACAAACGTATGTACCCATAAACCTGCCCTCATCTCAGTAAGAGAGAGAGTTATTTATTATTATTTAATCATATTAACCCTTTACTGCCAACTGGACGTATTTTACGTCGACATTTTTTGTCTCCCGTGTGCCGACTGGACGTATTTTACGTCGACTTACAAAAGTTTTTTTTAAAATTCGCGGAAAAATACTTATAGGCCTACCAGCCTAAAACTTTTGAATCACGCGCCTTGGGGGATGCTGGGAGTTCACGGATCAAGGTGTTGTTTTGTTTACAATCGTTACGCAGGCGCGCAAGCGTGAATTTCTTTCTTGCCGCACTAAAAAGTATCTGTGACACATCTCGGAAATTATTTAGTCACTTTGACATAATTTTTGTACCATTGTAAATTAGCCGTTACATGAAATATTATATATGAAAATGTGCGCATTTTTATGTAGAATACAACTTGAAAATACTCATGATTGTAGCTTTTATCAGTTTTGAGATATTTTCATATAAATAACGATAATTGCCAAAATTTCAACCTTCGGTCAACTTTGACTCTACCAAAATGGTCGAAAAATGCAATTGTAAGCTAAAACGCTTATATTCTAGTAATATTCAAGCATTTACCTTCATTTTGCAACAAATTGGAAGTCTCTAGCACAATATTTCGATTTATGGTGAATTTATGAAAAAAATAACATTTTCTTTACGTCCGAGCGGTAACTCTTCCGAAAAAATCATACGTGCGATTGTGGTAATGTTTGCACCATTTTAAATTAGCGTTACATAAAGCTTTATATATGAAAATGTGCGCAATTTCATGTAGAATAAAAAAAAAATTATTGAAGGTTGTAGATTTTCTAATTTTTGAAATATTTGCATATAAATCACGATAAATAGAAACAAAACCACGTTCGGTCAACTTTGACTCTAACGAAATGGTCGAAAAACGCAATTGTAAGCTAAAACTCTTACAGTCTAGTAATATTCAGTCATTTATCTTCATCTTGAAACAAATTCGAAGTCTCTAGCAAAATATTTAGATTTATGGTGAATTTAAAAAAAAATCTTTCCTTCCCTCCGCGCGCGGATTCTCCACCACAAATCTCCGAAATGCGTACGTCCCATTCTCGGAATATTTGCTCCGTTTCATATTAGGCATTTCGTAGAGTTTTATATATGAAAATGTGCGCAATTTTATGTAGAATAAAACGAAAAATATTTGAAGGTTGTAGCTTTTCTTATTTCCAAAATAATTGCATATAAAAAATATATATATAAAAAAATTCGACATTCGGTCAACTTTAACTCGTCAGATATGGTCGAAAACTGCAATTGTAAGCTAATACTCTTACAGTAGTAATATTCAATCATTTGTCTTCATTGTGAAAGAAATTGGAAGTCTCTGGGACAATATTTAGATTTATGGTGAATTTTTGAAAAAAATATTTGTTTATGTTAGCGAGTTACGAATTCATGCATTATTTTGTGATAACATTTTCTCTGTGTTGCTTTTATCGTTTTACAATGTGTTATATACTAAAATGATCGCAATTTAGTGTACATTACAACGAAAAAAAAAGTAACTTGTTACCTTTAACCGTTTTGCGCACAGCGCGATTTAAATACAATTATATATGAAATTTTGTTTTTGGGCTATCATATATCGCATTATTTATATATGATAATGATAATTTTTTTCATTTCTGATGGTTGCATACTAAACTTCAGCCAATGACAAGAAAGGAGCCAAAAATGAACTCTTAATCTTGAAAACTAAGCTCGCTGTGATTTTTTGAAAAAAATATTTTTTCCGCTTCCTCGCTCACTCTGAAACACCTCCGGCACATGGGAGACAATTTTTTTTTTGCCGCTTCGGTGTTTAAGGGTTAAACTTAATATTACTTGATGGTAAAATGATATTGTTATAATACAATAAAGTTTCATACATACTTACCTGGCAGATATATACTTAGCTAAGACTCCGTCGTCCCCGACAGAAATTCAAATTTCGCGCCACTCGCTACCGGTAGGTCAGGTGATCTACCTGCCTGCCCTGGGCGGCAGGACTAGGAACCATTCCCGTTTTCTATCATATTTTCTCTCTTCCACCTGTCTCCTGCGGGGAGGCTGGGTGGGCCATTAATCGTATATATCTGCCAGGTAAGTATGTATGAAACTTATTGTATTATAACAATATCATTTTCATACAATGAACTTACCTGTCAGATATATACTTAGCTGATTGGCACCCTTTGGTGGAGGGTAAGAGACAGCTAATATGGAATAGACAGGTAAACAACATATGTTGTAGGTATAAAAGAAAAACCTTGGTTCCTACCTGATAGGTGGTAGACTTCGTGGGTGTAGCCCGGTAGTCTGCATCACCTCAAGACTTTAGCGAGATATGTGATCTATGGCTAGAGTTCTTGTGGGTCTGTCGATGGGTATATGAACCGCTTACTCGGCAGAGCCAGAAAGGACTTTGTCAATGGGTACTGGACCACTTCTATGACAACACACCTTACTGAACAACAGTGACTGGCCGCCAGTGCAGCACCGAGCCCTCTTTGTCAGCAGAAATCTAGAACATATCTAGTAGAAGGTATGTACAAACAGTTAAGGATTGGTTGTTTGCTCCCGTACCCAGTATCGTATCCGCGATACGAAAGGCCCCAGAGAAAAAATTTCTCGTAGGTCACGCGAACGTCTTTAAGATAGTGAGATGCAAATACCGAATTGCACCTCCAATATGTCGTATCAATGATTTTCTTTAGCGACATATTCTTCTGAAAAGAGAGAGACGTCGCCACTGCTCTAACTTCATGAGCTTTTACTCTTAAAAGCGGAAAAGAGTCATCAGGACAGAACTTGTGAGCATCTGTAATGACGCTCCTTATGAAGAAAGCTAATGCGTTCTTAGACATGATTCTTGTGGGGTCCTTAAATCGAACACCAAAGACTTTGTCTAGAGCCTCCCATTTGTTTCTTCCTTTGTAAGTAGAACTTCAAGGCTCTTACAGGGCAAAGAGACCTTTCTGTTTCTCTACCTACTAGACTCGATAAGCCTTTAATCTCGAATCTCTTGGGCCAGGGATTCGAGGGGTTTTCATTTTTCGCTAGAAAAAAAAGAGTTCTAAACGAGCAGAAGGCCGAGTCTCTGTTAAAGCCGACTTCATCTTCAAGGGCATGAAGTTCACCAACTCTTTTGGCTGTCGCCAAAGATAGGAGAAACAAGCATTTCTTCGTTACATCCCTGAACGAAGCTAAATGAGGAGGCTCGAATCTGTCAGACGAAAGGAACTTGAGAACTACATCCAGGTTCCAGCTGGGAGGAGTTAGTTCCTTAGATTTTGTCGTTTCAAACGATCTAATCAAGTCGTGGCAGATCTTTATTATCAGCAATCTCTAGGCCTCTGTTTCTGAAGACTGCCGAAAGCATGCTCCTGTATCCTTTGATAGTCGATACAGATAAGTGAGAGACCTCTCTCAGGAACAAAAGGAAATCAGCGATTTCGGTTATAGAGGTACTGGAGGAGGACAACTTCTTAGACTTACACCACCTTCTAAATACCTCCCACTTCGACTGATAGACTCGTCTAGTGGAAGCTCTGCGGGCTCTAGCGATAGCGCTTGCAGCTTCGCGAGAAAAACCCCTCGCTCTGACAAGTCTTTCGATAGTCGAAAGGCAGTCAGTGCGAGAGCGGGGAGGTTTTGATGAAACCTCTCGAAGTGTGGCTGTCTGAGAAGATCCATCCTTCTTGGAAGGGATCTTGGGAAGTCTACTGTCCACTCCAGCACCTCTGCAAACCAATCTTGTGCTGGCCAAAATGGGGCTATCAGGGTCATCCTTGTCCCGTTGGACGCTACAAACTTTCTCAACACTTGCCCCAGGATTTTGAAAGGGGGAAAAGCGTACACGTCTACATGAGACCAGTCTAGCAGGAAGGCGTCGACCACGAGAGCTCTTGGATCTTCCACCACTGAGCAAAAGACTTCCAGCCTTTTGGAAAGGAATGTGGCGAACAGATCTACGTGAGGAGTGCCCCAAATATCCCAAAGACTCTGACACACCTCTGAATGAAGGGTCCATTCTGTGTGAAGGACCTGGCTTCTCCTGCTCAGTCTGTCCGCCCTGACGTTTCTCGTACCCTGAACAAATCTTGTCAGGAGGGAGATGTTCCTCTGTGAGGTCCAAAGGAGCAGATCTCTTGCTATCTCGTATAGAAACAAGGAGTGTGTTCCTTCTTGCTTCCGAATGTAGGACAGGGCGGTAGTGTTGTCCACATTCACTTGGACCACACTGTTTATCACACAAGGTTCGAAGAACTTTAGAGCCAAGTGAACTGCTAGAAGTTCTTTGCAATTTATGTGCCAGGACACCTGTGCTGCCTTCCAGGTGCCTGACACTTCTCTCGGTCCTAGTGTTGCTCCCCAACCCTTCTCCGATGCGTCTGAATACAACACTCGGCTTGGGTTCGGAACTTCCAGAGAAATTCCCTTGTTCTCTATTAGAGGGGACAACCACCATTGCAGGTGTGGTTTCATCTCCATTGGAAGGAGAAAACTGTCGGAGAGAAGTCCCGTCTTCCAATTCCATGATCTCCTTAGGAAAAACTGAAGAGGACGAAGATGCAGTCTTCCTAGAGGAAAGAACTGTTCGAGCGAGGAAAGGGTGCCTAGAAGGCTTAACCATTCCCTCGCCAAAGTCCGTTCTTTCCCTAAGAAGAGAGATTTTTGACTTTTTCCAAGCCTCTCACGATTCTCTCTTGCGAAGGAAATACTCGAAAACCCCGAGAATCCATCTGAATCCCCAGATAGACCAAGTTCTGTCTGGGAATCAGTTGTGACTTCTCGAGGTTCACGAGTAGTCCCAACGCCTTTATCAGGTCTAGGGTCAAAGAAAGGTCCTCCAAACACTGTCTCTCTGTTCTGGCCCTGATGAGCCAATTGTCCAGATATAGAGAGATGTTGACGCCTTTGAGGTGAAGAAACCTCGCCACATTCTTCATCAGGTTTGTGAAGACCTGAGGAGCTGTGGACAGGCCGAAACACAAGGCCCTGAACTGAAAGATCCTTCCCCCCGTCATGAAACGGAGGTACTTCTTCGACGAAGGGTGAATCGGGACATGAAAATAAGCGTCCTGGAGATCCAGCGACACCATCCAATCTCCTTGACGTAAAGCCGCAAGGACTGAGGCCGAAGTCTCCATAGAGAACTTCTCCTTTAGAACGAACTTGTTCAGAGCGCTGACATCTAGTACTGGTCTCCAGCCCCCCGAGGCTTTCGCAACCAGAAAAAGCCGATTGTAAAACCCCGGAGAGTTTTGCTCCAGAACTAATTCTATAGCTCGTTTGTCCCACATTTGATTCACCATCAGACGAAGAGTATCCCTCAGTACAGGGTCCCTGTATCTGGCTGACAGTTCCCGCTGAATAGTCGTTAGGGGAGGACTGTCCTGGAAGGGGATAAGATATCCCTTCCTGATTATGGACATCGAAGAGGCGTCTGAGTTTATGAATGACCAGGCGTCTGCAAATTCGAGAAGCCTGGCACCCCCTGGTGTTTGGAGGTTGTCTGTCTCACTTCCCTTTCTTAAAGGGACGGGAAGAAGCTTTACCTCTCCTCTCAGGACCTCTTCTCTTAGAGGGAGCTCTGGAGGGAGGGCCTCCTTGAAAGGGCTGAACCGTAGAAGTCGGTCCTTTTCTTGTCAACCGCAAACTAGGGGTCTCTTCTTCCTTGCAGTTTGCAGGAGAAGATCCTGTGTCGCCTTCTCAGTCAGTGAGCGAGAAATGTCCTTCACTAACTGAGAAGGAAACAAGAAGTCTGACATGGGAGCGAAAACCAGGGCTGCTGCTCTCTGATGAGGGAGAAACCGCCTTGGTTAAGAAGGCACTAAAAATACTCCTCTTCTTAAGGAGTACCGCTCCAAAAAGAGAGGAGATTTCTCCCGATCCGTCTTGTACTGCCTTATCAATACAAGAAAGAATACTCAGAATGACTTCGGGGTCTAGACCTTCCGAGTCATGAGCCTTCTTAGACATCACCCCAAGGGACCAGTCTAGGAAATTAAACACTTCCAAAACAAATATGGAGAGGCCCTTGAGGGGAGTGATCAGTCTCAGAAATCGCCCAAGTCACACGAGCTCCATTCAAAGCGTGTCTCCGCGATAAATCAACCAAGGTTGAAAAGTCCGCTTCAGCTGCCGCTGGAAGAGAAAGGCCCATGTTCTCCCCAGTTCGGTACCAGAAACCTCTTTTACCAGAAAGTATGGCTGGAGGCATACAGAAGGTGGTTCTGCCCAGATCCTTCTTCGACAACATCCATTTGTCCAGAGACTGTAGAGCTCTCTTCATAGAGATCGTAGGTCCTCATCTTCAACAACCGACTAAGACTTCGGTACGATCGCACTCGAAAACAGTGATCGAGGCGAAGGAGGAGCCGCAGGAGTCAACGAATCTCCATACTCCTGCAAAAGAAGGTCCGTCAGAACTCTATAGTTAGAGAATCCTTCTCTACCGCTAACTTCGTCTTCCGAATCTCCTTCCACACCGTGCGGAGAATCGGCCTGAAAAACGAGAGGATCTTCATCAAGTTCTCTCTCTACTGGTGACAAACTCCTACTAGGAGAGGGACTCATAGAGTGAATAGACTCTCTCTCAAGTCTACAAGTAGTCTCGCGTCTGCTTGACTTCTCACGCCTGGAAAGCTCTTCGCGCTTGGCTGGCGCCTCGCGCTTGGCTGGCGCCTCGCGCTTGGCTGGCGCTTCTCGCTTGGCTAGAGCTTGTTGCTTGGCTGGCATCTCGCGCCTGGCTGACGCCTCGCGCTTGTCTGGCGCCTCACGCATAGCTGACTCCTCGCACCTGGCTGGCGTCTCGCGCTTGGCTGAATCCTCGCGCCTGGCTGGCGCCTCGCGCCTGGCTGGCACCTCGCGCCTGGCTGGCGCCTCGCGCTTGGCTGGCGCCTCGCGCCTGAGCGTATCCCTATCTAGAGCAACTCGCTCGGATAGCTCCTGACGCTTGCAAGAATCTTCTCGCCTGGAAGACGTCCCACGCTTGTAAGGCTCTCCATGCCTGGAGGACGCTTCAACGTCTGGCAGGCGAAAGAAGACGGAGGACTTTTCCTTAATAGGAAGTCTAGCGTCCTTCTTGCGAGGGGGATCCCTCGAAAGAAACTCCAACCAAAAGAGGATAAATAACTGCTTTGTACTGCTAGCAATATCCTCTTGGAAGCCACACAAGCGTCCTCTTCAATAGAAGAAGCAGGAGAACTCGAAGGAGAGCGATCCTCAATTACCGATCGAGGAGGCGTCAAGACCAGCTTAGCCTTCTTGATAGAAGAGGGGGCTTCCTCCGAGAAGCGCCCCGGGCTCGAGTCAAATGTGCGTTCTTTCCAGTGCCTTTTCAGTGGCCTAGAAAGATCCGAGTCCTTCCACCCTCGTTTAGGTGAAGGAGAACCGGACGACGAGAAACAATCTCGTAGGACGCTTCTATTAAAGCGGTCCTGAGCAGACTGTAGCGAAAACAGAACCTGCTGAAGGACGCCTGACCGTTGGGGATTGCCCCACAACCTCCGTACGACTTTCGACTTTCCTTCTCCTCTGGGTATGTGAGTTTGGAAGAGGTCTAGGCCTGGAGCATCGCAGGACGGTCAGGGACGACCCCTCCACAACACTGGGAAACACTCACTTCACTAAGTAATTCACTATCACTTCCCTTACCTTGCATGGCCGCCATCTTTGTCTTCATTTTACGAAGAGTAGCCTTCAGATTGGCGATTTCAGAAGCCGAATCCGAATGCAAAGCCTGTGAGGGTTCAGATACATAGGGAGAATCAAATTCATTAATAATAGGAGAGTTAGACTCAGAAAAAGGCTCAATAGGCCTTGTACTCACCACTCCTTTTTTTGTGCAGCCCGTCTAATTCTATCCCTCTCTAACTTCTTCAAGTAAGAAGTTAGAGTCTTCCATTCATTAGCATTCAACTTTTCACACTCAATACAGGTGTTAGCTAAAGAACAGTCAAACCCCCTACATTTACGACATACAGTGTGAGGATCAACCGAAGCCTTCGGTATCCTCACCTTGCAGCCTACATTCACACACACTCTCACACTAACCCTTGAATCAGACATTCTATCAGAAAAATCAAAAGCAAGTCCAAATCCAGTCCACAGTAGCGAATGCCAAAACAACGATCCAGTACGTCACCAAGAAATCCAATATAGATGATCAAAAAAGTCTTGAAAAGCAAATTCCAGTCAGGAGGTAGTAACAACAATGTTGATACCACTGGCGACAGAGAAAATATGATAGAAAACGGGAATGGTTCCTAGTCCTGCCGCCCAGGGCAGGCAGGTAGATCACCTGACCTACCGGTAGCGAGTGGCGCGAAATTTGAATTTCTGTCGGGGACGAAGGAGTCTTAGCTAAGTATATATTTGACAGGTAAGTTCATTGTATGAAATCATTGTTTTATTATAAAAAAAATCTATTTATTCATGAAATTAACAAAAATACACAAATTACTGAATACTTCTTGACGAAAAAGCCTACGAATTACCAAATTTTTTGCAAATACATAATTTATAGATACACTTTACAGAAAATCAGCGAATAGGCGAGTCTGTAAATCTTGAGAACATGAACATGGGGGGTTGGCCATATTCCTCATTTAAGATAACTGAAAATAATTTCTACAATCAAAATATCGTAGGTAGTATATAAAACATATACAGTGGTACCACGACATACGAAAGCCTCAACTTACGAAAAACTCGAGATACGAAAGCAAATACGAAGATTTTTTTTGCTCTACATACGAAAATAGTTCAGGATACGAAAGGTTGTTGCTGTAAAGTCCCGAGATTCGCCCGGACCACCGATAACAATTTTAAAACTCGCGCGCCGCCAACTGAGTAGACTCGCCATTATCCTCCCACTCTCCCATTGGTTCCTGATGCTAGTTACCGCCATAAGATCCTGCTCTCCTATTAGTCAGCATCTCTCCCATGATCCCATCATGCATTTAAGTATCGGCATGCTTTTTCAGCAACTCGGCGGCATCATCGTTATCGTAAGCACGCGGAATTAGTTTGTTCTATATGATTTCGTTTATAGGCAGTCCCTGGGTTATGACGGGGGTTCCGTTCTTGAGACGCGTCGTAAACCGAAAATCATCGTAAGCCGGAACATTGTCAAAATCCTAAGAAAACCTTACTTTTAATGGTTTAGGTGCATTCAAAACTATGTAAACTGCATTCTTATTGCATTTTTCATAAAAAAAACCTTTAAATATTGATTATTTTGCATTTTTGGTGTCATATTTCATCTGCCAAATCAGCGTTTGTAAGCGTTGTAACTCTGGAACATGCATCATAACCCTGGAACATGCGTCGTAACCCTGGACATAATTTCTGATGAATATAATTGAAAAGCGTCGTAACCTCGGAACGTCGTAAGCCAAGACCGTCGTAACCCTGGGACTGCCTGTATTAACGTAAATTTGTTAGTGATTGCGTTGTAGTACTACTTTATCGTGTTGTGTGAGAACTTTACTACATACGTATACGTACTACATAACTTAATTACGTACAGTATATACGCAGTCATAGGTCCCAAGAAAGTTGAAGTAGGAATGAAGAGGATGCTTTCTCTGGAGACAAAGACGGAGATAATTAAAAAGTATGAAGCTGGCATGCGATTGAGTGTGATCGCTATGGAATATGGCCGAAATCCATCGACAATAGGCACCATCCTTAAGCAGAAGGATGCCATTAAAGCAGCTACACCTTCCAAGGGCGTGACTATTTTGTCTAGCATGAGGAGTAATGTGCACGACGAGATGGAAAGGCTGCTTCTTGTCTGGATAAAAGACAAAGAAATCTCTGGCGATACGATAACTGGGACGGCAATCTGCCACAAGGTCAGTGCTATTTTCGGTGATTTGATTGCCCAGGCCGAAGACGACGGAGGAGAAGGGACATCGGCGCCAACCCCAGACTTTAATGCTTCTCATGGGTGGTTCGAAAAATTCCGTAAACGGACTGCATCCATTTGGTGGTGCGGCATGGGGAGGCGGCCAGCTTGGACACGAAAGCAGCCAAAGTCTTTATTAAGACGTTTGACGAGATGACAATCAAGGAAGGCTACAGTTCTCAAGTCTTCAACTGTGATGAGACTGACCTTTTTTGGAAAAAAATGCCTCGGACGTACATCATGGAATAAGAGAAGAAGCTACCCGGGCATAAGCCTATGAAAGACAAGCTTACCCTCGCACTTTGTTTGAACACCAGTGGGGATTGCATGGTGAAGCCCCTACTTGTCTATCATTCGGAGACTCCTTGAGCCTTCAAGCCCCACAAAGTGCTAAAGGAGAAGCTTCCAGTGATGCGGAGGGCTAATGCGAAAGCCTGGGTAACGAGACTTTTGTTCACCAAGTGGGTAAATTGTGTTTCGGCCCGACTATGAAGAAATTCTTGGAAGAGAAGCGCCTCCCTCTGAAATGTCTGCTGTTGTTGGACAATGCCCTTGGTCACCCTCCTGGCCTCGAGGAAGATATCCTAGCGGAGTATTCGTTTATCAAGGTTCTTTATCTTCCGCCTATCACCACCCCTCTCCTCCAGCCCATGGACCAGCAAGTGATATCGAACTTCAAGAAGCTGTATACGAAACATCTTTTCAAGAGATGTTTCGACATCACCGATACCACAAACCTCACCTTGCGAGAATTTTGGAAGGAGCATTTCGACATCTTCACATGCATCCGACTCATCGGTCAAGCTTGGCAGGAGGTTTCGAGGCGAACCTTAAATTCTTTGTGGAGGAAACTCTGGCCTGATGCCGTATCCGCCCGAGACTTCGAGGGATTCGACATGGGCGAAGCTGGTGCTACAGATTCAAGAACAGTAGACGATCCTGAAACTGTTTTGCAACCAGATCTTGACGAGATCGTTGCACTCAGCAAGTCCATGAGGCTGGTCGTCGACGAGGACATCAATGACCTTCTCGAGAAGCACCAAGAGGAGCTTACGATGGATGATCTGAAGGAGTTGGAGGCCATGCAACATAATATCGTTCAAGAAGAGTTCTCTAGCAGCGGCGAGGAGGAGGAGGATGACCCTATGACAACGGCAGAAATTAAGGATGCTCTAGCTGCTTTTCATAATGTGCAATCATTCATAGAAAAGAGACACCCTAAAAAGGCTTACACAGGTCGTATGCTTGCGCAGTTCGATGACGTTTGCCTCCATCGTTTCAGGAACATTGTGAAAAGCAGGCAGAAGCAATCTTCCTAAGATAGTTATTTTTTAAAGAAGCCTTTAGTAGGAGTAAGCAAAAAGGAAGATTCAATTGATACTCCGAAAAAACAGAAAGTTAAAAGTGGTGAAGAAATTGAAATTTTGTTAAAAAAAAAAAATAAAAAAAAAAAAATAAAAAAAAAAAAACAAAATAAAAAAAAAAAAATAAAAAAAAAAGTTTATTTTAATTTTTTTTTGTAAAGTTAAGTTTTACGGTTTTGTTAAAGTGTTTCGCAAAGTTTAGTTTATGTTTCCTGACATTTTTAATGTGTTTCATTAAGTTAGTGTACGTACTATAAGAAGTTTTTTGCCTTTTGTCCTCCTCTGTCGCCACTTTCTGAGATAGCCTCACTTGAAAGGTAAGGTTCCACATTTTACTACATATGCACGTACAGTATTTTTTTCTTGTATACCATGTAACAATAATACACTTTATTTACAGGTACGTACATATTAGTAATACTACGTATTAAGTTAGCTATTGAATGGTCCAAATTGTTGTAGTATTTCATTGTTTATTGGTCAATTTAGCTTTATTATAAAATTTACTGGGGTGTTTTTGTAGGGCTTGGAACGGATTAGGCATTTTACATGTAAAATGCAGTATACGAAAAGCTCATGATACGAAGGCCACCTCAGAACGGATTAATTTCGTATGCCGCGGTACCACTGTATTTGGTTGAGGCAAAAAGATAATGATTCTGTTGTATAAAAGTAAAGGTGAAAAGGGAGACCCCAAGAATATAGAAGAATGTTACTTACTGGTACACCAAGGTAGACATAAGAGAAAGGCTGCTAGGGGAAGGACAGGGTGGGTTCAGACAAAAAAAACAGGATGTGTGTATTAAGAGTTTGCTAAGAAACAGTTATTAAAGTTTAAATAAAAAGGTGGGGTGCAAATATGAACCCATGACAATTGTTTGATAAAATCAAAATAGATGCACAGGTGAGGTTGCTATGGATGTATGATACAGAAAGTGAGCTATTGAGAGTAATAAATTTTTATAATGGAAGCAAAACATGTGAGTATATGTATATGGGAAGGTGACAGGATGTAAAAACAGGTCTGGCTCAGGAAGTTATATGTATGCACAACTGTTTTAACACTGTAGGGAAGGTATAATGCAAAAAATCAGAAAAAGGAAATTCGACATTGATGCATTGCAGAAATTAGTAAGGGTTTGAAAGTATTTGGAATAAAACAGTTAGTATGTGAAAATTAGTAAAAATGATATTGTAATGATACAATTAAGTTTGTTCATACTTACCTGGCAGATATATATATAGCTGTATTTTTCCAAATCCGACAGAAATTTAAACACTTACGACACACGCAGTGGGAGTCAGGTGGTTAGTACCCATTCCCATTCCCGCCGCTGGGAGGCGGGTATCAGGAATCATTCCCATTTTCTATTCATAATTTTTATTCCACTGTCTCCTGAGGGGAGGTGGGTGGGTACTTGATTATATATATCTGCCAGGTAAGTATGAACAAACTTAATTGTATCATTACAATATCATTTTGTTCATGAAACTTACCTGTCAGATATATATATAGCTGAATCCCACCTTTGGTGGTGGGAGTAGACAGAATAGAAGATTTTAGGAAACATATATATGCAGATAATTGATATCTTGATTCCTTACCTGTTAGCATAGCTGACTTCGTGGTTACCGCCGCGTAAGTCTGCTTGTGCTACTAGAGTTGCCAGCGAGGTAGAGACCTATATAGCTGGTGCACTCCAGATGATCTGTCAACAGGGGCGAGACCACGACGTGACTAGACCATATTGACATACCATGAGGGCTAAGAAGTAAAATAAAATATATATATAAAAATATATATCACCACCTGACCCACCTAGCCAAAGTTAAGTGTGTTAAACTAAGGCTTAAGAGTTAAGAAGTCACCGTTGTCGGCGACTCAACTACTAAATTAAGAGCTCTTCCTAACCATTTTCTACAGGATAGGATGAGTGGTACTTCTTGCCCCCAGATTGTGTCTGCAGACACGTATGGCCCTAGCGAGCAGCAGATCTCATTATGCCTCTTTCCACATCTCGCAGGGAGTGTGAATTGAACACAGAGTTGCTTCGCTAAAACATGGTACTCAGGATGTTGCTGAGTGCCATGCTCTGTTGAAATGCTTCCGAGGCCGCGCCCTCACCTCGTGAGCATTCAAATCAAAAGATTTCAAATCTTTGTGCAAACACAAAGAAGGAGCTTTTTGAAAGAACTCCTTAACAATAAAGCCAGGGTGTTCTTCGATATGGGCAAGTCTGGTCTTTTCGGAACACCTGCAGATTGTCCGTACGACTTCGACTTTCTTGAGTTTTATGTAGATAAAACTTGAGAGACCTGACAGGGCACAGGACTCTCTCTGGCTCCTGCCCACTAACTTGTGCCATCCTTGCTTCCAAGCTCCTGGCCCAAGGACCAAACGGGTTTCCATTCTTAGGCCATAAACGAAAAGCTTAGAGAGCACACCGCCTTGTGTTCTCTAAAGCCAAAACTTGTGACGATGGCTTAAAATCTCACTAACCCTCTTTGTCGTATACAGGGTGGTTAGAAAAATGCCTTCCTGATCACATGCAAGAAGTTAACAGGTAGGAGATGTTCGAATGCTTTGACATCAAGAACTTCAGACTATGTCTAAGTTCCATATTGAAAGCTTCGATCTGGACATGCACAGTCAGTTCGTCTGTACTAACGTCAGGTGACCAACCAGTTGACCAGTCAGACGAATCAAGGACAGCAAGGCTGTACCCTGAAGACCAATAATGCACTATTCTTCGCTGAAGGATGAGAGTCTGGACTGCCTGGGCGATTCAAGCTAAGCAAACCTTGGGGGGTGTATCAACGCAACCCAACGTGTTAGCGAATCAACTCCGAGCCACTCCTGACTCGAGCTTCTGGTGCCAGGAGAAAGGAGCGAGGAGCAAAAAGGCGATTCAGTCCCGAAGGACGAATGCCTGACAGTCCAACCTGGTCTCATGGTTAAACGATCATCGGGGGTGTATAAACGCAACCGACTTCGTCAACAAGAAACTCAGGGCTACTATATGTCTCCTGATCTCGCACGAGTGTCTGACTCCGAGAAAACAGGTGAGACAAAAAGTAGATGGTGAGCGAGTTTCGAGATTTCACAGAACTCAAAGATCGTGAAGGGCTTTGTTGTTTGACAGAAGCAAATCTCTGAGCCCAAAGGCCGTCAACAACATATTTGCGTATTCTTTAATAGTTGTGACTGCCAGCTTATCCCCATTCTTCAAACGGAAAGGGAAGACTGCAATCTTATGCTGTCAAAATCTCGATAGTCTGAACGTAGTCAGACTCAGAGCGGAGATGGTTATAGGTACCTTTCGTGTTAAAGGAGACCGACTCTCTCGGAAAAGGTCCTTGGAAGGACGTGACCTCTGTGAATCTAGATCTTGAAGGCCAACATGGGGCGATTAGCGTCATTGTCGCTCCCTGTGATGATATAAATCATCTTATTACATTTTCCTAAAGCGATTGAAAAAGGGGAAAAAGAGACTAAACATCCATCCCCGTTCAATATCATAGGATGGCGTTTAATGTTACCGCTCCCGGATCGAGAATAAGGGAGCAGAGAAGAAGAGCCTCTTCGTCCTCAACCTAGCGAAGAGATGAATGAAAGGACGTCCCTAAAGTCTCCACAACTCTCAACATACTTCTAAAGAAAGATTCCTAACGGAAGTCAGTAGTTGCTGCCTTCGATCGAGACGATCGTACGGACTTTTGCAATCCTGTAACGAACCTCTAGAGGATCGTTCCATTCTACTAAACGCCTGTTGTTATAATAGGCTCTTTCTCGTAAACCCGAACCGGGACCGAGAGAAGATACTTCCTAAGATATGAGAGAGCTGTGGAAGATCAGAGTTGATATGGACCATGGTTCCAAAAACTCGTTTCGAGGACTGGAGGGACGACTGAATTGCTTCCACTTCTTTCAGATTATGATCCAGGACATCTGAAACCCTCTCCAGATGTCCGGCACCTTCTTTCTATCACCTCAAGAGATACTTAACGCACCGAGAGATGTCAGAATCATTCCTAGATCTTTAATAAAATTTCAGTTTCCCAGGCCCGGTAGGAAAAAACTGTAGAGGTCTGAATTGCAGTCTATTCAGGGAAACAAACTTCTTTAGGAAGGAAATGGTCCCCAGCAAGCTCATCCATTCCCTCACACAGTATGTTTACTTCCCTAATAAGGCTGCGCTTTGCCTAAGCAAGAGAGCATATAATAGTGCAATGTTGTGGTAGACTCGTAGTCCTATACCGTGCGGTAACGAGCACCGAAAGGAGTAAGATATCTCTGTAGGACATATTAAGGCCAAACGAATGCAATGTTTATTCATTCATGTAAGAAATCCCCTCAATCTTAGGCTAAAGTCCGTGATTGTAGGGCAGAGATACAGTTAGTCAGTCAATCCCGCAGGAGAGAGAGAGACGTAACTGCCAGCACAGAGATACGGTTAGTCAGTCAATCCCGCAGGAGAGAGAGACGTAACCTATCCGGCGCATGACAGCGAACGAGCTGGTACTGGCTCGTTTGGACTGGAGGAGAGGACAGTGACAGCAGCAGCTTACGATCGTCCGTCATCGTCGTCTCTTAACTTTATGCCTGGGTTGCCAGCTACCCTATTCTATGAAGAAAAAGGTCCCTTATTTTTAGCATAGACTCTCAAGCTGGTATATTTAAGCGAAACAGAAAACGCTAAATATATAGATGCGTTTGTGTCGTCAGAACACTACCATACAACGGTAAAAGAAAAATCGGAAACTCCTGGAAGGCTGCAGGGAGTAACGATTAAATGTCCTTAAAATGGACCATAGACCTCTCGGTTGCCATCCGAAGAGGTAACTACAGCAAGCGTATATGACTTGAACCAACCAGAAAAATAAAATAACGCAAGGCAAAATATGAAATTATATCACAATAAAGTTTGTTCATACTTACATGGTAGACATATATATAGCTGAATTCGGAAATACAGCTACATACATATCTGACAGGCAAGTTTCATGAACAAAACTTAGGAGAATCGAAGCAGTCAGCTCAAGCTTCTTATGTTATTGACATAAGGGTTCATTGACGTAGTCTACAAGTCTATTTCTTGTACGAGTCTGCGAATGACGAATGAGAGCTCTCCGAATCTTGTCAATAAGAGCTTGTTCGCTTACGCAATATCAAGTTAATGAGATGTTTGTCAATGAGAACTAACCCATTTACGGGACAAAGAGATATTTTGTCAATGAGGGGATACCCACTTACTTGACAAAACGATAGTATATTGTCAATGGGGGAAAGTCACTGAATTGACAAAACGTAATCCAGGAAGTCGAGCATTTTATTTTCCGATTCCCGTCTCAACGAGGAAGGGGCAAGAATCCTGTTAAGAGACTGGGCTTACGTCAGGTAGAACGACGATGTTCAATTCGGCAGCGTAGTCCCGACTAGGAACTAACAAAAACTATCATCTGAAAAGCCCTTTCAGATGGGCTAAAAAGCTGGCAAAATTATCCTGGGAAGAGGAAGAAACTCTCCAACCAGCTTCCTCTCCCGTATCGACAACTAATGCCTGCTAAAGCTTAAAATTTATTGGCAGTATGGCAAAGGAAGTCCTGTCTTGCGCTTTCCTGAAGAGCGTACTTTTGATGAGTGCCTTTGCAAGAATCCTACTGAACGTTGCCGAGAGTCCTGACGTGCAGGACATCGAGCCTTTATAACCCGTAACTGCCTTATCGCAAAGTCTTGACTGCGGTAGTGGCAACTTAAATTTATTGGCAGAAAGGCAAAGCTTGCGGTAGAGCAAACGAGAACTTCCCTTGAGCTTTCCTTAACTCCATCCACCTATGCGAAAAGCAATATTAATTGACAGAGACCTCTTGAATTCACGAAACCCGATGTCTTGCTGGGTTTCGAAGAAGAAGTTGTCTGTTCACTTTAAGCTTCCTCCGAAGCACTGCCTACTTCACATTCTTCGCAGGTGAGGTAGAAGGTATCATCGAAGGTAGAGGTAAAAATTCTTTAAGCCCAAATCTGAAACAAGAGCTTGAAGAGTTCAACAGAAACGTTCAGCCAGGCGACACACCTGGCGTGCGCTGGTGCACGCTCGGCGTCCACTGGCGCGCACGCTCGGCGTCCACCGGCGCGCACGCTCGGCGTCCACCGGCGCGCACGCTCGGCGTCCACTGGCGCGCACGCTCGGCGTCCACTGGCGCGCACGCTCGGCGTCCACTGGCGCGCGCTTGGCGTGCACCCGCGCGCCCCTGGCTTGGGCGTCCGCTCTCAAAAGCTTACTGCTACTATGACTTCTTTTACGTATTTCTCGGTGGAAAGACGGACACAAGTTCAGGCGACGTTCGCCTTCTTACTTCTCACTGAAACGCATAACGAGAGAGAGAGAGAGAGAGGACGTGAAGCGTCCTCTTCTATAAAGCTTCTATTTAGAGGGCGCGAGTCCATCCGAAAGCTCCAACCCCTGCGCAGGGGAGGACGCTTCGGAGGACGAGAAGCAATCCTTCAGGATTCGTGCACGTGCACGCACTTAGGCAGTCTGGGGATTTTCATCAGAAACTGCCGAAGGCACGCCAGATCGGTGGGGGTTCCTCGTAACCCTCCTTCGGCTTTCGACATGCTTTCTCCCTGGTTCTGGGAGTCAAGCAGAGGTCCCGGCCTAGAGGCGAAACGAGGCCGATCTGACGCACCCTCCACTACACAAGGGGTATCACTGCACTTCTGCACTTCACTTTTACTCTCTAAAGCAAGCACTTTCGATTCTAAGTTACGAATCGAAAGAGTATCAGAGAAAGGGCAATTTCTCTACAGTAACCCACTGCTTAGGGCCCGAAGGCAACACTGCAGGGTTAGGAGTAACAATTACAGAAGTAGCACTTCACAGCAATGAAGGAGAGCGAGCACCTCTCGTAGACATATACATAGCCCGTAGCCATACTACAGGGTTAGGCAAATAAAGTCTACAGGAAGGTTAGCAGGTTCACTACCCTGACTTTTGTTACTGATTAATTGCGTACGTACCGAATCATACACGTCTTGCCTTACGGAAATTAGACATGTTTTGTTAACTGATTAATTGCGTACATACGAATCATACGTCTTCCTTACGGAATAGACAAAGTCTCACACTCCTTACATGACAAATCTCAACAAAGAAGCAAGACCCATACCCCTCGTACATACCAAGTGCGAATCTACCGAAGCTTTCGGTAGCCACACCCTATCTTTGCAGACAACCCCGTCTGAAACTAGCCTAACTAGATTCAGATATTTTATGCAAAAATGAATCAAATTCAAATCAATTTAAGATAGCGTATGCCTAGCCACAAATCCAAGTAAATAATTCAAAAGACAATTAGGATACTTAGCGGCAATGAAGTTTCCAAAATCCTAAGACGGAGGTACTGAAAACAGGTGTTTTCAGCACCGGCGACAGAAAAATTATGAATAGAAAATGGGAATGATTCCTGATACCCGCCTCCCAGCGGCGGGAATGGGTACTAACCACCTGACTCCCACTGCGTGTGTCGTAAGTGTTTAAATTTCTGTCGGATTCGGAAAAATACAGCTATATATATATCTGACAGGTAAGTTTCATGAACAAAATAAGGATGTAAAGATAAAAGTGGCTCATTGTATAGGTATTTGGGAGCAAATATACAGAATGTGAAAGGATTAGAGAATAGGTAGCTCGTAGAATAGGTGCTACAAAGAGGGTAACAATGTAAGGCCAAAAAATTATGGAGAGGCCTGGAGTGTCTATGGACGCTAAAGTATGAATGTATGAAGGGACTGTTCAGCCACACCTCCATGATGGAATTTGGATGCTGAATGTCAATGCAAGAAAAAAGGTTCAATATATGAGGCATCAGAAAAACTGAAAGGGTGAGAAAAGCAGAAATAAGTAGATGTGGTTCCCATTAGTGAAAGGATGGATATAGTGTTTTGAGTTTGTTTGGATACATGGAATGAATGGAGGAAGACAGGTTTGTGAAAAATATATGCTACCTTCAAAATTTTGGGGAGTTTGGAGAAGAGTGAAAGAATATGGAAAAGAAGGGAGTCCTTCCTGGAAGTGCAAAAATACATGCAAGATTAAGGTGAATGTTGTGGTACATGTATCAGTGTTAGTCATGGTATGTACTGTGTGGGCCAATGAAGCAACTAATGTTGTGGACACATTTTTATATGAGTAGTTCATTTACTATTCAGCATTTAAAAGCGTAACAGCAGCAGTGACTTGTTTTTTTTTCTCTGGAACCAAGTCCTGTTATGGGAAACAACTTTTTGAAAAAACTATGACAGGACTTTATTTTTATTACAGAAAGACAAAACTAAATCTCACCTCCATAATAGTAATTTCATCACCAGCTCTTACATCAGGCAGGCTCTCTTCATCTTGTAAAGCCAGCCAATCCATAACCTGCAAATCAGACATTTAACATTTCATGAGCTCTCAACTCATAAATTCACAACATGCTTCATCTTACTTTACTAAATACTAAGGACAATGAGTCTCAAACCTACCCAAACTGCATAACATTTACTTTAAAACACTCATGTGAAACGTGACAAGTGAAACTTTTCCAAATTAATGGTGCTTGAAGAATAAAAACACTAATTATAGCAACATAAGATTTGATGTCAAGTTTCCTGGGAGCCAAGATGCTTCTACAGTCCTTTTCTTCAATCCTTTAAAAGCTATTTAAAACTATTTTTATGCTTACACTCCACATATTTCACAAAATAAGTATTACAGCTTCAAAATAATAGTTCCCAAAATTATGGATTTCTTTACTTACTGGACAGACTTGAAAAATGATATTGTTAAGATACAATAAAGTTTTGTACATACTTACCTGGCAGATATATACTTAGCTATAGACTCGGTCGTCCCGACAGAATTTCAAAACTCGCAGCACACGCGACAGGTAGGTCAGGTGATCCCCCATTCCCGCCGCTGGGTGGCGGGATCCGGAACCATTCCCGTTTTCTAAGACATAATTTCTCTTCCACCTGTCTCCTGAGGGGAGGATGGGTGGGCCATTAATCGTATATATCTGCCAGGTAAGTATGTACAAAACTTTATTGTATCTTAACAATATCATTTTTGTACATGAAAACTTACCCAGCAGATATATACTTAGCTGATTGGCACCCTTGGTGGAGGGTAAGAGACAGCTAAAACATAATGATAATACTTATACTAAATACATTAAAAACAGGGAAAAAACAACATATGTTCTTGGATATAATAATCCATGGTTCCTACCTGATTGGGCTGAAGACTTCATGACTACTGTCAATGAGTCTGCCTGCCTCAAGAGTCCCAGCGAGGTATGGACCTATGGCTGAATAACTCTTTGGATCGTGTCAATGGGGGCTAGCCCGCTTACGCGACAGAGCCTACTCTGGATCGTACCAATGGGGGCTGACCCACTTACATGGTAGAGCCTTGACCTTTTGTCATATCAATGGGGACTAGCCCTCTTACATGACAGAGTTAAGATTTCTATAAGTAAACACAAGGAGCACTGAAGCCAATCCCGATCACCTGACCATGTTAGTACTGTTATAACCTATGAATTGCAAGAGGGTCCCCTATTCCCTCTGACAATCAACCAATAAAAACAACCACCAATAAAGACAAATTTAAACACTAAAGTAAGTTAAGAAGGATTAGCCTCAGCCCCTTCTCCCAGCACTGAATTCGCCGAAACATACGCTCCCAGAGCAAAGCACTTTTCGTAAGAAATTTTTACGTCTCTTTAGGTATTGGAGGCAAAACACAGAAATTACATCTCGAAAAAGTTGACTCTATTAGTGCCTGAAAGAGACCATGTTTTGTGAAATGCCATTGACGTAGCTATGGCTCTCACTTCATGTGCTCTTACTCTGAGAATCTTGAGGTGCTCTTCATTGCAAGTAAGGTGAGCTTCCTTTATTACATCCTTTATGAAGAACGTAAGGGCATTCTTTGAAATCGATCTTTTCGGATCTTTTACAGAGCACCAAAGACTTTCTTCTATACCTCCCAGCAACACTTTTTTTCTTCAGGTAGAACTTGAGTGCCCTGACTGGACACAAAGTCCTCTCTAGTTCTCTTCCTGTTAGTGAAGAGAGTCCTTTTATCTCAAAGCTTCTTGGCCAAGGTTTTGAGGGATTTTCGTTCTTTGCTAGAAAAAGTGGTTTAAAGGTGCAAACCGCTGAATCCTTCCTAAAACCAACTTTACCTTCCAACGCTTGCAACTCGCTAATTCTCTTAGCTGTTGCTAATGCAAACAGAAATAAGGACTTTCTAGTTAAGTCTCTAAATGAAGCTGTGTGAGATGGTACGAATTTTTCTGACATTAGGAACTTAAGGACCACATCCAAGTTCCAGCTAGGTTTCTTGATTATCTGGTCTTTCGTGGTTTCGAAAGACCTTATAAGGTCATGGAGATCTTTATTATTAATAAGATCTAGTCCTCTATGTCGAAAGACTGAGGCCACCATACTCCTGTAACCTTTTACTGTCGATACTGCCAGGTTACAGTCCTTTCTCAAATAGAGAAGAAAATCAGCGATTTCAGTTACAGAGGTACTGGAAGAGGATATTTTCTTATTCTTACACCATCTTCTAAACAACTCCCACTTCGACTGATACACCTTAGAGGTGGAAACTCTTCTGGCTCTTGCAATAGCCTTCGCCACTTCGCGCGAAAAACCTCTTGCTCTGTCGAGCCCTTCGACAGTCTGAAGGCGGTCAGACTTAGAGCGGGGAGGTTCTTGTGAAAATCTGTCCAAAGGTGGGGCTGCTTTTGAGAAGATCGTTCCTCAGTGGAAGCGATCTTGGAAAATCTACTATCCACTCCAGCACCTCTGTGAACCAATCGAGAGCTGGCCAGAAGGGAGCGATGAGGGTCATTTTTGTTCCCTCTGAGCAAGCGAACTTCCTCAATATTTCCCCTACTATCTTGAAAGGAGGGAAGGCGTATGTGTCTAAGCCTGTCCAATCTAGCAGAAAGCTGTCTACGGCTACTGCTTGCGGATCCGAGATCGGGGAGCAATAGTTTTCTAGTCTGTGATTCCTGTTGGTCGCAAACAGGTCTATATTGGGCCTTCCCCTCCCCACAGATGCCACAGTTTGTTGGCAAATCTGAGGATTGAGAGTCCATTCCGTGGGTAGGACTTGGTCTTTCCTGCTAAACAGATCTGCCCGGACATTTCTCTCTCCCTGCATAAACCTTGTGAGAAGAGAGATCTTCCTTTCCTGAGCCCAAATCAGCAGATCCTTTGCTGATTCGTACAGGGAGAAGGAATGCGTCCCCCCCTGTTTCTTTATATATGCAAGGGCTGTTGTGTTGTCCGAGTGAATTTGAATCACCAGACCTGAGACCTGTTCCTCGAAATGAACTAGAGCTAGATGAATGGCTGTTAGTTCTTTCTTGTTTATGTGCCAGGACACTTGTTCTCCTTCCCAAGTGCCTGACACTTCTTCCGAACCTAGGGTTGCTCCCCACCCTGAATCTGAGGCGTCTGCAAATAACGCTAGGCGAGGGTTCTCTAAGTGAAGGGAGATCCCCTTGCTTAGTTTTTGTGGATCTAACCACCAGAGGATATTCTCCTTGATTCCCTTCGAGATCGGAAAGGTTTCTCCCAGATCTTGGGACTTCCAATCCCATTTCTCCTTCAGATAAAATTGAAGGGGTCTTGGGTGTAGTCTTCCTAAGGAAACGAACTGTTCCATCGAGGAGAGGGTCCCCAGTAAGCTCATCCATTCCCTCGCGGAACAATGTTCTTTCCTTAAGAAGACTGCCACCTTTTCCAAGCAGCGTTCTCTCCTTTCCTGCGAAGGATACGCTAGAAAATCCAGAGAATCCATCTGAATCCCCATATAGACAATGCTTTGCTGGGGAGTCAGCATGGATTTCTCGAGATTGACTAAAAGTCCCAGGGACTTTGTCAAGTTCAGAGTAAAGTAAAGGTCCTCCAGACATTGTTTCTCCGATTGGGCTCTTATTAGCCAATCGTCCAGATATAATGAGATCCTGATCCCTTCCAGATGTAGCCAATAAGCTACATTCTTCATGATGTCCGTGAAGACTTGAGGGGCAGTCGAAAGTCCAAAACACATCGCTCGGAACTGGAATACTTTCCCTTGGAACATGAATCTTAGGTATTTCCGTGATGCCGGATGAATTGGCACATGGAAATACGCATCTTGAAGGTCCAGGGACACCATCCAGTCCCCTGGACGAAGAGCAGACAGAACAGAGGAAGACGTCTCCATCGAGAATTTCTTCTTCATAACAAAGAAATTCAGGGCACTGACGTCTAGCACCGGTCTCCATCCGCCCGATGCTTTCGGTACCAGGAACAACCGATTGTAAAATCCTGGAGACTGGAGATCTTGAACCAGTTCTACTGCTTCTTTGGAAATCATCTGTTCCACTGCTTGCTTGCGAAAATAGCTAGGTCCTTTTCCGGACCCGAATTCCCGAGTATCTTGCAGTCAACTCCCTTGGAGTTGTCATCAAGGGAGGATTTTCCCTGAAGGGGATCAAGTATCCTTTTTTCAGGATCGAGAGGGACCAAGAATCCGCTCCCTTCTGCGCCCAGACTTTTGCAAACTGGAGTAGTCTGGCGCCTACTTTTGTCTGGAGGACGCTCTGTTCATTTAGACTTCCCGAAGGACCTTCTAGATGGTCTACTCCTCCGTTCTGGTCTGCGACCTCTAAGAGGGGTTCTAGAAGAGGAGGCACCTCGAAAGGGCTGTACAAAAGAGGGTCTCTCTCTTTTTTCAATAGGCACGGCCGGCCTAAACTTCTTAGCTGAGTGTGTGAGGAGATCCTGAGTTGCCTTCTCCGTTAGAGATTTTGCAACCTCCTTAACCGTCTCCTGTGGGAACAGATGAGAGGACAAAGGGGCGAAAAGAAGAGAGGATCTTTGTAAGGGTGATACGGCTCTTGTTAGAAAAGAGCTAAAAACCGATCTCTTCTTTAAGACTCCTGTTCCGAAAAGCGAGGCAACTTCTACGGAGCCGTCCATAACTGCTCTGTCCAAGCAAGCCAGGACACTTGAAAGTTCTTCCATCGAGACAAAGTCAGTGTCCTGAGCTCTCTTGGCTAATGCTCCCAATACCCAGTCCATGAAATTGAACACTTCTAGTCTTAAAAGAAAGACCCTTTAGAAGGTGGTCTAGCTCACACATGCCCCATGTTGCTTAGCAGAAAGCAAAGACTTCCTCCTGGATGAGTCTACTAGAGAAGCAAAGTCCGCGTCTGCGGATGAAGGGAGGCCTAACCCCATGGGTTCCTTGGTCTCATACCACCTTCCAGGTTTCCCTGTTAACTTGGAAGGAGGGCAGGAAAAAACTGTTTTGCCCGCTTCCCTTCTTGAGGCTAACCATTCTGGAAACAGGTCTTTCTTTAAAGCCATTTTTCATACATGAAAGCAGGGCGCATCTTGACGAATGAAGAAGACTTATGAGCTTTGGTACTGGACATTAAAGATCCTGGTGAAGGAGGATCAGCAGGATGAAGGGAGTCTCCGAACTCCTTGAGAAGTAGAAGAGAGAGCCTCTTGTAGTCCGAAACTGCTACATCTACGGGCTTGTCCTCATCCGACACTTCTTCCAAAGGATCAACTGAAGGAGACCGTTTGGAAGTGATCGGGCTCTTCCCGGGAGAAGTACTCCTTTCCCGAGAAGGGGAGCGCTGAATGATAGAAAAACTTCTAAATGAAGAATGAGGCTCCTGGCGGCCAGAAACATTCTTGCGCCTACTAGACTCTTGTTGCCTAGTCACTTGAGGTTCACAAGACTCGCGGCGCTTGAAAGGCTCCTGGCGCCCTGATTCAGGGCGCTTGAAAGGCTCCCTGCGCCCTGACTCCTGACACCTAGCAGGCTCCTGGCGCCCTGACTCTTGACGCCTAACAGACTCCTGGCGCCCCGACTCCTGGCGCCCTGACTCCTGTCGTCTAACTGAGTCCTGACGCCCTGAATCCTGGGGCTTGAGAGGCTCTTGACGCCCTTTCTTACGTCTCACTGCCTCTTTGCGCCTGACTGGCTCCTGATGCCAATCCTGGTCCTGTAGTCCCAAAGGATCCTGATACTTGAATTGGTTTAGGTTCTCTTCAGGCTCCTTGAACCTAAACCGATCGAGACTTCTGCTCGATTCACGGCGTCTAGAAGGGGAGAGGCTACGTAGAGCGCCTACAGGGCGAAAGGAATCGCCTGTCAGGAGAAAAACTCCTATCCAAAGAGTCTCTCGACGAAGGCGATAATCGCCTTGGAGAGTGTGGGGGCTCTCTCCTATACATAAAGGGGCGCTTAGAGGAACTCTTAACAGGGAGCGAAACATCTTTCCTCCTTGTTGAATCCTTAGCGAAAGAGCCTACTAAAGAGGCTAACTGCTCCTGCAGGTTAATCAGGAACTTCTTCGTTGGATCCTGAAGAGAGGGCTCCTCCTCTCTCGCCTTCTTAGGATCCGAGGGCCAATACTCGGGAAAATGCTCTGGGCTGGAATCAGCCGCGTCTCCTTTTAGCGCCTTCCAGGTTCTCTTCAAAGGGCGCGATTGAGAGGCCAAACTCCATCCTCTTTTAGGAGAGGAAGAGTCCGAGGCAGAAAAACACTCCCTTAGGATGCCTTTTCTGCGGCTATCCAAGGCAGCCTGGGACTTTACAACAGGATCTGCCGAAGGGACGCCTGACCGTTGGGGATGTTCTGCATCCTCCCTGCGGCTTTCGACATTCCTCCTCCCCTGGTCCTGGGAGTTTGGAAGAGGTCTAGGCCTAGGAGCAATGAGGAACCGGTCAGACGCCCCCTCCACTGCACTGGGGACACTGCACAAATCACTATCACCACTCTTACCTTCATTTAACGCTCGTAACTGAGCTTGGAGTTTCTTGATTGAAGCTTTCACATTTTCCCTTTCAGAGAAAGAATCTTTGGATTCAGTACGGGGAGAAGCAGCTGTGGCTAAGGGAAAATCGTTAGTAATAGGAGAGTTATGAACTTCCTGTTCTAGAGAACAAGATCTACTAGATGATCTAGCTGAAGCTTTCCTTACTCTATCCCTCTCAAGTTTCCTAACGTAAGAAGATAACTCCTTCCATTCAAGCTCTGTTAGGTTCTCGCACTCAATACAGGTGTTATTAAAAGAACATTCATTCTCTCTACATTTAGAGCAAACATTATGAGGGTCTACCAACGATTTCGGTAGCCTAACTTTACAACCTTCCTACTACAAACTCTAAACATAGGTGAAGCCTTAGTGTCAGACATCGTGAAAGAGTAGTCAATACCAAAGTCAAAAAACAGTCCACAAAAAGCGTATGCCAAGCCAGAGAAAAAAACAGAATACGTCACCAAAAAACCAATCCAAATTCTCGGCAAACGAGTTGAAATCCAAGATGGAGGAACGAACAATAGGTGTTGTCCGTTCAACCGACAGAGAAATTATGTCTTAGAAAACGGGAATGGTTCCGGATCCCGCCACCCAGCGGCAGGAATGGGGGATCACCTGACCTACCTGTTGCGTGTGCCGCGAGTTTTGAAATTCTGTCGGGACGACCGAGTCTATAGCTAAGTATATATCTGCTGAGTAAGTTTTCATGTACAAAAACAAGGTGCCCATAAACATATTTATCAATTTCTGAAATTTATGGAAAATACGTTAAATTGCGAAAGCTAAAATGACCTGTGACTTGAACAATCCGTTTAAGTAAGCTGGCATCACATGAGACAGGACATATCTCAACCCAGCACACCAAACTGCCTGCACTATACAGCATTCTTATTGTATGACCATTGTTCTGTGTCAGAATCTTCAATTCTGTGTTTGTTTCCCTATGTCTCATGACTATATAAATAAGCTATGTCTTGTGACAACTTTATTAGACCTTAAAATACTGTAGACCCTTCATGATTATAATTTTCTGGGCTCAGCCGTGTCGCTCCATGAAATGTGTCCTCTTTAGCACTATTTCTAGTAAAATGTTGCTATAATACCAGAGAACTGCTAAATTGGACATGTCAGAAGTCTCTGACTCGCTCACCTAAATAAAAGGTGTCGGTATAAAACTGGAGAAATAGTGCCAAAGAGGACACATTTCACTGGGCTTCCTCGCCCAGAAATAGATTTTTCCTACGTCAAAATCCCTTATTTGATCACCTGTTGTAGTATTACACATCTACCAATCATGTACCTATAATTCAAGTTCCAATTAAATGCTGTTAAGCCTGCACTATACAACATAAAGTTTTAATATCTTATCCTAAAAGTAAAGGTAAAAGTTTGAGGATTCTGTATCTGCTATTAAGCACTGCTGCCCAGAAGTTTGATCCCTCTCAAGCAGCAAGGTTCTCTGGTATAAGACAAGGTAAACACAGTCTTACAGAGAAAGCCACATCAGCAGAGGCAGTGTTAATGAGATCCCTGTGCATGAGTTCAACAAGCAAACAAATGACGGCCAAAACTAAAAGAATACCTATAGTAACAAAGCTGGATCCAATACAGTAAATGTACCCTCATACTCCTCTACACTCAAGATCAGGCTTTAAAATTTAAGGAAAGAGACTAAGTAGAAGACTAATCTTTCATTCAATTCACAAAAAGACTGTACGATAATCTGCTACAACTAGCAAACTAAGGGCTGCAATTTCATATGAAGTTTCCAAGTCTTTAAGGAGATGCATAGTGTAGTATTATTATTTGTGGTAGGTCCTAGCTATCAAACTATTTCTTTATGTTGTTTTCTAATGTTAATGTTTTGTAGCATGATTGTCATAAGTTATGTGCTTGTGTTCATATGTGCATGAATGTTGTTAGTTATTGTCTGTTTTTCTGTTACAGATGTGGTAGTTTGGTAATGTGTTGAATAAAGCTTGGAATCTGTCACCAAGTGTTTACTTTTATTACAATTTATTCAACACATTACCAAACTACCACATCTGTAACAGAAAAACAGACAATAACTAACAACATTCGTGCACACATGAACACAAGCACATAACTTATGACAATCATGCTACAAAACATTAACATTAGAAAACAACATAAAGAAATAGTTTGCCTCAACAGTGTAAACCCATTGCAGTTAAATCTAGACGCTATAGCCAGGATGACCAGCTGTTTGTAAAAGACCAGATATCACATTTACTATCTGAAGGTATCATTGAGCCAAGTATATCCCCTTGGAGAGCACAGGTTGTAGTAGTCAAATATCCACTTGGCAGGCACAAAAAGAGACTTTGCATTAATTATTCCCAGACCATTAACCAATACACAGAACTAGATGCATACCCCCTCCCAAGGATAGAGGATATGGTGCATGACCTTGCAAAATATAAGGTGTTCTCCACATTTGACTTAGAGTGCATATCACCAAATCAGCATTAAAGAGAGTGAGAGGAAGTACACTGCTTTTGAGGGTGCAGGGAAATTGTTTCAGTTTTGTAGGATTCCATTTGGTGTCACGAATGGTGTAGCTGCTTTCCAAAGAGCTATGGACAAACTAGTTGAAGATGAGAACCTCAAAGATACTTTTCCATATCTAGATAATATTACTGTAGGTGGATTAACTCAGGCTGAACATGATGAAAACGTTCAAAAGTTCTTGGATGTGGTTCGGAAACGGAAGATCACCCTAAATGAAGTGAAATCGGTTGTGTCTGTTCCTACAATCAATGTTCTAGGGTATTGTGTCGGTAATAATGTGATAAAGCCTGACCCTGACAGATTACGTCCCCTTCAAGAATTACCGCCTCCCACAAATATGGGGTCTCTGCGAAGAGCTCAAGGGTTGTTTGCATATTATGCCAAATGGATCCCTCGTTTTTCTGATATGATTCATCCCTTAGTGAACACAAAAACTTTTCCACTGAGTGAGCCAGCACTAGCTGCTTTTAACTCCTTAAAAAAACAACTTATGGATGTTTCACTACGGTCTGTGGATGAGAGCCTTCCCTTTGTTGTGGAGTGCGATGCTTCGGAAGTTGCTGTTTCAGCAGTCTTAACCTCTTCATTACCGAAAGTTTGTTTGGAGGTAGGTGGGTACCACCATTCAAGTCTACTACACCGCACCGGGTGCATAAAGGTGGTACGCATAGTACCACCAAAACTCCTCTTTTCAGATAGGGACTTCCAATCATTCTGTAATTTCGGTTTGAAGAGTTTGGAGCAAAATAAACAGTATGACACGATGCCAGACGTATGATGAACCCCAAAAAATATTATTACTGCTTATAGTAGTGTGTAGGTGACAGATGAACTGCGTCTCAACAAAAAATCACAAAACCAGACAAGCGTAAACATGTAATAACTTCTACCCAAGTATAAAAAACAGTGTATCCATCATTTACTGTATTTATTTATTATTTATTCACTTATTACATTTTACAAATAAAAGATATGAACACCAGATAAATGAAGGTAGCAAATAGCCTTATAGTAACTTTTATATATAAAAAACCAACCAGAGAAAAAGCGAAAAAAGCGATTTTTTCTGAGGACAAGAAACTTGAAAAATTAGTTTAGATACCCCTGATGCCCCTAAAGTTGTTTTCTGTGATGAAACTAATCTTAGAAAACGTAGAAAATTACATCGACCACCAATTTTTGAAAGATATACTATAAAATTTGCGATTTCCATATTATTGGCGGGGCTTTCGCTTTAGTTTTTGCTCTTTTTTTTGTTATTATGTGCTTATTTACTGTTCTATTTTGATAATACTTTATGTGCATGTTCCAGGTGCGATATACCAACATTCTGTAAGACCGAATTTCTATTCAAGACTGTAGTTTTCTCACTGACCACCAGTGTCCCTTGTACAAGGGACACTGAGTTTCTCATTTTTTTTCATAAAATCATTTATTTTCCCTGTGGATGATAAAACTAACAGAGAATATGCGTTATTATAGTGGTAATAATACCTGATAATTTCATTAGCCTGTCTTGATTAGTGTATTTTTGGCAAATATTTTTACGATCGGCACCCCTCCAAACTCGAGTCACTACCGAGAGATTCAGTTCGGCAGCAAACGCAATGTTTACATTCTGCTCACCCACCCGGTAAAGAAGGGGTTAAACCAGGGTGACCAGCCGGTAGCTTTCATGTCAAGAACGCTCCAGGGTAGTGAGTTGCATTATCCAGCAGTGGAAAAGGAGGCTACCGCTATTATTGAAGCTGTTCGCAAGTGGAGCCATTTCCTAGCGAGACGACATTTTACTCTGATTACTGATCAGCGATCCGTGATGTTCATGTTAGACAGCAGGAAGAGAACTAAAATAAAGAATAACAAGATACAAGAGTGGAGGTTGGAGCTGGCATCATACAGCTATACCATACAGTATCGTCCTGGGAAACAGAATATTGCACCGGACACCCTGACTCGTGCCTATTGTTGTTCTATTTCTTTAATGTCGAATCTCACTGACATCCACGAGAACCTCTGCCATCCTGGGGTCACTCGTCTTTTGCACTTTGTGCGATCCAAAAACCTCCCCTTTTCAACAGAGGACGTGAAAAGTGTGTGCGCTTCTTGTAAAATCTGTGCACAACAAAAACCGCAATTCCATCGTCCAGGAAAAGGAGTCCTCATAAAGGCCACCCAGCCAATGGAACGTCTTAGTATTGATTTCAAGGGGCCTCTGCCCTCTACCACGAACAACAAGTACATTCTTACAGTTATTGACGAGTATTCACGTTTCCCCTTTGTGTTTCCCTGTCCAAACATGTATTCTAAAACAGTGATCAAATGTCTTGAATCTATCTTTAGCCTTTGTGGAATGCCTAGTTTTATTCATTCAGATCAAGGTCCTTCTTTCATGTCCCAGGAACTGAAAATGTACCTTTCTCAGAAAGGGGTTGTAACAAGCAAAACAACACCTTATCATCCGATGGGGAACGGCCAGGTTGAGAGATACAATGGTATTATTTGGAAATCTATTCTTTTAATACTTGAAACTCGTAACTGAAAGACTCAACACTGGGAGATAGTACTTCCTGAGGTTTTGCATTCAGTTAGGTCGCTCTTATGTACAGCAACCAATGAAACCCCTCATGAACGTTTCTTTAGGTTTCAGCGACGCTCTAGTCTTGGAAATACATTACCATCATGGCTTTTGACTCCTGGACCCGTACTATTGCGACGACATGTTAGGTCTAGCAAACATGAACCGTTAACTGATCAGGTTCAACTCATGAATGCAAACCCAATGTATGCAAATGTCAAATATCCAGACGGAAGAGAATCAACTGTGTCTACTCGTGATTTAGCTCCAAGTCCTGAGGGTGCAATGATTCCTGTACACCAGGTTGAATCGTTAAGAGAGATGGAGTCCCCAAATACACCTGGAGTGCAGGATGCACAAACTCATGTTACACCTGATGTGCAGGATGCACAAACTCATGACAGTTCACAAACTAATGATAACTGTGATTCTCATGTGCCCAGTGAGCCCACTGAGCTAAGAAGATCCACTTGTGTGTCAAGACCTCCTGATCGCTACGGATGGGATTAAACCAATAAATTTGTTTAGTTTAACAGTGAAATTTTCTAGGAGGGGAGAATGTAGTATTATTATTTGTGGTAAGTCCTAGCTATATTCAACTATTTCTTTAGTTGTTTTCTAATGTTAATGTTTTTGTAGCATGATTGTCATAAGTTATGTGCTTGTGTTCATGTGTGCATGAATGTTGTTAGTTATTGTCTGTTTTTCTGTTACAGATGTGGTAGTTTGGTAATGTGTTGAATAAAGCTTGGAATCTGTCACCAAGTGTTTACTTTTATTACACATAGCAAAACTGGAATTAAATTTCAACAACACCTCATTAAATACAATCTCAAGAGATCAATTTCTCAGTTAAATGAAGCAGCAATAGTACCACATTATGAATAATTACCTTCAGCAAAGGTAACACATCAAAATTAAGCAGTTTCATGCACTAATTTGGCCACACAGCAAATGAAAAAAGGTATAGAATGCACTCTAGACATAGTAGTGCACAATCTCCTAATACACACAATGATTAATATCACCTCTAACAGGCTTTAACCCTCTTACGCAGATTGGACGTATTAAACGTCGAGTCAAAATGTCTCCCGTATGCAGATTGGACGTATGATACGTCGACTCAAAAAAGTTTTTTTTTAAATTCGTGGAAAAATACTTAATAGGCCTACCAGCCGAAAACTTTTCAATCACGCACCTTGGGGGATGCTGGGAGTTCACGGATCAAGGCGTTGTTTTGTTTACAATCGTTACGCAGGCGCGCAAGCGCGAATTTCTTTCTTATCACACTAAAAAGAATTAGTGACACATCTCAAAAATTATTTCGTCACTTTGACATAATTTTTGCACCATTTTAAATTATCCGTTACATGGAGTATTACATATGAAAATGTGCGCAATTTCATGTAGAATACAACAATAAAATACTCATCATTGTAGCTTTTATCAGTTTTGAAATATTTTCATATAAATAACAATAAGTGGCAAAATTTCAACCTTCGGTCAACTTTGACTCTACCGAAATGGTTGAAAAACGCAATTGTAAGCTAAAACTCTTATATTCTAGTAATATTCAATCACTTGCCTTCATTTTGCAACAAATTGGACGTCTCTAGCACAATATTTCGATTTATGGTGAATTTATGAAAAAAACTTTTTCCTTACGTCCACGCAGTAACTCTTCCGATAAATTTTTTCGTGCGATTGTCGAAATGTTTGCACCATTTTAAATTTGCCATTGCATAAAGTTTTATATATGGAAATGTGCGCAATTTCATGCACAATACAACTAAAAACAACCCATGGTTGTAGCTTTTATCAGTTTTGAAATATTTTCATATAAATCACAATAAGTGCCAAAATTTCAACCTTCGGTCAACTTTGACTCTGCCGAAATGGTCGAAAAACGCAATTGTAAGCTAAAACTCTTATATTCTAGTAATATTCAATTATTTACCTTCATTTGCAACAAATTGGAAGTCTCTAGCACAATATTTCGATTTATGGTGAATTTATGAAAAAAAAAAAAAAATTTTCCTTACGTCTGCGCGGTAACTCTTCCGAAAAAAATCAGAAATTTTTTCGTGCAATTGTCGTAATGTTTGTACCATTTAAAATTAGCTGTTACATAAAGTTTTATATATGAAAATGTGCACAATTTCATGTAGAATACAACAACAAATGATTGAAGGTTGTAGATTTTCTCTTTTTCGAAATATTTGTATAAATCACGATAAATAGAAAAAACCACATTCGGCCAACTTTGACTCTACCGAAATAGTCGAAAAACGCAATTGTAAGCTAAAACTCTTACAATCTAGTAATATACAGTCATTTATTTTCATTTTGAAACAAATTCGAAGTGTCTAGCACAATATTTAGATTTATGGTAAATTTAAAAAAAAAACTTTCTTTCCCTCCGTGCGCCGATTCACGGCCGCAAATCTCCGAAATGCATACATCGCATTCTCCTAATATTTGCTCCTGTTCTTATTTGGTGTTTTATAGAGTTTCATATATGAAAATGAGTGCAAATTTATGAAGAATACAAAAATAAATATTCGAAGGTTGTAGCTTTTCTCATTTTTGCAATATTTGCATATAGAAAATATATATATATAAAAATTTCGACATTCGGTCAACTTTAACTCATCCGAAATGGTAAAAAACTGCAATTCTAAGCTAAAACTCTTACATTATTGTAATATTCGATTATTTGTCTTCATTTTGAAACAAATTGGAAGTCTCTAGAACAATATTTAGATTTACGGTGAATTTTTGAAAAAAACATTTTTTTACATCCGCGCATTATGAATTCATGCATCATTTTGTGATAATATTTTTTCTGTGTTGCTTTGATCGTTTTACAATGTGTTGTATATCAAAATGATCGCAATATAGTGTACAATACAACGAAAAAAAGTAACTCGTTAGCTTTAACCGTTTTTTGCACAGCGCGATTTGAATACAATTATGAATGAATTTTTTTTTTCGCTACCATATATGACATTATCTATATATGATAATGATATTTGTTTTCATTTCTGATGGTTGGATTCTAAACTTCAGGCAATGACAAAAAATGAGCCAAAAATGAACTCTTAATCTTGAAAACTAAGCGCGCTGTGATTTTTTGAAAAAAATATTTTTTCCGCTTCCCTGCTCACTCCAAACCCGCCTCGGCATACAGGAGACGTTTTGGTTTTTAGGGCTTCGGCGTAAGAGGGTTAATATAGTACACACTAAATGCTCTTATAGGGCATAAATGCACAGAGGTGTCTATCTCATTACCCCTAAATGAGATCATTATCCTGGTCAACCCAGTGATCTTTTTATTTTGAATGCTAACTGCACCTGCTGGCCAGAAGATACAGCTATCTTTAACAGCAGGCAAGTTCACCACAAATAACAGTGCATTACATACCTGCCAAAGATTTCAACCAATCACTTACAACAGCTTAAGCTAAAAAGCTCACAATACATTTTGGATTGTGCACAGATTTCATAAATTTTTGTATGCCATAATAAGTAAATAACAATATTACTATAATGATGCATCTTTAATAAGTTCTGCAAACATAATGATTTCAATGAAGTTTAAAAATTAGATTTTTAATGTGGAGGTAACAAAATGCAGTACAAACTGGCAGCTACTTGTTCAGTATGAAATCAGTCTACATCAAATTGTTCATCGATATTTTTATATATGGTATACTGTACAGTTTGGTTTGTATTTTGCATATAATAATGTAACAGTATACCGTATAGTTTTATTCTTATTCTGTGTACAGTAATGCAAAGTGTATTCTGCATTACTTATAAGCGTAAACAGTTCTATGTAGTGATAAAAAGGGAAAAAAAGTTACAAAATTGTCATTTTTACATCCACAGTTTTTTTTTTATAGTGTATTTGCAAATTTCCAATATCTGTAAGGGCTTTAGATGTATTAATGATGATAACTGTGTAAAGTTTAGTTTATTATGTTAACACCTACCTAACAATATCCAAACCCATTTTATTATTCGCAGCACTAGCAACACAGCTATGTTCCTGTGACTATATTAACTTTATATAATTTCCAGTTTCAGTATCTGCACTTCTAGGTAATCTTCTAGTTATTGAACATTATTAACCCATAAATCTTATTTAATATAATGGATATATATATAACAAAACATTTCTATTTTCCTATATGTAAACTAAAACTTGAACTTCAATGGACCTTGAATACTGTCAATTAAAAAATATATATTTCTAAGTGATAATTAAATTTCATCCTTTGTTTGCAAACACTATCACTCTGCAAACAGCTACTGCAGTAAGACCCATGACTGCTGGTAATGTTATTCACTTTTAAATTTTTATATACTACAATATCTGTAAGAGATGTAGGCTGTTAAATACCCAACTGAAAATAATTTATACTGCTTACCTTTGTGAAGCCAGGATCAATCAACTGCTTTCCACTTATAGTAAAATTTTCTGAAGCAATTGTGATGATAATGGTTGTGCTCATGTATATACAATCTGGCATGAGCTGAAAATAAAAAAAATTAGAAATTATAATTTCCATACATTGCAATAAACACATCTCATGTCACATTTTATCATAAATGGTAAATACAGGATACCATACAGAAACAGAAATCTGCATGTTATATGTAATTATTTGGTGCTGGATGGTCAGTTACCTGGTGGCTAGTATTATTGTTGTTGCATTACTCAATCATTTCGCTAACCACATAATAAAAAAAATCAGTGACACAAGCCTTAATTGCACAACAAAACCCTGATGAACAAAAAAATACAGGTTATAAAACCAATGTTGTAACTACATGCAGAAGTAGCAAGTTTTTATATTTCAAATGACATGGACTTTACAAATTACCTATAAAGGTGAAACATGAGCAATTGGGAACCATACCTTGACAACGCTCAACAGTGAATAAATAAACTCATACCAACAAAAGCATGAATTAATAATACTGTACATACAAGAAATTAGTACCTGCCACATGAAATGTAACCATGCAGGAAGATATTTTTTCACCTGCTCCAGAAAAGTACTGACATATGTAATGGGAGCAGCATTCTGTTCAAATTACAGAAGGGAGCAGCATTCTGTTCAAATTACAGAAGGCTGGTGTGACTAAGATAATTCTACCAAAAAATGATATTGTAATGATACAATTAAGTTTGTTCATACTTACCTGGCAGATATATATATAGCTGATAATTTCCGACACCGACAGAATTTAAAACTTACGACACACGTAGTGGGAGTCAGGTGGTTAGTACCCATTCCCGCCGCTGGGAGGCGGGTATCAGGAATCATTCCCATTTTCTATTCATAATTTTTATTTCCACTGTCTCCTGAGGGGAGGTGGGCGGGTACTTAATTATATATATCTGCCAGGTAAGTATGAACAAACTTAATTGTATCATTACAATATCATTTTGTTCATGCAACTTACCTGTCAGATATATATATAGCTGAATCCCACCTTTGGTGGTGGGAGAGACAGAATAGAGGATTTAGGAAACACATATGTGCAGATAATTGATATCTTGATTCCTTACCTGTTAGCATAGCTGGCTTCGTGATTACTGCCACGTAAGTCTGCTTGTGCTACTAGAGTTGGCCAGCGAGGTAGAGACCTATATAGCTGTGCACTCCAGATGATCTGTCAAACAGGGGGCGAGACCACGACGGGTGATCGACCATGGGACCATACTAATGAGGGCAACGAGACAAAAAATACCACCACCTGGCTTAGTTTACCAAAGGTATCCACTTAACTAAGCTAATGGAAGGGAGACCCGCCCCAGGCGGTCACCCCACAACCATAAACACAAATTAAAAAACCCCCTAATCCTAAAGGATAGGATGAGTGTTACCTCCTGCCCCAAAACAGTGTCTGCAGCAATGTATGGTCCGAGGAGAAGCAATTTTCGTATGTCACTTTCACCTCCCGCAGGTAGTGTGAAGCGAACACCGAATTGCTTCTCCAAAATGTGGCATTCAAAATATCTTTGAGAGCCATATTTTTGTGAAAGGCTACCGAAGTAGCAATAGCTCTCACTTCGTGAGCTTTTACTTTCAGAAGCTTTAAATCATCACTGTCACTACACTTATTATGCGCTTCTTGAATCGTATTCCTGATGAAGAACGCCAGTGCGTTTTTCGACATAGGAAGATCAGGTTTCCTCACTGAACACCACAAATTGTCCGATGAACCTCTGCAAGCTTTAGTTCTCTGCAGATAGAACTTTAGAGGCCCTGACAGGACACAGGAATCTCTCACGTTCGTTCCCAACTATATCTGCCAACCCTTTGATTTCGAAGGACCTCGGCCACGGGTTGGAAGGATTCTCGTTCTTTGCTAAGAACATGGGACTTAAAGAACACACCGCACTACTTTCTGAAAAGCCGATCTGCTTGCTAATGGCCTGAATTTCGCTAACCCTCTTCGCCGTCGCAAGAGGGCGGTTAGGAAGATCGTTTTCTTCGTCAGATTCCTGATAGAAACTGAATGAAGCGGTTCGAAGTTACTCGACATCAAATATTTGAGTACCACACATCCAAGTTCCACGAGGGTACTTTAGGCTGGACTACCTTCCTAGTTTCGAACGATCTAATGAGATCGTGAATGTCCCTATTATTAGACAAATCGAGTCCTCTGTGTCTAAAGACTACAGAAAGCACGCTCCTGTAGCCTTTAATAGTTGGAACAGCCAACTTCACTTCTTCTCTCAGATGAAGAAGGAAGTCAGCTATCTGGCTCACAGAGGTTGTGGTGGAGGAAATGCCCTTCTTCCTGCACCAGGATCTGAAGACGGCCCACTTCGATTGGTACATAGCGATCGAGGAGGGCCTCCTTGCGGTGGCAATCGCCTTCGCCACAGGTCTTGAAAAACCCCTCGCTCTGGCCAACTTCTTGATAGTCTGAACGCAGTCAGACTCAGAGCGGGGAGGTTTTTGTGGTACCTCTCGAAGTGGGGCTGTCTGAGTAGATCTTTCCTTAAGGGTAGAGTCCTCGGAAAGTCTACCAGGAAGGACATCCCACCTCTTAGTGAACCAGTCTGGCTGACCGGCCCAGAAGGGGGCGGATGAGAGTCATCCTCGCTCCTTCGATGCCGCAAACTTCCTCATCACTTCCCCGAGGATCTTGAGCGGGGGAAAAGCGTATATGTCTAGGCCCGACCAACTCCAAAGTAGGGCGTCTACTGCGACTGCTCCCGGGTCCAGAACTGGGGAGCAATAGAGTTGAAGTCTTCTCGTCCTGGACGTTGCGAAGACATCCACCTGTGGACAGCCCCACAGGTTCCACAGCGACTGGCAAACCTCTTGGTGAATTGGTCCACTCTGTCGGCAACAGCTGTCCTCGTCGACTGAGAAGGTCCGCCCGAACATTCTGTACTCCTGACACGAACCTTGTCAGGATCGTGACTTCTTGCGCTTTTGCCCACAACAGGAGTTCCTTTGCGATGGCAAACAGAGAAGGCGAGTGAGTTCCCCCTTGATTTCTTAGGTATGCCAGCGCTGTGGTGTTGTCCGCATTGATCTGAACGACTTTGCCGGATACTTCTTCCTGGAAAAACCTGAGAGCCAGATAAATGGCTGACAGCTCTTTCAGATTGATGTGCCAGGACACCTGTTCCCCTCTCCAGGTGCCCGACACTTCTTTCCCTCCTAGTGTTGCTCCCCAACCCGTGGACGACGCGTCGGAAAACAACACTAGGTCGGGTTCCGAAGTTTGAGGGAGAGCCCTTCTGCGAGCTTCCGAGGATCTGACCACCAACTTAGGTGATCCTTCACCTCTCTCGTTAAGCACAAGATCGCCTCCAGATCTTGCTTGTTCTTCCAACTGTTGGCTAGGAAGAATTGAAGAGGTCTGAGGTGGAGCCTTCCCAGAGAAACAAACTTCTCCAGTGAGGAAATGGTCCCCAGCAAACTCATCCATTCCCTCACCGAGCATGTTTCCCTTCCCCCCAGAAAGGTCGCCACTTTCTCCAAGCATTGAAGTTGTCGCCCCTGGGACGGAAAAGCCCGAAAAGCCACTGAGTCCATCTGAATCCCCAGATAGACTAAAGATTGAGACGGCGTCAAATGCGACTTTTCGAGGTTTACCAGAAGCCCCAGGGACTTTGCTAACGTCATGGTCGTGTGCAGGTCCTCCAGACACCGTTCGCGCGATGAGGCTCGAATAAGCCAGTCGTCTAGGTAGAGAGAGATCCGTATATTCTCCAAATGAAGCAGCCTTGCCGTTCGTTCATTAGAATGGTGAAAACCATCGGCGCTGTGGTCAGACCGAAGCAAAGTGCCTGAATTGGAATACCTTCCCCTTCAGGACAAATCGCAGGTATTTCCTTGATTGGGGATGGATGGGGACGTGAAAATACGCGTCTTGGAGGTCCAGTGAGACCATCCAATCCCCCGGTCTCAAAGCTGACAGCACCGATTGAGTCGTCTCCATCTTGAATTTCTTCTTTCTCACAAAGAGATTTAGACTGCTGACATCGAGGACGGGTCGCCACCCCCCCGAATGTTTCGGCACCAGGAACAGGCGGTTGTAAAACCCTGGTGATTCCAGGTCGAAGACCTGTTCTACCGCTTGCTTCTCGATCATTTGTTCCAGCAGATCGAAAAGCACTTTCTGCTTCTCTCCTCGATAAGAGGGAGACAAATCCTTTGGTGTTGAGGATAGCGGGGGCGACTTCAAGAACGGGATCCTGTACCCTTTCCTCACGACCTCCAGCGACCAAGGGTCGGCATCTCTCTCTTCCCAGGCTCTCGCGAATCGAAGAAGCCTGGCTCCTACCGGCGTCTGAAGGACTTCCGACTCACTTCCTACTCTTTGACGGAGCAGGGGTTTTTCCTCTGGAAGAGCCTCTTCCTCGGGAGGCTGCTTTCGAGGAAAGTCCAGCACGAAAGGGCTTCGATTTCTTGGCAAAACGAAGCTCCAGAAGATGAAGCAGCTGCTGGCCTTCTAGAAGACTGAGCCAGAAGATCTTGCGTTGCCTTTTCCTGAAGGCTTGAAGCTATGTCCTTAACCATAGCCTGGGGAAAGAGATGGTCTGAGAAAGGAGCGAAGAGCAAGTCCGCCTTTTGCGTTGGAGAGACGGATTTGGCCGTGAAGTTACAAAAGAGCGCTCTCTTCTTAAGAATCCCCGAGCTAAAGTGCGTAGCCAACTCCTCAGACCATCCCTGACGGCCTTGTCCATACAAGAAAGTACGCTGGACAGCTCCCCCAGACTAATAGTATCAGAACTCCTTGACCTTGCATCTAAAACTCCAAGACACCAGTCAAGAAAGTTGAAGACCTCTAGAGTCCTGAAGAGGCCTTTTAGGTGAAAGTCGAACTCGTTATGGGTCCACGTGACTTTTGATGAAGACAGAAGGGCTCTTCTGGAGGCGTCTACGATGCTCCCAAAGTCACCTTGAGCAGAGGCTGGTAGTTTAACGCCTATGTCCTCTCCTGTCTCGTACCACATGCCTCCTTTACCGCAGAGTCTTGAAGGCGGTAAAGCTAAAGAGGACTTTCCTGACGCTTTCCTCTTCTCCATCCATTCATTGACTTTCCCGGAACGCTTGCTTCGTGGAAAGCGACTTCTTCATTTTAATGAACCCCGATGCCTTCGTTGCCTTAAAAGAAGAAAATTGAGAAGGAGGAGTACGAGGGGCTTCCGGTTGAAAAGTTTCTCCGAACTCCGACTGTAGCAGACGCATCAAAACTTTATAGTCCGATGAGACCGTAGCGGTTTGTTGTTCTTCCTCTGCTTCTACTAAATCGTCGCTAACTCCTTCCTCAGAAACTGGAGAAGTAGGAGGAAACTCTGAAGAAAACTGACGACCATGAAGGGTTCCTTCATCCACCTGAACTTGCATCGGTGAGGGACTGGTGTCTACCAGCGCGCCTTAGCTTGGCGTCCGAATCCGCACGTTTGGCGCGACAGGTGTGCGCGCTCGACTTCTACCAACACACGCTTGGCGTCCACTGGCGCGCACCGAGCGCCCACTAGTGCACGCTTGGCTTCCACATGGTGCGCACCCTAGCGCCACTCGTGCCACAGCTTGGCCTTCCACTGTGGCTCCGAGCGTGCCGTCAGCGAGCGGCTGCCGCTCACTGGTGCACGTTTATCCACAACAGGTGCGCGTCTGGCGGCACCTGAAGCGCGCTCCACTTGCACGAAGCGCGCTCAGCGTCGATCACTCGCTTGCGAACATGCGAAGACTTGCGAGCGGGAGATATATCATCCTGAGAGCGAGAAGCGAACTTCTCACCTCCTCTAGAGAGCTGCTGGGGAGCAGAACGAACTCTAGAGGGAGACTCGAACGAAGAGAGAGGCGAGCGAGGAGAAAGAGCGGGTCTTGACTTCTTCACAGGAAGCTTCTCATCCCTTCCTACGACGCGAAGAGCCTCTCTAGCAGCAAGAGCGTCCTGAAGTTGCTGCTGCAGTGACTGAATCATTCTCTTGTTAGGCGAATCTTCCTGCTCTGGGGAGGGACTGATCCTGTGAGCAGAGAGCGGCGAGGGGACGCCCCCCTCCTCCTCCCAGGTACGGCCTCTTCCCGAGCTCTGGAGCGACCGTATCGCTCACGAGCTAACTGAATCCAAGTCCGAAGACTCTCTAACGCCTTTTCTGCGGCGGAAAAGCAGCGAACGCACTGTCAGGCGAAGATCGCAAAAGCGGCGAACTAGGACGTGAAGCGTCAACATTACGCGCCGTCCTTTTCAGCGGACGTGAAGCACCTTAAGAACTCCACCCTTTACGTGGGGATGAAGCCTCCGATGACGAAAAACCTCCTTGAGGAGGCGTGCACGCGCACTCCCTGGGCAGTCTGGGGATTTTCATCATAACTGCCGAAGGCACGTCAGATCGGTGGGGGCTTCCTTGTAACCCTCCTTCGGCTTTCGACATGCTCCCTCCCCAGGTCCTGGAGTCAAGCAGAGGTCCAGGCCTAGAGGCGAAACGAGGCCGATCTGACGCACCCTCCACTACACAAGGGGTATCACTGCACTTTTGCACGTCACTTTTGCTCTCAAGAGCCAACACTTTTGATTCTAGATTACGAATCGACTCCAATATTAAGGATAAAGTATTACTCTCTACAGACACTGTTTCAGGGCCCGGAGGCAAAACTACAGGGTTAGGAGCATTAACAGAAGGAGGGTTAACAGGAGAAACATTAATATCTTGAACACCTGAAACACTCCTGGAGGAAGACCTCCTTAACCTATCCTTTTCAAGTTTCCTAAGATAGGTCTCATACGCCTTCCACTCAGAATCTGTTAGTCTTTCGCACTCCTTGCAACGGCTTTCATACACACATTCATGCTCCCTGCAACTCTTACATACCGTATGTGGGTCTACTGAAGCTTTCAGTAGCCTACCTCTACAATCAGTTCTAGAGCAGAACCTAGCGCTAGCTGTACTAGACCCTGACATATTATTCCAAGAAAAGTCCAAACCAAAATCAAATCAATCCACTAATAACGTGTGCCTAGCCACCGATCCAATCAATTAATCCAAAAAAAAGAACCAAAAGGGATACTCAAGTAGCAATAAGTTTCCAAATCCAGACGGAGGTGCTGTAAACAGATGTTCACAACACCGGCGACAGAAAAATTATGAATAGAAAATGGGTGGAATGATTCCTGATACCGCCTCCCAGCGGCGGGAATGGGTACTAACCACCTGACTCCCACTACGTGTGTCGTAAGTTTTAAATTCTGTCGGTGTCGGAAATTATCAGCTATATATATATCTGACAGGTAAGTTGCATGAACAAATTGCAAATTTTAAAGTGATTTATATTTTTCCTAACATACTAACTTAAAGGTCTTTATATAAAATTTTGCTTGTGAATGCAAGCTGGGATGGCTATTAACTTTCAAACAAGGTCATTAGCTACTGATGGAAGGGGGGAAGCCCTGCCCACTTGTCGTTCTGAACTCCAGTTTGCCTTTCGGCCCAGGTACCAGAGAGAGGGGTGGTTGAGGTGGTCCATAAATGTAATGACCTTCAGGTTTGTATGCTTGGAAAAATACAATTTACTTTAAAAATTTGCAATTTGTTCCTACATAAATACAAACCTTCAGTCTTTACATAGGAGACTTACCCTTTGGAGGGTGGATTCTGGGTAAATCTCTGAACTGACAGGAAGTTCTGCCCACCTGGGAACATTCTTCCTGGTCTCGAAGAGCTGAGGGAGGAACCCCATGCCTCTGGTCCGCTGAACATATGAAATGCTCAACTGTCAGACTTCTGGGTTTAATGAGTTTGTGTCATTAAAAGGTTTGGATAAATCCATAGTGTCTGAGACAATAAAATGTTAATAAAACCAATAGGTATGCCTTATTGTCAACCTCTCTCTCTCTGTCATGGTAATTGATTTATAGCAAAGAATTATGAGTTAAAGGGAAGGAAAACGCATCTTCGAGAAGTTCTGCAGCATGGAGGCTTTCGCGCATGTGTTGGAGGCGCCTGTTCTGATGATGGTTCTAAAATCGGCAGGAGTGTTGTGGAACTTGACAGGCGCCAACGTGACGTGAGGAACGCCACGATTTCTGATGCAATACTTCGTCAAGATTCTTCTAAGAAGTTTCGGTAATCTCGGGAGCCTGTGACATTCGCTGGTAAGTCACGCCCCCAGGTTGCCATATAAATACGACTGACAAAATAGGAGGGAGCAGATCATCAGTAAGAGTCACAGATCAGATTTTCAGTGAGAGATCAACAGCAGAGATCATCAGAGAGAGATAAGAGAAGAAGGAACAGATGAAGGTTCAGAGAGGAAAAGGTGCTCGAGAGTTTGATCGAAATCTGGTCAAGTCGTCCAGTCAGGAAGACCGACTGAGGTATTTTCGACATTGAGCAAGCCTTGAGAGAAGAAACTTTCTACAAGAGGTTTCAAGGAGTTCCTGCCCTTCAAGTATCAAGAATAGACATTATTTTCTGCAATATGGAGTCAAGAGGACGTCTATAACTACAGTTCTCCTTTTGTGAAGCCACCACTTCGAGCATAAATTTCCGACAGCGCAAAACTTGCCAGCAAGTATTAACATTACCTCACTGTTCCCCCAGTTCATGCAGTGTAAGATTTTACTTTGTTATGTAAATAGGAGACACCATTCTGCATTCATCTTTGTCAGTAAGCTTGTAAATAAACCTTTTCTGTTAAGTGTTTCTTTCTATAATCGTATCCCCAGTTTCAACTGTTGGTGTTGAATTCTTTTTGTTTATTTTCATATCGAACTTGGAGCGGACCTCTCTCTCTGTCGGTTCATAACATTTTGGCGACCTTGCTTAGAATATTCAGCCTGTAACAGTTTGAAACAGGGAGAATATAGAAAGAACCAGAATGAGTGAGATGGTGAAAGAGTTTATTGAGTTGGGTAAGCTTCTAGGTCTAGAGGGGAATGATCTCCGTGAGTATGTTGAAAAGAAATAAAGAGAAAAGTATGAGAGAGATGAAAGAGCGGCTGAGAGAGAGGAAAGAGCAGCTGAGAGAGAGGAAAGAACAGCCGAGAGAGAAACGCAGCAAGAGAAAGAGAGAGAGGCAATGAAAATGCAGCAAGAGAGAGAAGTAATGAAAATGCAACAAGAGAGAGAAATGTTGGTAATGCAGCAGGAAGAGAGAGAGAAAGAACGTATGCATGAGTTGGAAATTGCTCGGTTAAGGCAAAATGCTAGTAACGGTCAGACAGGCGGGAACGAAAGTGGAGCTGATGGTTTAGGTATGAGTGCAGTGCTGAAATTAGTAGCAAAGTTTGATGAGGAAGATGTTACGACATATTTCATGTGTTTTGAGAAGTTAATGGAAAGAGTAGGTTCTCCTAAAGAAATGTGGACTTTATATTTACAGTCAGTTTTGAGTGGTAGGGCACTTACTGTGTATAGTTGCATGTCTAAGGAGGAATGTGATGATTATGATGTTGTGAAAGAAACTGTTCTTAGCGCGTACATGTTAGCACCGGAGGCTTACCGTAAGAAATTTAGAAATTTGAGAAAGGATGAGAATATTACGTATGTAGAATACGGTAAGAAGTTAGAAAGGCTGTTTTTTGATTGGTTAACTTCTGCTAAAGTTGAGGATTTCGATGGTTTGAAGAACTTAGTGTTGTTAGAAAACTTCAAAGATAACGTATCCCCTGAGATTGAGCTTTATATAGAAGATAGGCGAGAAGTATCTTTTGCAGGAGCAACTAGGTTAGCTGACAAATAATGTCTAACTCATAATTTGAGTGTTAGTAAGAAACGAAATGATCCTTCATCTGGTAGAGTACAAAGCAGTAAAGGTTTCAGTTCTAGTAATAGCAATGTGAGTAAAAGTGACTATTCCTGTTATACATGCGGAAAACCAGGTCATACGTCTAAGGTTTGTAAGAGTAGAATCGCATCTAGTGGCTCATTTAGCTAGAAATTGTGCAATAGAAAGGAAGTATTTTCAGAGAAGTAGTCTTGCTTCGAGACACAGGAGCTGCTGTCTCACTCAATAGGAGAGAGTGTGCCAAACAGGGCAGAATTCAACATGGAAGAAAAAGTAAAGTTAGGTGGATTTCCTAACACTTGTGTTCTTTGTCCTTTGTTGAAGTTGAACTTAGAAAGTCAGGTAGTGTCAGGAGAAGTGAAACTTGCAGTGGTTGACAGTTTGCTCGTTGATGGCGTTGACATTACCGTCAGTAATGACTTAGCTTTATCCAAGAATGTGAATCCTGTTGTGAGTGAGATTCCAGTGCCTGAAATGGTAGTAACTAGGTCGGGTTTAGATAGACAGACAGACTACGGTCATAATTTGTTCGTGGATTCGAACGAGAGTGAGTTTGTGGATTCGAACGAGTGTGATAGAGGTGGCGAGGTTGATCTTGGCATGCGTGTGGCTGAGAACCGGACTCTATCGATGTTGATAGTGATACTCAAGGGGAAGGTGTAGCTGTCGAGGGTAACGTAGTCAATGTACTGGTATCTAGTACTAGTTACAGTGATGAATTAGGCACTAATCTTTCGGATAAGGATGAGCTAGTCAAGTTCCAGAGAGAGGATGAGACACTAACCCGAATTTTTCAATGTGAGCTGGATGATGATCTCGATGATGTGTGTAAGGAAACTTTTTGTTTACAGGACAAAGTTTTGTGTCGTTATGTTCGTCCTAAGTCAGGTAGTAAAGGGGAAATCACCGAACAATTTGTGGTTCCTAGGAAGCTTCGTGAATTAGTTTTGAAGTTAGCAAATGATGGGCAAGGACATTTGGGAGTAAATAAAACTTTCAAGTGTATTAGGAGGGCGTACTTTTGGCCTAAAATGAAGAGTGACGTAAAGAGATGTTTCAAGCTGTCATGAATGCCAAATTGCCAGGAAACCGAATCAAGTAATTCCCAGAGCTCTGTTGTGTAATATTCCTTCAGTAGGCAAATCTTTTGAGAATGTATTTATGAATATGGTCAGACCTTTGTCTGTAAGTAAGGGTAGAGAAGATTGCAAAACTAATCTAGAGTATTATAAAAACAATTTAAGAGATGTTTGGCAACTAGCAGAGGAGAACGGAAGCGCTTGGCAACTAACTAAAGAGAACGCGAGAGGAAGTCAAGGGGAAACTAAACGGAAACATGATCTAATCAGAAGATTAGCCCATAAATTGGCACTGAGGTGAGCCAAATATGAAAACGCCTTGGCCCCGGACTGCAATAGACTGGCAAGAGAGGTGGCACTCACCAACCCTTCAGGGGACCTGTCAGAAGCTATCTTAGCAATAACCACAGACCAGAGGTCCCAGCCAAGAAACCGTCTGCAACATGGAGGCCGCCATAGATTCCAAAACTGAGGCATCTTGCGGAGACGAGGACGGAGCCACCGACCTCAAATGTTCCAAAGTCAAACCCGGCCTCAGGCGAATGACATCTGAGTTAAGGTGGCGTGACAACAAAAATGCAGAGCTCGTAGCATGGTACTTCCTATGTCTCGTGAGAGGCAGGGGTACTAGTTTGGTAGCAAAGTGAACTGTCCCGGTCAGAAACAGAGGCATTAACCTTCTGCAAGACCGACTGAATGTGCCCCGACAAAGGAAGCTGAAGGGATGATTTGGGGTGCTGAGTAGCTCCACCAAGGCTTCCAAGCAAGAAGGAGTGTAAGATGACCAAGCTTGAGTCCTACTTTCCAAATTGTTAAACCCACGAATGAGATCAACAACTTCCGAAAAGGAAGACAGAAACTCCTGGGTGTCTCCCTCCTCCTGCTCCGGCACTGGAGACCGACGATGAGAAGGTGTGTAGGCTCTTCTAATGTGCCTTCTCCACCAAAATTAACAGAAGGGTTATCAGCCAAACAGTTCGAAACCCCTACTAACCTGTCTGAGCGTCGGCTTCAGAGACGGACCCAATGTAACACTAGGCACATCACTTACCTCAACAGATGACTCCACGTCGATGAATGGTTACGGGCGTGGAAGCCGTACATACGTGAGATGGGGAGGAAACTTGTATACTCGAGATAGACGGAGAACCCCTTAGAGTCGAACTCTTGGAAGCACCAGTGAGAGAGGCACGCAAACACTCCACTGCAGCAACTCCGTGTTCACTACCTTCAACCTCTTGACAAGCGCCTTCAGAATTTTATGGCGACGAATAGGCCTTGGAGAAGAAGGAGCACTAACATCACATGCACGGGCAGGGGAGGTTGCAACACGCTCACGACGTGCAAGGACGGAGGGGGTTGGGGGTTGTACGTTCGAGATACGAGGCAGAGGACGGAGCAACCCCTGCAGAACACACACCACTAACACTGCCCGAAACCACAGCACTTTTGGGAACACGTCCGCGTTGTTCCTCCCTTGAAGGCGAAGGACGGGCAAAGTCCTTAGCCTTCCAACGCTTGATACGCCGACGAGGCATAGAGGGGGAAGAGGGAGAGGAAGACAGCACTAGTTTCTTATGCGCACTCTTCTCGGAAGGCGGGGGACAAAGCAACACGTTTCCTACCAGCCCTCCCAACCGATAAGGCAGCCAACTTCACATCCAATACAGAGTCCAACCTCTGAAGCACTGCATGGCATATGACCTCAGACGGATGTGCCAGAGAAGGCTCCGAAGACAAGGAAGGGAGATGCTGCTAACTGGGCGGCAGTGATGACGTCACGGCTAAGCAAGGCGGATCAGGGGAGATGACTGGGAGAGACGTCATCGATGAGAGTGACGTCACAAGCGGCGGTGACGTTACGGCTTCCCCTCAGTGCAAGGGGGAAAGAGACGCCACTGGCGGAGGAATACACAAAGATAGACCCCCGTGACATCATCAACGGGGCTGACGCTGCAGCTTCACTCCGACTCGAGGCGGCGGCAGACACTGGCGGAGCAATACAAGATGGTCGACTACTGCTACCCAAGAAGGTGAGGCCGGGAGGAGGGGGGATGGCCTGGCCAGACTGGGAAGGGGGGGTGCGAGCCTTCACAAAATACACTAGCAACTCCTCCAAGGACGGGGTACCCCCTAGCCCAAGCGTCTTCCAAATCGCCGCCATTTTGGATGCCTCCAACACTGGAAGAGAAGAGAATGATGAAAAAACCTCACCCTTCTCGGGAACCAAAAAAGCTCCCGAGGAAGAGGGGGCTACATTACAAATATTACCCAGGCAACCTCCTGATACTTCCACCAACGAATCAATGGAAGAAAAGGAAGAGATGCAGGGATAACGCTACTATGGGGGTTGACTACTGCGGAAGACGAAACATCGGAAATAGGAGCAAAGCCCTCCCAAGTAGGAAGAGTTGAGACTCTCCGATGTTCCCTCTTGCCATAAAACTTCCTCCACTGCTCCTTAGGCCATGCCCGGCATTCCGTGCAAGGATTCGTAATAGTACAAAAATTTGAACGACACCTACTGCATGTGATGTGAGGGTTGGTCTCTGCCGAAGCCAAAAATCGAGAACACTGAAACCCAGGAACTCCGAGGCACATACGCTGACGCCGAGGAGCAGAAGAAGCCATAATACCAGGTAAAAACACACACACACACACACATAAAAGAAATGAAACGGGCAATGAACCGGGAAAAGGCCAAGAGAGGTAAACACAACTCTCGCCCAGGCGGTTAAAGAAAAGACTGGCGTAGATGCATGGTCCTTGACCACTCTTCACCCGATCTATGCATGTGTTGCCAGATATCACAAGATTCCTTGCTTTCATCTGCTTTTTAACTGGATCCAGCTAGGCGCTAGAAATTATCCTATTCTATTGTTAAGACCGAAGGTTTGTTCGTGTATGAACAAATACATAATGTCATATGGGATTCTTGGGTTCGAACCTGGGAAGAAATTCCTGAGGTTCTAGAGCCCCCTCACCACATCAAGGTGGTCCCAAAATGAGGGGGGAAAGTATCAAGTACCTGATGTATTGACTAAAGCAGGAGTTTCAAGGGAAAATATTAGAAATTATATAGCGGGTAAAGAGTTGGAGAATAAAGGAAGTTAGAGGGGAATAGGTTAGGAAGCGGTCGGAAGGGAGGGAGAAAGAGATAACTGTGATTATAAATCATATATCAGTTTAGTGGAGGTATTTCATTCATTTTGTTATTGTTATTTTCTGCATTGTCAAAATATGGTGGATGTCCAATGTTTGGGCAGTTTATGGTTGACTTTAAGTGTATATTGATGTATTTAGATTCTGTTGTGATGTCAGAGGATATGAGATCATAAAAGTGAAGATGGTGGCAGCGTCTGGTGGATGTAAACAACATGCGTGGGTTGTTTGGTTGGTAGGAGAGAGCACTCTGTTGGATAGGAGTTTTTGGGTTGTAAGTCTTGGTGTGGTGATGTTCTAAGGTATAAGCTGGAATACACTGGGATTGGAGAACGTGAACAGGTGGGTAGATTGCATATTTGTATTCAAATGGAAAGATTAGGCTAGAAATAAATTCAAACAAATCACATAACAACTTAAGTCACAAAATAAATTAGGAACCACAGCTTTTACTAGATTAAACATATCCAACAACAAACCCTAAACTAAAATATTAAGAAGAAATGAGAAGACTGAACAGGCAATACTTACTGAACCAATGAAATGTTTTGTAATGTACTCATAAAGTCGCCATGAATCGTGATCTAGCTGGCTTTTGTCAGCACACCGCATAGGAGTAATGGGAGGGTGATCACCTGCATCGTGACCCTTCTTGGGTCGTTGGATTCCTTCTTTCAAAATATCTCGCACAATGTGACCCCAGTCGCTATGATTATCTTGAATTCTTAAAGCTCCTCTATACAGTAAGAACAAGAAAGAAAAAATTTGAAACATTTTCTTCTAGCAGAAGTAATACAAGTAAAGACACCAGACACAAAAGCTATAAACTCACTTAATGATAAAATACTGCTACAAGCTGCAAGAAAAGCACTATGCAAATTATTGATTGCAAGATACAGCCATACAACAAGTCTCTTTTATTCTGGTTAACACATCTCTGACATCAGGAAAAAATTCATAAAGACTTATTTTATATATGAAAATAATAAGAATATTCATATAGACTTACTTCATATATGAAAAAAAATATCAGAATGCAAGGAAATATAAATATTTAAAGTCATACACAGCAACATTACTATACATAATAAAGCTGATGATAACAGCAATGACACAAAGTACTTAAAAGTGAGTTTCACATCACATGTGAAATGTAGGAAAGACACAATGATCTATTGCCATACTCTCCTAAAACCAAGAGATATTTAAAGGCTGCAATCAAACTCCCTTTAAGATAGCTAGATATACAGTAGTACTTAGGGCCAAAGCTCTAGCACTGTAGCCACAAAGTTATACTAACTTAAGATCAAAGTTTTCTGGATAATGTGTTGTCTCTGTTCTTGGATATGAAATATAACCTTGGGTGTACAATCTCTCAGCAATTGTCATGGCATGGTGAGGACCCATTCCAAGACCAGAACTGGCAACACGCATCAACTCTACAGTATTAAGTGCTGGAGGTCGAGGCTTTGCTTTTTCTTTCAAGTCCACTCTCACAACCCTGAAATGATAAATTTAAAGACAAATGAGATTTACAATGAAATATGCAACTGCAGCTGAGTTTATATCAATGCTGTATTTTGTCATTAAAAAAATCCCAGACACTTCAGTCCCAGTTCAAAAGGAATACAGAAAGACAACTTAGTCAGCCGCTAGCCCAGCACAGGCACATACTGATCCCTGATTCTTCAGCAGTTAACTACCTCATTCAATGACAGTGACACTCTGTAATGCTCACTGAAATCCCAAGACATGAGAAATTGATTTTCCAGGATTACCTAATTAATTTGAATCACACAATCCACTTACTTAATTCTCATCCCCATTCTGTTTTCTCTTATGCAATAAAGAATTCAGGAAAAGATAATTACTATGCATACTTTTTCATGCCTGTTTGAGAGGGTAGTACCACTTTGGCCTCAACTACTGCTACTTTCCCTTTGAGGTTACTTTTTTAGTGTGTTTAGCATTTTGGTGTTAACTGGTGCTGATAAGTGGTAAAATAACTATGAAAGGTATGCCAGTTAAGTAACTGTCAAAATAAGCATGCAATCATTTAACTGCAGACGTTGCTTTTTAGTGTGCGTTTAGCATTTTGGTGTTAACTGGCGCTGATAAGTGATAAAATAACTAAGGTATGCCAGTTAATCAATTTCCAAAATTAAGCATGCAATCATTTAACTGCAGTCGTTAAGATTTATGTAAACTATAGTTATCTAATTACTTTTATTTTTAGGATTATGCCTTCATTAATTGGCAATTCCCCAACTTTCTACTTTTACCACTTTTCTCTCATTGTCAGGAAACCTGATTTCCATGGTTTTTCATTAATCACAATTTTTTTTTTATTTCTGTGTGTAGTAAAATTTCATTTTTCTACACTAAATACCTGACAGCTTTTTTTACACTTTTCATTCATTAATATCTTTTTGTACATGTTACTGTGCCTTCTCAATATGTTGGAACTTTGGCAAAGATTTACACCTATTTGTAGTTCCTTAATTTACTTAATCTTTGTTACACAGTACAATGGAATGTACAATGGGCAGCCTGATAAGGCTTGTAATGTGCATTTATTATGAATTGATAGGGTCAATCATTTATTGTGCAGTTCTCCGAGCCAGGTCAGTTCCACATGAGCTCACCTGTTTTCACAACTCAGATTGGTCAGCAAAAAAGTGCAACCTATATCATTCCAAGGGAAGCCATAAGATATGCCTTAAATGTCAGTTCTCTTCAGCCTTGGAGTCCTCTGCTTCAAGATCTAGGCCCTTCAAGGGCATTTACAGTGCTTGACAGCTAAGATTCTACTACTTCCACTTCCTATTCTCCTACCGAGATACAGCAAACCTGCACTTGTACATAGACATTAAGAAATGCTAGATAGACCACCTATCACAGGGATCTGTCAGAAAGGTCCACAATGCAGCCAAACCTACAGCCATGCTCAGAGACGTTCTTTGGTTATCTAAGGTAAGGCTTAGCATCTCCAAAATCCTCCATTAGACCAGAACCAAGCAAGTAAACAAAGAACAGTGCCAGGCATGCTCCCGACTCAATAACTGTTCTAGTGACTGATGCCAAGATGACGTCAGGAGCCATGACTATAGCAGCACAAGCAGACAAACTTGTACTGCAATCCCAGATCAAGTCCATGCCTGGACCAGACCCATACAAGCAGAGGAGCCTAGACCAGACATACACAACTGGATAATGCCACTTCTCAAGAAAAAGCCTACGCACACAATTGTACAGGCGGCCCTTGGTTAGCAGCAGGGGTTCCGTTCCAGGCCGCCGACACTAAGCGATTTTAAAGCCTACAGCTGCCGCACACCTTCTTTCGGAATACTAGACCAGTTAACACCGCCCTATACCAGTCAAACAGCGCCGTAATCCCGCAATGGCACAATAAGTAAAATTATATTTATGTAGTATAGTACTATAGAATTTACTGTACAGTACATTATAGTATTATAAATACTGTAAAGTGAAAATAAGCCTAGCTTTAATCTTTTGGGTGTCTAGAGTAAGAAAAGATATAATAAGGTTTTATACAGTGTACGGGTAGCTGCAGTGTTCAAGATACAATAATTCATCTTACGATCATCCGATTTTATGAGAGACCAAATTACAATAGCCTAACTTTATCCAATCTTCCAGTTACATAAGTTCAAAAACAGCAAAAGAGAAAGATGAAAGTATGGTTTTACATTATACCCGTTGTGTAAACGTGTACGGCCATGAACAACAGAACGAGAAACAACTTTTTTTTTTTTTCTAAGCATGACCGAATTGGATAACAACATCCGTTTGGCTTGTATTTCAATCATCGTACTATAGTACACTATTACCATAGTTGTTATAAATGACGTTATGTAGAATAGGACTGAGATACCTTAATATAATAACTTTATTCGCTCTAGATCAAAGATCAATATAGATGAAAGATCAATCGGGATATATAATGTTAAATTTAAACCTAGTTATAGCTGAAGCTCAGAAAACTATTCAAGCTGCTAATGACCATTATCGTGCATCGGCAACAAGGATAAAACTCCAGTAAATGTATGCCATCAAACACAACCATAGATAAAATTTAGATAAAATCATTTTAATCAAAACTACTGTGCTTGAAAGAACACATTTTACTGTTGGTTTCACGCCAATATAAGATAAATAACATAAAGTTCGTATTATGATAATATAAAGAAAAATTGCGAACGGAATCACGTAATTTTTTTACTCAATAAACATGCTGCCAACGTAATCTATTAACATAAAAAAAACTTAGTTCACAATCACTACAAGACATATTCAAGTCATATTTCCTCCTAAAAACACGTTGTATAAAGAAAAATAACCTTGTCTCATATGTCAAGTATCTAGATATTTGTTTATGATAACTAAAACAAGAAAATCAAGTATCTAGATATTTGTTTATGATAACTAAAACAAGAAAATTTGCCCAGAATTGCATTAAATGTGGCGAAACAAACTTGTATTTGCCATCAGATGATTTCCAAACCAAAACAATGGCTGCTCCACGGAATACTGGCTTAGATTTACCGTAGTATTTTATGATACAAAAATATGAGAATGCATACAATATTATTGGATACAGTGAAGTAATGTATAACTTTTTAAAAGATTTATGGAAAAGATGCATATTTACTTTTTCTTCTGTGATTATCTTAATTTTCATCACTATGCCATCTACGTAGCAGCGGTATCTCGAGCTCATGCGATCGTATCTCAATTTTTTGCTCAAGTAACAAAGCAAAAAATCAACTGAGTTGCACAGATATATTTTGTACTTCTATCCCATGGAAAAACAAACAAATTGCAGTATAGGAAAATTAAATGTACGTATATGCAAGTTTTATCTTTTAAAATCAATTTATGCAACAATTGCAAATATATAATTTGTTATATAATTCAATGATAATTAAAATTTTATTATTTGGGCACGACTGAAGAACCTATTGTCTTCATGTGAAGGGCTGTTACAAAGACTTCAAATGGACATGCGTACTACCACTGTATCATATTTAAGTACAAAAAAAAAAAAAAAAACGGTACAGTGGTCCCCCCGTATTCGCGGGGGATGCGTACCAGACCCCCACGTAAATAGTTAGAACCCGCAAATGTTTGGAACCCCTATAAAAACGCTAAAAACAGCCTATTTTGTTAGTTAAAACTCAAGAAAAACCCACTAAAAATTTTCATGCTTGGTTTTTTTAAGTTTTATCACAAAAAGTGCATTTTATGATGAAATTCATAAAAAAAAAACAAGGAATTTGTGGATATTTATCATAGAAAAATACCGCAAATGAGCGAATTTTCTGCGAATAATGTGGGGAAACATTGCCAAGAGAAATCCGCAAATGTGTGAGTCCGCGAATCTGGAGAACGCGAATGCAGGGGGTCCACCAGTGGTCCCCCAGTATTTGCAAGGAATGGGTACCAGACCCCTCCGCGAATAGCTAGAACCTGCGAATAGTTGGAACCCCTACAAAAGCACTTAAAATGGCCAATTTTGTTAGTTAACACTTAACATAAACCAACTAAAATTTTTTATACCTGTTTTTTTTAACAGTTTTATCACAAAAAGTACATTTTATGACAAAATTGATAAATAAACTAGAATTTGTGGTTATTTCTCATGGAAAAATACAGAGAATAAGCAAATTTCCTGCAAATAAAGGGTAGATATGGTCCAGGGAGAAATCTGCAAAATGCGTTGTAAAAATAATTTATAAAATAAATTTATTATATCTGTACAGTATATGAGAACATAAAATGACAAATTTTCTAAGACAATTTTTATTTTTCATAGCTACAAACTGGAGGTCTTTAACAATTGGATAATCTTCTAGCGCCTAGCTGGATCTGGTTAAATCGCAGATGAAAAGCAAGGAATCTTGTGAGATCTGGCAATGTGTGTATGTCGGGTGAAAACTCATCAAGGACCACAGACCCACGCTACTGCGTTCAGTCTTTCCCAACCCAGGATGTCTTTAAGAAGACAGAGGGGGAGCTAGAGGTAGGCAGTACAACATTAAGACCTCAGGTTTCTAGCTATGAAAAATACAAATTGTCTTAGAAAATTTTTCATTTTTTCATACACGAACAAACCTTTGGTCTTAACAATAGGATAGACTTATACTTCGAGGGAGGTACAGACATCCTAAACTGGCTGGGGGCCTACCCACCAGTCCAGCTCAAGAAGAAATATCTACCGGAGGGAGACTGATGCCCGTGAGAAGCTAGATACAGTGATATCCAACAACTCAGCCATTGATATATGGGACAAATCATTGTACAGTGTTCCCCCTGTATTCATGGGGGACGTGTACCAGACACCCCAGCGAATGGTTAGAACCACCACTAAAAATGCTTATAACTGCCTATCTTGAAAGTTCAGATACCAAATGTATACCTTAAATACCAGTAACCACCCTACTTCAAATAAACCTAAAATTAGTAACCTATTACTGTATTAATCTTTAAGGTTATTATTACAATATCATTTCAAAGTCATGCTAAACATTTACCATTAGAAATATACACCTACAGCCAATAACAGAGAGAGAGAGAGAGAGAGAGAGAGAGAGAGAGAGAGAGAGAGAGAGAGAGAGCAGAGAGAGAGAGAGAGAGAGAGAATAACTCTAGATTCTAACTCCTTCCCCTCGCCACACATATATCAAAATGTCATTTACTCCTCCCGCCCTCCTTCCTCAAAGTGGATAAAAAGACTGGGAATGGCTATTTTTTGTATTAATCTTATTAATATTTAAAAA
>NC_087204.1:68498362-68567404 GCF_015104395.2 Macrobrachium nipponense
TATACATATGTATATAATACATATTATATATATACATATGTATATATATATGTATATATATATCATATACTATATATATATATATATATATATATATATATATATATATATATATATATATATATATATATATACATATATACATATATACATATACTATATACATATATCATATATATATATATATATATATATATATATATATATATATATATATATATATATATATATATTTATATATATATATATATAATATATATATATATATATATATCATTCGAGCTACAAATGTCCTTTAATGTCTAATTCGCTCTACCTCGGAATTGATATATTTTCATATATGTACCAAGTGGGAATTTTTAGTTGATAATAATTTCGTTCCCCCATGGGATTGAACCACCATCCAGTTGGACAGGGAACGAAATCAGGAACGGACAGTGACGCTACCAAGTCCGCTAGCAGAGAGGCTATAAGTTTATATCGATTCTGACCATTACAAATCACCGCCGATCTCTGTGTATTGGTAATTAGAATCGATAAGAAACCCTCTCAGCCGTGCTAAGCCGATTCGAGCGTTTGACCCACGCCAGCCTTGTTATGAATACTTATCACATCACTGTGATTCTATAAATCATTTGAGCTACAAATGTATATATATATATGTATGTATATATATGTATGTATATATATATGTATGTATATATATATATATGTATATATATATGTATATATATGTATGTATATATATATATATATATATATGTATGTATATATATATGTGTATATATATATATATATATATATATATATATATATATATATGTATGTATATATATGATGTATATATATATGTATGTATATATATAGTATGTATATATATATATATATATATATATATATATATATATATATGTACGTATATATATATGTATGTATATATATGTATGTATATATATATATGTATATATATATATGTATGTATGTATATATATATGATGTATATATATATATATGTATGTATATATATATGTATGTATATATATATATGTATATATATATGATGTATATATATATGTATGTATACTATACGTATGTATGTATATATGTATGTATATATGTATATGTATATGTATGTATATATATGTGTATATATATATATATATATATATATATATATATATATATATATATATATATAAATAAACTACAGTGGTACCTCGAGATATGATATTAATCTGTTCTGAGGCGGCCCTTCGTATAATGAGTTTTTCGTATCTTGGAACACATTTTACATGTGAAATGGCTAATCCGTTCCAAGCCCTCCAAAACACTCCATTAAATTTCATAATATAAAGCTAAATTGACCCATAAACAATGAAAATACTACAACAATTTGGACCATTCAATACTAAATTAAGAATAAAAATCCAAACCTGTAATAAAAGTGTATATTAGTGTACAAGAAATATTATTACTGTAACGTAAAATGTGGAAGCTTACCTTTCGAGTGAGGCCTATCTCCGAAAGTGGCGGCAGAGGAGGAGGAGGAGGACAAACGGCAGATAACGTATGTACGTACCTACACTTAACTTTACGAAAATACATAAAAAAAATTTAAGGAAAACTATAAAACTAAAATTTAAGAAACACCTTAACAAAACTGTAACACTTAACTTACAAAAATCTAGAAAATTACGTAAAATAATTTTTTCGTTTTTTTTCTTTTTAAATTTTTTTTTTACTTTTACGTAGGCCTTTTTTTTTTTTTTTTTTTTTTTTTACAGAATTTTAACTTCATCACCACATTCAACATTCTGTTTTTCATCACTTGGTTCTTCTTTTTTGCTTTCAACTTTCTGTTTTTTATCACTTTGGTTCTTCCTTTTTGCTTACTCCTGCTAATGCTAAAGGCCTCTTTAAAAAATAACGATCCAAGGAAGATTGCTTCTGCTACTTTTCACAATGTTCCTGAAACGACTCAGGCAAACGTCATTGAACTGTGCAAGCATACGACCTGTGTGAGCCTTTTCGGGGTGTCTTTTTTTGATAAACGATTGCACTTTATGAAAAGCGGCTAAGACCTCCTTAATTTCTGCCGTTGTCATAGGCTCCTCCTTTTCATCGCCGCTGCTAGAGAACTCCTCTTGAACGACGTTATGTTGCATGCCCTCTAACTCCTTCAGTCATCCGTCATAAGCTCCTCTTGGTGCTCCTTGAGAAGGTCGTTGATGTTGTCCTCGTCGACGACCAGCCCCATGGACTTGCCGAGTGCAACGATCTCGTCAAGATCTGGTTGTAAAACAGTTTTCAGGATCGTCAACTGTTTCGGACTCAGCAGCACCAGCTTCGCCCACGTTGAATCCCTCAAAGTCTCGGGCGGATACGGCATCAGGCCAGATTTCCTTCACGAGGAATTCAAGGTTCGCCTCGAAACCTCCTGCCAAGCTTGGTCGATGAGTTGGATGCAAATGACGATGTCGAAATGCTCCTTCCAAAATTGACGCAAGGTGAGGTTTGTGGTATCGGTGATGTCGAAACATCTTTTGAAAAGATGTTTCGTGTACAGCTTCTTAAAGTTCGCTATCACTTTGCTAGTCCATGGGCTGGAGAGAGGGGTGTGTTGGGCGGAAGAAAATAATCTTAACGAAGGAATACTCTGCTAGGATATCTTCCTCGAGGCCAGGAGGGGGTGGGGAGGGGCCTTATCCAACACCATCAGACAATTTCAGGGGGGAGGCGCTTCTCTTGCAAAAAACTCTTCACAGTCAGGCCGAAACTCAGATTTACCCACTGCGGTGAACAAAAGCCCTTGGTTACCCTCCCAGCTTCCTTCTTCCCCTTCTGCGTATTAGCCCTCCACATCACTGGAGCTTCTCCTTCAACACTTTGTGGGCCTTGAAGGCTCGAGGAGTCTCGGAGTGATACACCAGTAAGGGGCTTCCACCTTGCAATCCCCACTGGCGTTCCGAACACAGTGCAAGCGTAAGCCTGTCTTTCATAGGCTTATGCCCGGTAGCTTCTTCTCTTCCTCCGTGATGTATGTCCGACGAGGCATTTTTTTTTTTTTTTTTCCAAAAAAAGGCCAGTCTCATCACAGTTGAAGACTTGCTGAGAACTGTAGCCTTCCTTGGTCATCATCTCGTCGAACGTCTTTTTAAAGGCTTCAGCCGCTTTCGTGTCCGAGCTGGCAGCCTCCCCATGACGCGCACCGAATGGATGCCAGTCCGTTTACGGAATTTCTCGAACCAGCCATGCGAAGCCGTGAACTCTGGGGTTGGCGTTGAAGTCCCTTCCCTCCGTCGTCTCGGCCTGGGCAATCAAATCGCCGAAAAAAGCACAGGCCTTGTGAGCGAATGCCGTCTCCGTTACTGTATCTCCAGCGATTTCTTTCTCTTTTATCCAGACGAGGAGCAGCCGTTCATCTCGTCGTGGCACATGGCTCCTCTTGCTGGACAAAATAGTGGATGCCCTTCGACGGTGTAGTTGCCTTTGATGGCATCCTTCTGTTTAAGGATGGTGCCTATTGTTGACGGATTACGGCCGTATTCCTTTGCAGTCACATTCAATTGCATACCAGCTTCGTACTTCTTTATGATCTCCATCTTTGTCTCCAAAGAGAGCATGCGCTTCTTTCTGTGAATTTCAACTTTCTTGGGACCCATGACTACGTTAATTTACGTAAAGTTACACAATACAGTCTTCGCACACACGATAATATGTACTGCAACGAAATCACTAACGAATTTACGTTACTAATAAAATTGTTGGAGAGAACGAATGCCGATTGAGTACGGTAAAGTTTCGGTGCGGAGTGGCCGAGCTAAGGCACGCCAACACCTACGTATAGAAGATGCATGATGGGAGGGATGCTGTCCTATTAGAGAGAAGGATCTCATGGCTTGGCTAGCATCAGGAACCAATGGGAGAGCAGGAGGATGGTGGCGAGTCTACTATAACTAAGATGGCAGCGTGCGGCGCGAGTTTCAAAAATTGTTATGGGGCGAATCTCGGACTTTCAGAAACCTTTCGTATCTTGAAAACTTTTTGTATGTAGAGCAGTAAAATTTTTCGTCTTTGTTTTCGTAACTTGGATTTTCGGAAATTGAGCCTTTCGTATCTCGAGGTACTACTATATATGATATATATATATATATATATATATATATATATATATATATATATATATATATATGTATATACATATACGTATATACATATACGTATATACATATACGATATATATATATATATATATATATATATATATATATATATATATATATATATATAAATATATATATATAGATATATATATATATATATATATATATATATATATATATATATATATATACGTGTATATATATATATATATATATTATATATATATATCTATATATATATATATATATATATATATATATATATACGTGTATATATATATATATATATATATATATCTATATATATATATATATATATTATATATATATATATATATATATATATACATACAAATACATATATATATATATAATATATATATATATATATATATATATATTATATATATTTGTATATATATATACATATTTTTTTACCACAGAGCTGCATACATGAAATGCATATAAAAAAATTGCATCCAAGCAATATTGTATCAGTGTCTGAGATCCTGAAAATGCATATAATACAACTCACACTCATGTCTTTTTAGAATTCCATCATGACTGTGAATTAAGAGCATTGCTGCTGTTAAAGGCATCAGAACATTTTGTGGTTTTGGGGAATTTTAGCTAAGTGATTTTACTAGATTACCTTACATGCTTCATTTTAACAGAATAATTTTTATTAAATGGTTTTGGGCCTTTACAATATTAATTTCCCTTTTCTTATTCCTCAAGATAAGAGTAGCTGTGACACAGGAGCGTCAGATGACTCTTGAGTGGGAGAGAGTCAGAAGCTTTGATAAGGATGTTGCAAATATGTTTTTGAATATGGTTAAGGAGCATAAAAAAGCAAAGTAAGTAGAATTATGTGAGTTTCATTTTGTGTTAGACTATACACAATAATGTAATTTTCTTCTGAATTTGTACTTTTACTTTTCTCTGCTCTTGGCAAGCTAGATATATTTTTATACCTATTTCTTTTATTGCCAAATAAATTTTTAATGTGATTGTGATATGAATGTTACTGTTTATATGTGTAATTATATGGAATACATAACAAACTTCATCCTGGAAAGACAATGTGCACCATCTACCATGTTGCAGCATCCACAGTAAATTATACCCTTTGGTGTTCTCACATCACTGGTCAACTTTTCTTTTACCTTGTTCATATTTTCACCTCTCATTAAAGAACAGTATCTTTACACAAGCTCAGTCAGTAAATGATTAATTGGTCTTATTAAACTACTACTACTACTACTACTGCCAAGTAGTATAAGTTGATCACAATTTACAACCTCTTGGCCCCCAGATGTCAGCTTAACGTGCACCAGGTAAATATTTACAATAACCAGACTACCACTTTATTAGGAAGCAAATATATTGTATTGCAGGAGAGGAATTTTATATATACTTTCATACATATAGAAAACTTAAGCATATTATTTTCAACTTGGTGTATATCTAGCATGTATTCCAATATTGGGAAGTTTTTCCAATGCCTATATTTTCACCAGATATAGTATTCTGTTCACTTATTTCCACCTCATTAGTTTATTGTTGTTATACTATCAGTCATTTTTTTTGCATTTACTGTTTACCATTTTTATTTTTATTTTTATGTAGCATTCTTTTCTTATAAATCTACTCTGTCCTCCTTTTTTCTCTTACCTTATCAGTGCATCAGAGGAGGACTTGGAAAATGGAGTGAAAGACAGTTAGGGACACTTTGTTATTGAATATTTGGTATGATTCTCACCACCACAATATGTATAGAGGGGAAGTGTTCAAGTGCAGTGACCTATAAAAGGAATTTCCCTATAGGGGGTTAGTTCTGTCAGTGGACTTCATGTCGTACAATATAGGCATTACTTAAGGTTCTTTGCAGCGTGCCTTTGGCCCCTAGCTGCAACCACTTTTGTTCCTTTTACTGTACCTTCTTTCATATACCCTTTCGTCATCTTACTTTCCACCCTCATAGTGCAACTGTGAGATTTTCCTCCTGTTACACCTTTAGAACCTTTTCAAATCTGAGAACCTTTTCAAACCTTTACTGTCAGTTTCCATTTCAGCACTGAATGATCTCTTGGGTCCCAAGGAATTTGCGGAAAATGAATTGTACATATACGTAGCAGATGCTGTGGTTAAAATTACTGCAATTCATATGTATACATACTTGATGGTGCCGTTCAAAATATGGGCACTTAGTACATGCACATATATTATGGAAATAAGCTGGCAATTTTTCATGTCTTGACTAGGACCATGAAATTTTTGCTACTCATTGAAGACCTCATATACATCCATTTAAGCCAAGCAACTTGGGTTGCTGACCTTAAGGTTTGTGATGCTGTTTACCCTTTTCACAGAAATAGCTATTATTTGGAATGAATCGTACCTACTGTTAAAGTTAGCTTATATCTTTGCACCGTTAGGTGAGATTGACATTCAAAATAAAATAAAATAACTTGGACAATCTGCTAGGATTTACGGATTCATCGATTTCTCTCTGGACCATATCTATCCATTATTTGTGGGGAATTCGCTTATTCACTGTTTTTTCCAACAATAAATAATCACTAATTAGTGTATTTTGTTGTTGTTTTCATGATTAAATAAATTTTTATGATACAAAAGTGATTTACTAATTTTAAAATATTAATATTGATCAATACTGTAGTAGTAAGTTTAATAAGATTAAATATCATAATAGTAATTATCTCTCTCTCTCTCTCTCTCTCTCTCTCTCTCTCTCTCTCTCTCTCTCTCTCTCTCTCTCTCTCTCTCTTACAGAGATGTATGTTTTTTATATGATAAATAAATGATTTACTAATTTTCAAAAATTAATATTAATGTAAAGAGCAATCAATTCATTAAAGAAAACACTAGTGAATTAGTAAGATTTTAGTTTATAAATTAAAAAATTATGTAAGAATGAAGGAAATTTCAGTCTTTACTCATTTTCTTTCGAACTTCATGTACCAAACAGCTGTCAAATATGTCAAGTTAAAGTACTGTGACAGGAGGGGAGGGAGTGTGCTCTCTCTCTCTCTCTCTCTCTCTCTCTCTCTCTCTCTCTCTCTCTCTCTCTCTCTCTCCATTATTATTCTCTCTGTCTCAGAAATAATTCATAATTTCACTCTTGATGGTCAGATAAATAATGTTGCTGTTCAGTGGTCTCTCTCTCTCTCTCATCTCTCTCTCTCTCTCTCTCTCTCTCAAATCACACGAGGTGTATTGTTTTTTTGCATGATAATAAATTATACAATAATTAAAATATCAAATCTAATGTAAACACAACATCAATTCATTAAAGAAAATACTAAAGTGAATTAGTAAGATTTTAGTTTATAAATAAAAAAATTATGCAAGAATGAAAGAAAATCTATTCTACCCTGCATCTTGTCTTTGATGAACTCCAGGTAGCCAAGCTGAGGTGGCTTGGGTCCAACAGCTGTCAAATATATCAAGTAATGTGACAGGAAGGGGAGAGTGATGCCCACTTAAGTTCATGTAAATTCTCTCTCTCTCTCTCTCTCTCTCTCTCTCTCTCTCTCTTTTACTGAGATGAGATAATTTCTATGGTACATGTGTATATGTTTATTAATATTTTGCATAATATAGTAATAATAATATTAACTAATTTCAAAATTCATGTGATAGTATTTTAAAGAAATTCAATAATTTATCCATTTCACTCTTTTAAATCAGGATAACTCTCTCTCTCTCTCTCCACGAGATACATATGTCATAGTGGTAACTCTCGCCCTTTGTTTGGGCTGGATGTGTAAGCATACAGTATATCTTTAAGGGGATTACTACATTTTATGGTAAAATGATAATATACAGTACTAGTTTTCAAATAATTTAAAGTTTAATGGGATTTAACAATAACATAAAAGAGGCACACCCCTATATCTAATTGGCATTTTACATTGCTGGTTCTCCACACAGCAATTGTGTGTCAAATGGGGTAACGTATTATTGTACACCTTCAGCTCCCTAAAGGGGCGTCAAGGGGGCATTCTCCCTCCATACTTGTTTAATACGTACACATATGCCTTGAATGTCAAATTGAACTCACTCCCAATCGGATGCACTGTCAATGAAACAACTATAAACGACCTCTGTTACGCCGATGATATGGTTCTGATTTCCCCATCAGAGCAAGGTCTCCAACGACTCATCGACACTCGCCACCAATATGCAGGGGAATTTGATATAATTTACAACGAAACCAAGACCCCGGACATGTCGCTGCTCCTGAGATCCCTTAAGCATATTGCAGAACCACAAATTTTTCTTGAAAACCATCGGCTGGAATTTGAGCACGAATTTCCGTATTTGGGTCACATTATCACCAACAACCTAAAAGATACAGCAGATATTGAACAGAGGCGCCGTAAGCTATTTGCAACTGGCAACATGATTGCAAGGAGGTTTGTCTTCTGTCACCGAGACATGAAACTGCTGCTCTTCTGCTCGTACTGCTACAGTATCTATGGGTGTTCCCTCTGGACAAACTAAACCCGACAGACCATGAGATGTATCACTGTTGTGCACAATGACATTTTGAGATGCCTCACAAACACTCCCGGCTACCACTCCGCCACACAGATGTTCAAAGAAAAACACCTGGACAGTTTAAAAATCATTGTAAGGCGAACAGTGTCCAGTCTGGTAACCCGAGTGAGAAACAGCAGCAACTTGCTCATACAAAGCATCCTAAGGAGTGAAGCAAGAAGATCTATATTGTGGGAAAGATGGGAAAATGAGGCTTTTGTCCCCTAAAGGACTTAATCTCTGTATTGGCAAGATGTCATCTGCAGATTCTGACATTATATTATTATATTTATTGCTGATATTTTACTTTTTCATTATTACTGTGAATACTATCAAGTTAAGGTTTTTTTACATTCAATTTCCGTATTAAGCCCTCTGGACCTGACTACTGTAACCACCTAAGGTCTCTAGATGAAATTTAAGATATATAATCTGTGCACTAACTGTTATTACTCTCAATGCATTTTTTTTCTCACCAATATTATTACTGTTATTACCAATATTATGATTACTATGTTTTATGCTACCTCAGCTATTTTGTGGATAAGTGCCGATTATTCATTTTTTTATCATGTTGTCTCATGGATCTAGATTGTGTATGTTACTGTCTGTATTTTGTATATTCCATGTATATGGTCCTGAGCTGAAATAAAGGATATTATTATTATTATTATTATTTTATTAAAGTAATGGCTACTTCAGCAGCGTTACACTTGTAGAGATTCTTCTCTATTTTGCGAATAGCGGCTTTTTCAGTGCTACTTAAACAGGCTAGTAGAGCGCCTATAGAGGTCATGGTAAAATACAGGGTGGTCAAAATAGGTGTATATATTTGAATATTACAGATAAACTGCCAGGATGCAGCAACCCCGCAGATATGGACGTTTTATTGACGACATCTTGTGCAAGTCGACGCCGAGGATGAGGTAGAAGCCCTCCGTTCAAGCATTTCAGCAGTGTAGTATGCTGAATTACACAGTCGAACGCAGCTCCGACGATCGGCTCCCCTTCCTCGACGTCCTTGTAAGCAGACGGAAGACGGTCTCCGTACTTCCGTCTACACAAAGAAAACCAATTTAGGACTTTGCCTCAACGGAGACAGCGAGTGCCCCCCCAGATTCAAAAGCACCACCGTCAGGGCCTTCGTCAGAGGGCCCTCTCCCACTGCTCAACCTGGCAGGACACTCACCAGGAACTCGACCGCGCCTCCCAAGTACTTGTGAATAACGGGTACTCAATAATTATCAGCAAGGAAGTCCGCACAGCCCTGGAGAAATGGTACGGTAGTGAGAGCCCGCAGCCCCGCCCCCAAGGATAATATCAAGCTGTACTACAAAGCCTTCATGAGTTTCCATTACCGTGAAGAAGAGGACGCCATTAAGAAAATTGATTTCTGATAATGTATCCCCGACTGACGACACCAAGAATATCGATCTAATCATATATTACCAGAATCGGAGGACGCGCGATCTTATTATGAAAAATAACCCCTCTCCACAGGTACGAGACCCCCTGAAGCAGACGCATGTAGTGTACCAGTATACATGCCCAGTCCGCGAATGCAGCAGCGCCTACGTAGGTATGACTACCATGCGACTGTCGAAGAGACTCTCGTGCCACGCCCAAGAGGGGCTATAAAGAATCACGCCCGCACTAAACATCACGAGGCCATCTCCCGAGATGTTCATCATAAAGAACACGAAGATCATCGGGAAGGCCCCTGATGCCCGTCCGGTTGCGCCTGCTGGAGGCGCTACTCATCCAGCAAATAAAAACCTACTCTGAATACGAACGCAGGAAGAATTTCTACCTCTCTACGAGTATAAGAAGACCTGCCACCAACAATGACACCACCGATCATGACAACTCTATGGATGACAACGCCCCCGAACGAGGTACTCCTGCAGCCGATGGAAATCAAAGTAGCTGTGACGTCCCACAAGCGTAGCGCAACGCCCATCAATGTTACACGCGCCGCTTAGGAGGTCCAGGCGGCTGCAGGATATGCTGCAACGCCAACCATCGGCCCGAAGAAAGGGGCTTGAGACCTGGCTCAGGCAGCCAATGAAAACAAGACTCACCGCCACCAGCCAATAGGAGACAAGCATGGGGCAGACCCCCTGCTGTCAACCACAGATATAAGGAGGACGGACACCGCACCAAGATCAGTCCACCCTCAGCTTCCCAGCCCGAGGATGTCTGGCAGCTCCAGACGAAAGCTCGCTTTAGAAGAGAGAGAGAGAGAGAGAGAGAGAGAGAGAGAGAGAGAGAGAGAGAGAGAGAGAGAGAGAGAGAGAGAGAAAATCGTTAATGACTTTGATGACTATGGTATCATAGTTTTATCTGTAAAATTCAAATATATACACCTATTTTGACCCGTATTTTACCATGACCTCTATAGGCCCTCTACTAGCCTGTTTAAGTAGCACTGAAAAAGCCGCTATTCGCAAAATAGAGAAGAATCTCTACAAGTGTAACGCTGCTGAAGTAGCCATTACTTTTAATAAAGTATGCTTGAGAGAGGGTCTGCTTCCTAAGTACACTTATATTATTATTATTATTATTATTATTATTATTATTATTATTATTATTATTATTATTATTATTATCTCACTCTTTCTCTTACTTACGTATGTTTATTTGTTTTGTAGTATAAATAATTTATTTACCTTATAACTAGTTTTTAAATATTAATAAGATTAATACAAAAATAGCCATTCCCAGTCTTTTTATCCACTTTGAGGAAGGAGGGCGGGAGAGTAAATGACATTTTGATATATGTGTGGCGGAGGGGAAGGAGTTAGAATCTAGGAGTTATTCTCTCTCTCTCTCTCTCTCTCTCTCTCTCTCTCTCTCTCTCTCTCTCTCTCTCTCTCTCCTACTCTCTCTCTCTCCTCTCTCTCTCTCTCTCTCTCTCTCTCTGTTATTGGCTGTAGGTGTATATTTCTAATGGTAAAATGTTTAGCATGACTTTGAAATGATATTGATAATATAACCTTAAAGATTAATACAGTAATAGGTTACTAATTTTAGGTTTATTTGAAGTAGGGTGTTACTGTATTTAAGGTATACATTTGGTATCTGAACTTTCAAGATAGGCAGTTATAAGCATTTTTAGTGGTGGTTCTAACCATTCGCTGGGGTGTCTGGTACACGTCCCCCATGAATACAGGGGGAACACTGTACAATGATTTGTCCCATATTTCAATGGCTGAGTTGTTGGATATCACTGTATCTAGCTTCTCACGGGCATCAGTCCCTCTCCGGTAGATATTTCTTCTTGAGCTGGACTGGTGGGTAGGCCCCCAGCCAGTTTAGGATGTCTGTACCTCCCTCGAAGTATAAGTCTATCCTATTGTTAAGACCAAAGGTTTGTTCGTGTATGAAAAAATGAAAAATTTTCTAAGACAATTTGTATTTTTCATAGCTAGAAACCTGAGGTCTTAATGTTGTACTGCCTACCTCTAGCTCCCCCTCTGTCTTCTTAAAGACATCCTGGGTTGGGAAAGACTGAACGCAGTAGCGTGGGTCTGTGGTCCTTGATGAGTTTTCACCCGACATACGCACGTTGCCAGATCTCACAAGATTCCTTGCTTTTCATCTGCGATTTAACCAGATCCAGCTAGGCGCTAGAAGATTATCCAATTGTTAAAGACCTCCAGTTTGTAGCTATGAAAAATAAAAATTGTCTTAGAAAATTTGTCATTTTATGTTCTCATATACTGTACAGATATAATTTATTTTATTTTATAAATTATTTTACAACGCATTTTGCAGATTTCTCCCTGGACCATATCTACCCTTTATTTGCAGGAAATTTGCTTATTCTCTGTATTTTTCCATGAGAAATAACCACAAATTCTAGTTTATTTATCAATTTTGTCATAAAATGCACTTTTGTGATAAAACTTAAAAAAACCAGGTATAAAAAATTTTAGTTGGTTTATGTTAAGTGTTAACTAACAAAATTGGCCATTTTAAGTGCTTTTGTAGGGGTTCCAACTATTCGCAGGTTCTAGCTATTCGCGGAGGGTCTGGTACCCATTCCTTGCAAATACGGGGGACCACTGGTGGACCCCATGCATTCACGTTCTCCAGATTCGCGGGACTCACACATTCGCGGGATTTCTCTTGGCAATGTTTCCCCACATTATTCGCAGAAAATTCGCTCATTTGCGGTATTTTTCTATGATAAATATCCACAAATTCCTTGTTTTTTTTTTATGAATTTCATCATAAAATGCACTTTTTGTGATAAAACTTAAAAAAACCAAGCATGAAAATTTTTAGTGGGTTTTTCTTGAGTTTTAACTAACAAAATACGGCTGTTTTTAGCATTTTTTATAGGGGTTCCAAACATTTGCGGGTTTCTAACTATTTACGTGGGGGTCTGGTACGCATCCCCCGCGAATACGGGGGGACCACTGTACCGGTTTTTTTTTTTTGTACTTAAATATGATACAGTGGTAGTACGCATGTCCATTTGAAGTCTTTGTAACAGCCCTTCACATGAAGACAATAGGTTCTTCAGTCGTGCCCAAATAATAAAATTTTAATTATCATTGAATTATGTTTTTATAACAAATTATATATTTGCAATTGTTGCATAAATTGATTTTAAAAGATAAAACTTGCATATACGTACATTTGATTTTCCTATACTGCAATTTGTTTGTTTTTCCATGGGATAGAAGTACAAAATATATCTGTGCAACTCAGTTGATTTTTTGCTTTGTTACTTTGAGCAAAAATTGAGATACGATCGCATGAGCTCGAGATCCGCTGCTACGTAGATGGCATAGTGATGAAAATTAAGATAATCACAGAAGAAAAAGTAATATGCATCTTTTCCATAAATCTTTTAAAAATTTTGTTAGTACATTACTTCACTGTATCCAATAATATTGTATGTATTCTTCATCATTTTTGTATCATAAAATACTACGGTAAATCTAAGCCAGTATCCGTGAGCAGCCATTGTTTTGGTTTGGAAATCATCTGATGGCAAAATACAAGTTTGTTTCGCCACATTTAATGCAATTCTGGGCAAATTTTCTTGTTTTAGTTATCATAAACAAATATCTAGATACTTGACATATGAGACAAGGTTATTTTCTTTATACAACGTGTTTTTAGGAGGAAATATGACTTGAATATGTCTGTAGTGATTGTGAACTAAGTTTTTTTTTATAATTGATAGATTACGTTGGCAGCATGTTTATTGAGTAAAAAAATTACGGGATTCCGTTCGCATTTTTCTTTATATTATCATATACAAACTTTACGTTATTTATCTTATATTGGCGTGAAACCAACAGTAAAATGTGTTTCTTTCAAGCATAGTAGTTTTGATTAAAATGATTTTATCTAAATTTTATCTATGGTTGTTGTTTGATGGCATACATTTACTGGAGTTTTATCCTTGTTGCCGATGCACGATAATGGTCATTAGCAGCTTGAATAGTTTTCTGAGCTTCAGCTATAACTAGTTTAAATTTAACATTATATATCCCGATTGATCTTTCATCTATATTGATCTTTGATCTAGAGCGAATAAAGGTATTATATTAAGGTATCTCAGTCCTATTCTACATAACGTCATTTATAACAACTATGGTAATAGTGTACTATAGTAACGATGATTGAATACAAGCCAAACGGATGTTGTTATCCAATTCGGGATCGTGCTTAGAAAAAAAAAAAGTTGTTTCTCGTTCGTCTTGTTCATAGCCGTATCACGTTTACACAACGAGTATAATGTAAAACCATACGTTTCATCTTTCTCTTTGGCTGTTTTTGAACTTATGTAACTGGAAGATGGATAAGGTTAGGCTATTGTAATTTGGTCTCTCATAAAATCGGATGATCGTAAGATGAATTATTGTATCTTGAACACTGCAGCTACCCACGACACTGTATAAAACCTTATTATTATCTTTTCTTACTCTAGACACCCAAAGGATTAAAGCTAGGCTTATTTTCACTTTACAGTATTTTCTGGGCTCAGCTCGTGTCGGCCTATGAAAGGATCCTTAATATCATTCTTTCTAGGTAAATTAATCTAAAATTACCAGAGAAAAACAAATTAAGAAAATGTCAGTAGAACTGACTCGCTCACTCTTAAAAAGAAGTGTCGGTATGGCAATATGGGGCGAGTGGGAAAACACTACCACGAGACATTCACCAATTAGACCTTCCAATCAGAATCCCCACAAGAGAGAGCTGATACCAACGGGCGATGCGGCCGCTACTACTACTACTAGAGGACGCCACGGACAGCAGCGCCCCTAGCGGTCATCCTTAATTATTAGCGCCAGCGTTCGGACGCATTTTCTTGCTTGTGCTATTTTCACGGGATTTATCTCACCATTCATCATGGAACGTGCTGCCATCGCAACGGCTAAGTTAAGTGCCTCATAAGTAGTATTTTACTGTATTTTAGTCTTCCAGGAACCAGTATTTTCCTTTTAATAGGTCATATACGGTTTCCCGGTTGACTCGTGGCGGCACCATGCTGCCTCGTTAAGAATTCCCGGTCTTCCATACTGGGACTTCTTATACTTATGGGCTTACTATATCACGTTCATCGTTTTTTTTTTTTTTTTTTTTTTTACATCGAGTTTTAGCTAGGTTAGCCCTTTTACCATTTCTCTTAGTTTGGTATTTAGGGCTATTCTGTGTTCCAGCCCAGCATCCCGGCTCTTGCTCTTCATCGGCTATCGCTGGCTCCGAGTAGGCTTCTGTTCCTCGGAACAGTTTGCCTCCTCCTGGGCTTCTTTTTCTTCTACTAAAAGTGTCTTTTCCATCTTTACGATGTAAATTTAGTTCTATTTAGGGGGTTGAGGCTAGCCTAGGTGCATGTCCCATGTATTGGTACAGCCTGGTTCAACGTGGCCCTTCCACGGTTGTGTTGCTATCGCGGCTTAGGCCACTTGCGGTCACGTGTTTGCCATCGCACCTTACCCTTTCCCTTCCCTTCCCCTCCCACCAGGTATAGGGAGGCGTCTGGGGGACCCCTTGGTTGCCATGACAACCTCAGTTGCCTTCCTCCTCCCTCTCTGAGGAGGCCAGGGGTTCTCCCCAGCGGGGGGTATAGGGCGACCACTCATGGGTAACCGGGTCACCGAGCGGGTAGTTGTTGGGACTGGGGAGGAGTAGGCCACCCCCCCCCCTCTCTCTCCCGCCGTGTTTACGCCGAGACCCTCCCCCCCCCCCCACCCCCCCCCCCCTTACCCAGTCGCTCAGCCACCTTCCCTCTCTGTAACGAACGGAGTCTTCCGCCGCAGCCGGGGCACCTTTGGTTATAGATTACTGGCTCCCGCCAGCGCGGGGTGGTCACTACTAGTGGTCGTTGCTTGCCTACTATATCCTTGCATCTCTCCCCGCTACCGGAAGGGAGCTTGTTCTTCTTACCCGGGCACTCTTCTAGTAGACGGGTGGGGAAAGGTTTGATAATTATTGTTATTTTTAAGGATATACCCTAGTTTTACGATGATTTCTATAATTTTATTTATGTTGTATGTATACCATCTCCGCCGTTATCCGTCGTGGTTTCATTTCACCACCACACCTGGTTGGATTCTATCTCTTGTCTCCGGCGTAGCCTAGGACAACCAACCATATTACTACCACACGTATTATGGCGGGGCTCTGGTTTAATCTAACTTTCTCGTTCCGGCACCAGCGGAGCAACTGTTAGGCTGTAAGTGTTCTCCTGATACTTATGTATCTTTCCACTTACAGGCTACCAACTGTCAGGTCCCTGGGATGCAACGCGACGTTGTACGACCCCTCGCGCCCACGATGAGTGCAGGTCTCACGCTCCGTGTGCCACACCTTACAACGATATGATCGTCTGGCACCCGGAAGCCTGCGCCATCTGCTACGACCTGGCCAGTCAGCTGGTGGAGGGGGTAAGTCGATTATAGACTTTTTTATCGTTTTACTAACAACTCTTAGACATAAGCTTGTTAACCCCGTCCCGCCATTAGAAGCTCATTCCGCCTTTTCTTTCAGGCTGCTGGTGTGAGGGAGGTCGCTCTTGCAACCCTGAAAGCGTGGGTAGGCGGCTTCGGAAAGAACGCCGCCAAAGGCCAGCCTTACATTTTAGACAAGAAGCTGGCCGTTCAGATCTTCTCCGGAGGCAAGTCAACAGGGTATGTTGACCCCATATCCGCAGCCCCTCTCATAGCCTCCATCCAGCAGGAGATGCAGCAGTCTTTCGGGGTCGTGGCCACACAAGAGTCGGTCCCGGACGTCGCTACCCTGGACCTTAACATTGAGCCTATGGCGGTAGGTGCTGAGGATTTGTTGGTTGAGGTAGGTGTGTCGGGTGCCCAAGGTCTTTCCTTGGGCGCTCCTGGATCTTCTCCTGTCCCTTCTTCAAGTGCTTCTTTCAAGGCTTTGTGGGATCTGAGATCCCTACCCGCTCTCCCCGCTCTCTCTCTACCCCCAAAGGTGAAGGGACAGAGAGAACCGAAGACCCTAGTTTAAGACGACTTCTAAAAAGTCGTCGTCGTCTTCTTCAGCTAAAGAAGTCTTCGACTTCCTATGCGACGCGGTGAAGGCCAAGCCGAGCTCTTCATACCCAAAGAGCTCTAGAAGCAAGTCTTTCTAAGGAGAAGGCTCGCGCTCTCCCGCCGAGCCAATGCCTTCTCCGGCCTCCACCGCATCCACTCCGGTAACGCCGGTTGGAGTAGCGGGACCCAGCACCTTTGATCCCACTGCTTTCTCAGCAGTGGTGATGCAACAGGTGGGTGAGATGGTTGGCTCAAGTCTCCGCCTAGGTACAAAGTTCGAGCAGATGTTCGCACAACTGTTGAGCACTCTGTCTCAGTCGGGCCAGTCCATCCAGGATCTCTCTAACAGAGTTAGAGAGAACGAGGACCGAGTAGCTGGGCTCGCTCAGGTCCCTCTTCCAGTCTCCCCAGTAACAAGTGCTGGTATTTTCCAGCTTCCACCATATGAGTCACTACCAGCTTTCTCCATGGAGAACCCATGGAGAGTAGCCGCTTACGCTCCGTTTAAGGATGGTATGATCTCTATCCCGGAGTGTGGAACTGCAGGATTGAGGACTTCGAGTTTTATCCTCCGGGATTGACGCAGCCTTTCATTGGCTATGCTAGGCTGACCGTAGCGGCACTTACTAGGGAGGACAAGATCTCCAGGGAGAACGTTCTCTACAGTAGAGATCATGCTCAACGCAAGAATGGGTTTTCACTGCAGTGAGGACTGGGAGTGTACAAACACCAAGCTCCAGGCGTACAAGAGTCCTTTCACTATTTTGCGACGGAGGAGGAGGCTTCTCTTCCGTTCGCTACAAAATAGTAGAAACGACTCTTCAGGCAGTCCTCAAGGATGAGCCCATGCCACAGCTAAGGGAGGCAGAGTCTACTTCTCCGCTCTTCCCAGCTTTTGGAGAATTGTGGAGAACTTGCCAGCCACGTTCACCGCTTGGTAAGCTCAAACCGGACTGCGCCATGGACCAGTTCGGCGAAAAGCTCCCAAGGCTGCCTGATTCCTTGATTCAGGCAGAGTTCGACGCTCGAACTAGGTTTGGCAGGTCCCTCAATTCGCTGATCATAACAGAGATGGCTGCTCTCTCGTATGGCACGGAACCTTTGTTTAAAATCTTGGCCAAGTCCCAGCTTCAGACGGTTCAAACGGATGCTTTCGACTTCTTCCAAGCTAGGAGGAATTGCCGAAAGCACGTTCTGCAGGAGTGCACTATTAGGCACGAGCCTAATAGACTCCTGGCTTCCAGCATGTGGGGAGCGGATCTCTTCCCAGAGTCCGCTGTAAATGAAGTACACACGAGCTGCTAGCTCAACCAGAGCCTTAGAGCTAGGTGGGGTATTTTCATCTAAGAGGAAGCAAGAATCCGTCCCCACTGCTGGTAAGAAACCAAAGAAGTCTGGAAAAAGGTTCCAGCCTTACCAGAAAACACCAACAACAGCAGCAATTCGTTCAGGCCGTCCCGGTTACCCACAGGGACAACCTTCTACATCAAAGCAGAACCAGCCCATCCTCCTGCTGTCTCCTCAGTCACAACCTTCGACCTCCTACGCATCTCGCCGGCCTTCAACCCTATGTATGAAGGTCAGACCTACCCTCCCTTTAATAGACAATCGAGAGGTAGGGCAAGAGGCTACTTTCGCCAGCGTGGCGCAGGGAGGGCGACAAGGAGTAAGCAGTTTCAGAGGAGGGCGTGGTGGTCCAACCCGCCATCAACAATGAGGCTCCCCAGGTAGGAGGGAGCTGTTCCTCTTCTGTCACAGGTGGGGGTTCAGCAATTGGCACAGAGCATAGTGTCCAAAGGATTGGGTTGGAGTTGGATCAAAGATCCCCCTCCAATCAAATCATTCCGCCAAATACCATCAAAGGAATTGACAGATTATGCGGAGGAACTCCTTCAGAAAGGAGCTATTGCGAGAGTCAAGCATCTAAAATTTCAAGGTCGCTTATTCAGGCGTGCCAAAGAAAGGCAAATCAACAAAAAGAAGGGTAATCTTAGACTTGGTCAAAGCTAAACTCTTTCATTCGTTGCGACAAGTTCAAGATGCTTACCCTCTCCGCAAGTAAGGACCTTACTTCCTCGTGGGGGAGCCGTCACATGGCTCCATCGATCTTACAGACGCATACTATCATATCCCTATAGCCAGACACTTCCGCCCATTCCTAGGATTCAGGCTAGGAAATCAGACATTCTCATTCAAAGTGATGCCTTCGGTCTGAATGAGCCCCCCCAGGGTATTCACGAAAATAGCAGAAGTGGTTGTGCAGCAATTGAGAGCTCAGGGAATAATGATAGCAGCATACCTCGACGATTTGGTTTGATCTGGGCACCACACAGTCGAGGAATGCCTCAAAGCCACCAAAAAGGTAGTTCACTTTCTGGAACATCTGGGGTTCGATATAACAAAACGAAATCCAGACTTACCCCGGAGTCTCGTTTTCAGTGGCTAGGAATCCAATGGGATTTGTCTTCATCTGTCAATTCCAGTGGCCAAACGGAAGGAAATAGCAAAATCTGTCAGACATTTTCTCAAATGCAAGCAAACATCAAGGAGAAGCCAGGAAAGAATCCTAGGGTCCCTTCAGTTTGCTTCAGTGACAGATATCCTCCTGAAAGCAAGGCTAAAAAGATGATAAATCGAGTTTGGCGTTCGAGAGCAAACGCCAAATCTCGAGACAAGTTGTCAGTAATTCCACAGATCCTTCGCAATCAACTCCGTCCATGGTCAAAAGCAAAGAACTTAGCCAAGCAGGGTACCCCTTCAATATCCCCTTCCAGTGTTAACCATTCACACGGATGCCTCCCTGTCCGGGTGGGGGGGGGATATTTCTCAGTTCAAACAGGTTCAGGGGACTTGCGGCCAGTTCAACTTACGCCAGCTCCACATAAACGTTCTGGAAGCAATGGCAGTATTTCTTACCTTGAAGAGACTGCTTCCCCCGAAAAGTCTCATCTAAGACTAGTTTTGGACAGTGCAGTGGTAGTTCATTGCATCAAACAGAGGGAGGGTCCAAATCCAAGCATGTGAACCATGTCATGATAGCCATCTTTGCTCTAGCAAACAAACACAAATGGCATCTGTCCGCCACTCACCTGGCGGGGGTAAGAAATGTGATAGCAGACGCTTTGTCCCGGTCAGTCCCTCTGGAATCAGAATGGTCCCTAGACGACGGGTCATTCCGGTGGATATGTCAGAGGGTCCCAGGTCTCCAAGTAGATCTCTTCGCCTCACAAGCGAACCACAAGCTCCCTTGCTATGTGGCCCCCAACCTGGACCCTCTGGCTTATGCCACGGACGCCCTGTCGTTAGATTGGGATCATGAGAAAAATTTATGCTTTTCCTCCAGTGAATCTCCTCTTGAAAGTCCTGAGCAAGCTGAGGACTTTCAAGGGATAGTAGCTCTGATTGCACCGGACTGGCCCAAGAGCAACTGGTATCCTCTACTTCTGGAATTGGGTCTCCGACCTCAATGATTCCCAATTCCCAATCCCAAGCTGTCACAATCAGTACAAATGAGGACTGTGTTCGCTTCCTCAGGAATTCTTCAGACCCTAACTTTATGGACTTCATGAAGTTTGCGGCTAATAAAGATGCTAATATTGATCCACAAAATATCCTCTTCCTAGAATCAGATAAGAGAGAGTCAACTATTAGACAATATGGACTCAGCTGTTAAAAATTAGCATCCTTCCTGAAGGAATCAAACACTACAACCATGACAGTTAATTTAGCTATATCCTTTTTCAGATCCTTGTTTGAAAAGGTTTAGCAGCTAGCACTATTACTACTCATAAAATCGGCTTTGAAGAAGATCTTTCAGTTAGGTTTCCAGATAGATCTGACTGAATCTTATTTCACGTCTATCCCTAAAGCCTGTGCTAGACTTAGACCTTCTCAAAGGCCTACTGCAGTTTCATGGTTCTTAAATGATGTCCTCAACTAGCTTCAGATACTGACAACTCGTCTTGTACATTCATAATGCTTCTTAGAAAGACATTATTCTTATTAAGCCTAGCTTCAGGAGCTAGAATTTCAGAAACTGTCGGCTCTATCCAGAGATGCGGGTCATGTGGAATTCCTCCCCTCAGGAGAATTCTGCTTGCTCCGATCGTAGTTTTTTGGCTAAAAATGAGGATCCTCTTGCAAGGTGGGCCCCTTGGAAAGTCATCCCACTTCCGCAAGACCCTTCTCTCTGCCCAGTATCAACTTTAAGAGCCTTTCTATCTCGTACATCCTCAAGATCCTCAGGTTCTCTCTTCATGAGAGAGGTGGTACTTTGTCAGTAAAAGGCATTAGGCACAAATCCTTTACTTCATTAAACAAGCCAATCCTGATTCATTTCCAAAAGCACATGACATCAGGGGAGTAGCCACCTCAATTAATTACTTTCAACATATGAACTTGAGGATCTTAAAAAGTATACTGGATGGAAATCTCCGACAGTCTTTAAACGTCATTATCTAAAGTCCTTGGAATCTTTAAAATTTTCTGCAGTAGCAGCGGGAAACATTGTTTCTCCTGATACTGTATAGTAGTCGTAGTACAGATCCAGGTCTCCTCTCTACCTACCTCATCCAACATGCCTCACCCTATCGCCATGCTACTCGGATATCCTAGCCTTAGCCGCTGAGATCATATTAGTGGATTGTCCCTTATTTTTTTGCTAGGGACATCCACAACTATGTACTGATAATGTACTTCAGTGTACCTACCCTTATTTTTATGCTAGGGTAGGACACAATGTGTTTGTATATTTTGTAAATAAGTTATCTAAGTAAATCTGTTTTGTTAAAATTACACTGCATTATTGTTATTTACTATGTTTACTGTAATTTTAAGTACTTTACATTACTAACTTTCTTTTATGTCACTGTTTAGAATAAGTTAGCCTTAAGTACTTAGTTTATATGCTGTAATAACTGATTTACTTATATTATATCCCCATCATTTTACAACTGTTTTCATTTGTCCCTTTTTCCCATCTTGTCTGTTTCTCTGGTACTCTTTCATAGGCCGACACGAGCTGAGCCCAGAAAATGGGATTTTGACGAAGGAAAAATCTATTTCTGGGTGATTGGCTCGTGTCGCCCTATGAAACCCACCCTGTATTGACTGCCCCCCCCCTGCAGGACAAGATGTTTTTAGATTAAGGATGACCGCTAGGGGCGCTGCTGTCCGTGGCGTCCTCTAGTAGTAGTAGTAGCGGCCGCATCGCCCGTTGGTATCAGCTCTCTCTTGTGGGGATTCTGATTGGAAGGTCTAATTGGTGAATGTCTCGTGGTAGTGTTCCCACTCGCCCCTATTGCCATACCGACACTTCTTTTTAAGAGTGAGCGAGTCAGTTCTACTGACATTTTCTTAATTTTGTTTTTCTCTGGTAATTTTAGATTAATTTTACCTAGAAAGAATGATATTAAGGATCCTTTCATAGGGCGACACGAGCCAATCACCCTGAAATAGATTTTTCCTTCGTCAAAATCCCTTTATATAATACTATAATGTACTGTACAGTAAATTGCTATAGTACTATACTGCAATAAATATAATTTTACTTTATTGTGCCATTGTGGGATTATGGCGCTGTTTGACTGGTATAGGCGGTGTTAACTGGTCTAGTATTCCGAAAGAAGGTGTGCGGCAGCTGTAGGCTTTAAAATCGCCTTAGCGTCAGCGGCCTGGAACGGAACCCCTGCTGCTAACCAAGGGCCGCCTGTACAATTGTGTGCGTAGGCTTTTTCTTGAGAAGTGGCATTATCCAGTTGTGTATCTGGTCTAGGCTCCTCTGCTTGTATGGGTCTGGTCCAGGCATGGACTTGATCTGGGATTGCAGTAGTTTATTTTTTTCTGCTTTGTGCTGCTATGGTCGTGGCTCCTGACTCATCTTGGCATCAGTCACTAGAACAGTTATTGAGTCGGGAGCATGCCTGGCACTGTTCTTTGTTTACTTGCTTGGTTCTGGTCTAATGGAGGATTTGGAGATTGCTAAGCCTTACCTTAGAAACCAACAAAAGAACGTCTCTGAGCGTGGCTGTAGGTTTGGCTGCATTGTGGACCTTTCTGACAGATCCTGTGTAGGTGGTCTATCTAGCATTTCTTATGTCTATGTACAAGTGCAGGTTTGCTGTATCTCGGTAGGAGAATAGGAAGTGGAAGTAGTAGAATCTTAGCTGTCAAGCACTATAAATGCCCTTGAAGGGCCTAGATCTTGAAGCAGAGGACTCCAAGGCTGAAGAAAACTGACATTTAAGGCATATCTTATGGCTTCCCTTGGAATTATATAGGTTGCACTTTTTTTGCTGACCAATCTGAGCTGTGAAAACAGGTGAGCTCTGTGGAACTGACCTGGCTCGGAGAACTGCACAATAAGATGATTGACCCTATCAAAAATTCATAATAATGCACATTACAAGCCTTATCAGGCTGCCCATAGTACATTCCATTGTACTGTGTAACAAAGATTAAGTAAATTAAGGAACTACAAATAGGTGTAAAACTTTGCCAAAGTTCCAACATATTGAGAAAGGCACAGTACCATGTACAAAAAGATATTAATGAATGAAAAGTGTAAAAAAAGCTGTCAGGTATTTAGTGTAGAAAAATGAAATTTTACTACACACAAGAAATGAAAAAACAAAAAAAAAATTGTGATTAATGAAAAACCATGGAAATCAGGTTTCCTGACAATGAGAGAAAAGTGGTAAAAGTAGAAAGTTGGGGAATTGCCAATTAATGAAGGGCATAATCCTAAAATAAAAGTAATTAGATAACTATAGTTTACATAAATCTTAACGACTGCAGTTAAATGATTGCATGCTTAATTTTGGAAATTGATTAACTGGCATACCTTAGTTATTTTATCACTTATCAGCGCCAGTTAACACCAAAATGCTAAACGCACACTAAAAAGCAACGTCTGCAGTTAAATGATTGCATGCTTAATTTTGACAGTTACTTAACTGGCATACCTTTCATAGTTATTTTACCACTTATCAGCACCAGTTAACACCAAAATGCTAAACACACTAAAAAAGTAACCTCAAAGGGAAAGTAGCAGTAGTTGAGGCCAAAGTGGTACTACCCTCTCAAACAGGCATGAAAAAGTACGCATAGTAATTCTCTTTTCCTGAATTCTTTATTGCATAAGAGAAAACAGAATGGGGATGAGAATTAAGTAAGTGGATTGTGTGATTCAAATTAATTAGGTAATCCTGGAAATCAGTTTCTCATGTCTTGGGATTTCAGTGAGCATTTACAGAGTGTCACTGTCAAAGAATGAGGTAGTTAACCTGCTGAAGACTCAGGGATCAGTATGTGCCTGTGCTGGGCTAGCGGCTGACTAAAGTTGTCTTTCTGTATTCCTTTTGAACTGGGACTGAAGTGTCTGGGATTTTTTTAATGACAAATACAGCATTGATATAAACTCAGCTGCAGTTGCATATTTCATTGTAAATCTCATTTGTCTTTAAATTTATCATTTCAGGGTTGTGAGAGTGGACTTGAAAGAAAAAGCAAAGCCTCGACCTCCAGCACTTAATACTGTAGAGTTGATGCGTGTTGCCAGTTCTGGTCTTGGAATGGGTCCTCACCATGCCATGACAATTGCTGAGAGATTGTACACCCAAGGTTATATTTCATATCCAAGAACAGAGACAACACATTATCCAGAAAACTTTGATCTTAAGTTAGTATAACTTTGTGGCTCCAGTGCTAGAGCTTTGGCCCTAAGTACTACTGTATATCTAGCTATCTTAAAGGGAGTTTGATTGCAGCCTTTAAATATCTCAAGGTTTTAGGAGAGTATGGCAATAGACCATTGTGTCTTTCCTACATTTCACATGTGGATGTAAAACACCATTTTTCATTTTTAAGTACTTTGTGTCATTGCTGTTATCACCAGCTTTATTATGTATAGTAATGTTGCTGTGTATGACTTTAAATATTTATATTTCCTTGCATTCTGATAGTTTTTTTTCATATATGAAGTAAGTCTATATGAATTTTCTTATTATTTTCATATATAAAATAAGTCTTTATGAATTTCTTTCTGATGTCAGAGATGTGTTAACCAGAATAAAAGAGACTTGTTGTATGGCTGTATCTTGCAATCAATAATTTGCATAGTGCTTTTCTTGCAGCTTGTAGCAGTATTTTATCATTAAGTGAGTTTATAGCTTTGTGTCTGGTGTCTTTACTTGTATTACTTCTGCTAGAAGAAAATGTTTCAAATTTTTTTCTTTCTTGTTCTTACTGTATAGAGGAGCTTTAAGAATTCAAGATAATCATAGCGCTGGGTCACATTGTGCGAGATATTTTGAAAGAAGGAATCCAAACGACCCAAGAAGGGTCACGATGCAGGTGATCACCCTCCCATTACTCCTATGCGGTGTGCTGACAAAAAGCCAGCTAGATCACGATTCATGGCGACTTTATGAGTACATTACAAAACATTTCATTGGTACAGTAAGTATTGCCTGTTCAGTCTTCTCATTTCTTCTTAACTATTTTTGAGTTTAGGGTTTGTTGTTGGATATGTTTAATTTAGTAAAAGCTGTGGTTCTAATTTATTTTGTGACTTAGGATGTTATGTGATTTGTTTGAATTTTTTTTCTAGTCTAATCTTTCCATTTGAATACAAATATGCAATCTACCCACCTGTTCACGTTCTCCAATCAGTGTATTCCAGCTTATACCTTAGAACATCACCACACCAAGACTTACAACCCAAAAACTCCTATCCAACAGAGTGCTCTCTCTTACCAACCAAACAACCCACGCATGTTGTCTCCTTCTCACTTATTATTGTTTACATCCACCAGACGCTGCCACCATCTTCACTTTTATGATGTCATATCCTCTGACGTCACAACCAACCCAAATACATCAATATCAACTTAAAGTCAACCATAAACTGCCCAAACATTGGACATCCACCATATTTTGACAATGCAGAAAATAACAATAACAAAATGAATGAAATACCTCCACTAAACTGATATATGATTTATAATCACGATTATCTCTTTCTCCCTCCCTTCCGACCGCTTCCTAACCTATTCCCCTCTAACTTCCTTTATTCTTCAACTCTTTACCCCGCTATATAATTTCTAATGTTTTCCCTTGAAACTCCTGCTTTAGTCAATACATCAGGTACTTGATACTTTCCCCCCTCATTTTGGGACCACCTTGATGTGGTGAGGGGGCTCTAGAACCTCAGGAATTTCTTCCCAGGTTCGAACCCAAGAATCCCATATGACATTATGGGTTATTATTTGTTTCATACGTGAAAAACAAACCCTTCGGTTCTTAACAATAGAATAGGATCATTTCTAGCACCTAGCTAGATCCAGTTAAAAAGCAGATGAAAGCAAGGAATCTTGTGATATCTGGCAACACATGCGTAGATCGGGTGAAGAGTGGTCAGGACCATGCATCTACGCCAGTCTTTTTCTTTGACCGCCTTGTCGAGAGTTGTGTTTACCTCTCTTGGCCTTTTCCCGGTTCATTGCCCGTTCGTTTCTTTTAGTGTGTGTGCGTGTGTTTTACCTGGTATTATGGCTTCTTCTGGTCCTCGGCGTAAGCGTATGTGCCCGGGAGTTTCCTGGGTTTCCGTGTTCTCGATTTTTGGCTTCAGCAGAGACTGACCCTCACATCACATGCAGTAGGTGTTGTTCAAATTTTTGTACTATTACGAATCCTTGCACGGAATGCCGGGCATGGCCTAAGGAGCAGTGGAGGAAAGTTTTATGGCAAGAGGGAACATCGGAGAGTCTCAACTCTTCCTACTTGGGAGGGCTTTTGCTCCTATTCCCAATTTTGTTCATGAAACTTACCTGACAGATATATATAGCTGTATTTTCTGAAGTCCGACAGAATTTAAAAATTCGCGGCACACGCAGTGGGCGGCCAGTGGTAGTACCCTTCCCGCCGCTGGGAGGCGGATATCAGGAACTATTCCCATTTTCTAATTCATATTTTTTTCTGTCGCCGGTCGGTAAACAACTGTTTACAGACCTCCGCCTAGGATTTTGAAAAACTTCATTAGCCACTTAAGTATCCTAATTATTCTTTCGATTATTAACTTGGATTTGTGGCTAGGCATACGCTATCGTAAATTTTTTTCATTGCATTTGATGTCTGAAGCTAGTTAGCCTAGTTTCAGACTTTGTTGTCTGCACGGTAAGGTGAGGCTACCGGAACTTTCGGTAGACACTCGCTTAGTATATATGACGTTTTACATGTTTTCTTTGCATAAGGTAATTAGTGTAGTAATGTGTGACCTGATTACGGAAGAAGGAGGATTCATTTACGCATTTTAGAGCGTGGGTTAGAAGCAGGAGTGTTTTCCTCCACAGTAAACAGAAGTTTAGAAATAATGAACCTTCTAACCTCCTGTAGATTTTATTTTGCCTAACCCTGTGGTATGGAGGCTTACGGGCCTAGAAGAAGTGTCTGCTAGAGGATTACATCAAGTAATCTTAGTCTAAAGTGCTCGCTCTCCAATCAGTGTTGTGAAGTGTAGTGCCCCTTGTTGTGAGGGGGCCGTCAGATCGGCCCCATAATGCCTCTAGGCCTGGACCTCTGTCGGACTCCCAGTACTCAGGGAGAGGGCATGTCGAAAGCCACAAGAGGGTTTACGGGGGCTCCCCACCGATCTGGCGTCCTTCGGCAGAACCTGTTGACGCTTCCCAGGCTGCTAAAGATCGTGCACGTGCACGAATCTTGAAGGATTGCTTCTCGTCCTCCGAGGCGTCCTCCCCACACAGGGGTTGGAGTTCTCGGAAGGACTCGCGCCCCCTAAAGAAGCTTGAGAGAAGAGGACGCTTCACGTCCTCTCTCTCGTCACGAGAGGATGAAAGAGTAAAGAGACCACATTTTCCCTTTTAGAAGAATGCACTGGCTCTTTTTCTAAGGGACATTTAAGGAGGCTCATTCATCTTGCCAGAAGAGTGATTTGAGCCTCCTGCGAGTGAACGCTCATGTATATATCATTTACATTATTAAGGAGGCTCTTCATCTTTCCAGAAGAGTGATTTGAGCCTCCTGCGAGTGACCGCTCATGTATACATCATTTATACATTATTAAGGAGGCTCATTCATCTTGCCAGAAGAGGTGATTTGAGCCTCCTGCGAGTGAACGCTCATGTATACATCATTTATACATTATTAAAGAGGCTCATTCATCTTGCCAGAAGAGTGATTTGAGCCGTTCTGCGAGTGAACGCTCATGTATATGAACGCTCATGTATATATCACTTATACATTATTAAGGAGGTTCATTCATCTTGCCAGAAGAGTGATTTGAGCCTCCTGCGAGTGAACGCTCATGAAGTTAGAGCTTGTTTTCAACCTCGCTAGCATTCCAAAAGAATTTGGTAATCAAGGACATATTCGTCTCCTCTCCTCATGGCGCTCCGTATACGTTAGTAACGTTCGCTTTACTTCGAAAAGCAAGCTGATAAGTTTGACGGCCGGCAAGCTGCTTTGCACAGCAACAACTTATGTCTCTGGTCGGCATAAGAAGGGCAATTTAGACGTGAGGAAGCTTTTGGAGGTGCTCGACGTCCTATAAGTAGAGACATTCTCCAGGACGCTCGGCAAGCTCCTTGCGGAAGACGGAAAGGCAATACCGTCTTACCTTTAGTGTTCACACTCTTCAGGACATCCTGCGGCTCTCCATGGAGACTCGCATGAGGACGCCTTAAAATATTCAAGTCATACGCAAAACGCGGTTCGTCATAACATTGAGATGTTGGCAAGGTCGCTCGCCAAGACGCCTCTTGGCGGGCCTTGCATGCATCAAGGCGCTCAACGAGTTCCTCTCTGAAACGTCGTTCAGAAGACTTGGTGTTCTCTGCTCAGACACGCTCGTAGATAAGCAGGACGTTTTTTGAGGACGCTCAGCAGGACGCTTTACAGGACGCTAAGCAGAGCTCGGCAGAACGCTCCGCAGGACGCTTTCCAGCAGCTTTTGAGGCGGCTCAGCAGGACGCTTTTGTGGACATTCGCCAGGACGCTTCGGTGGAAGCTCGGCAGGACGCTTTGCGAGAGAAAAGACTTGTTGAAGGCGTCTTATTTGCTGTTGAGGACATTTCTTTACAGAAATTTTTAAAAGGATTCGGAGTTAGCGGAGAGACATACCCGAATTTTTTCTTCGATCTCTCTTTCCTCTTCATCGATTTCTTTGAGAATCGGGAAGATTATATACTTGGATTCCTGGGTGACTTTCGGTCATGTTAAAGGGTTTTCCCCTATTAGCAAAGTGCTAATAGTTTTTTGTCAAGTCAGGACGTTTTCCCCATTGTCATTTAAGTGGGGACCCCTCATAAATGGGGTAGTTCTCATTGACATAGATTTTAACGTTTTTATCGTTTAAGCGGATAAACTCATTAACAAATTTCGGAAGAGGCTCTCATTTCATTTTCAGAGGCTCATCCGGGGTTAAGAGAAAGACTTGTAGACTATCCAGGAAGTCTTTTGTCCAATATCATAAGAACATTGAACGGGTCTTTTTCGATCCTCGGTTCTCTCTTGATGATCTCTATTCGAATATTACTCCCTTTTCTTGGAAAAGAGTCTTGGCAAAGAGTCAAGGAGTTCTTTTAAAAGTCTCGTTCATTAGAACAGTGGACAGTCGTTTTCCTTCTTTCTCTCTTCCTCGTCGAGGAAAGAGGTAGTAGAGAATTCGATGTTCAAAATTACTACCAATACTACGTAGTTTATCTTTGCGTCATTTTGCTAACGCATGGGTCAAGTCATATACGCATATCGTATTTACCTCTGCGGATAGAAGCCGAAAGAACTGTTGTTCTAATGTATTTATTTGACACTCCCTTCAACCTTCCAAGAGTTTTTCGGAGTAAGAACAACTCTTCAGGTATTGTTACGACAACACCAACTCAGCTTCTGTATTTAGCGAATTCTGTTTCGTTTAAATAGGCCTGCTTGAGAGTTTCCTTTTGCTCGATAATATCATACCTATTCCTTCGTAAAGGGAGTAGCTGGCAACTCAGGCAGATAGTATTCTGTTCACCATTGAAGCTTTTCTTCGAGGAAGACTTCTCCTTCACTCTTTTTGATAGAGATCGAAGGTGGTCGATCTCCAATCCTTATTTTGTTTTTCTTGAAGGAAAGAATTTAGGATGGAGATCGTTGTTCAGAATACTATAAATATACTACGTATATTAACCTCGCGGGACATGATTCTACTAAGCAGTTGAATTGTCCGAGGGGTAGGCGCATATCCTAGTTATTCTACGGATTGCGACTTAGACGAGAAGTATTCTAATTGAACGCAACACCAACTCAGCTTCTGTATTTAGCGAATTTTGTTTCCGTTTAAATATGCCCTGCTTGAGAGTCCCTTTTTGCTCGATAATTTCATACCTTATCCCTTCGTAAAAGGAGTAGCTGGCAATCAGGCACATAGTGCGAGACGATGATCAAGGCTGCTGTTACTGTGATCTACGCAGTACCGGCTAGCGGTCGGTGTCATGCACGGTTGGTTACGTCTCTCTCCCTTGCGGGAATGGCTTAATAAACCGTCTCTCTGCCCTACAATCATGGATTTTAGCCTCGGGTTGAGGAAATTTCTAGTAATCTTGAATGATCATACCTGCCGTTTACTTAGAAAAATTTCAACAAGATATCTCTTATACTTGTTAGGTGGCGGGTTTACCGCACGGTAACATTCTGTACGAATCTACCGCGGCATAGCACTATAATAATGCTCTCCTGCTTATGCAAAGCGCAGCCTTATTTAGGGAAGAAGCAGGCTGAGTGAGGGAATGGATGAGTTTGCTGGGGACCATTTCCTCGCTGGAGAAGCTTGTTTGTCCCCGGTTTTTCCCCTGAATAAACAGCAATTCAGACCTCTACAAATTTTCCTCACGAAGAAATTGGAATAACATCAAAGATCTTGTAATTCTAATTTTCTCTCAACGGCTTGAGGATCACCTCAGGTGATAGCGAGAGGGTGCCAGACATCCGAACAGAGAACAGATGTTCTGGCACATTGTCTGAAAGAATTGGAAACCAAATTGATCGGCTCTCCAGTTCCTCGAAGGGTGAGGTTGGATCGAGTGGCCCAAATCATCTCGGATAATTTCTCAGCTCTCTCATAGCTCGAGAAGAGAGAATTGGTTATGGGCTTGGGCACGGAAAGTAACGATCCTCAAGAGGTTCGTTAAACTAGTGCACGTCCGTGGGGTCTTCTCGATCGAAGGCAACAACTACTGACGTCTGAGTAATCCTCACTTAGAAAGTATGTCGAAAGTGAGGAGAGACTGAGGGCGTCCTTTCGTTAAGTTTTTCGTAATATTGAAGACGAGGAGCTTCCTCTTAAGTTGTTCCCTTATTCATGATCCTAGAGGATTAGCTTTAGTCGCCACATGTTGGCCTCTAAGAGGTTGGATTCACAGAGGTCAGGTAATTCAGAAAATTGTCCAAAAGACCCTTCCCGAGAGAATCGGTGTAATCTAACATCGTCACTTAGTGAAGTATCTAATATCTCTCCTCTCTGAGTCTGAAGGACGTTCAGACTATCGAGAAGCGATAAGATCTTCAAGATTAATGGCAGTCTCTTGGCCAAGGCAAAGCAAGTGCTGCCTATTTTCAGTTTTCAATCGGAGGGGCCGTTTCTGGAGATAGTGAAGGGAAATGGACTGTTCCTCCACCTCGACCTCTGAATTTCGTTATGGTTCTATCTTTCCGTATGAAGTATGAGATAAGATAGAAGTCCTAACTATTGTAGAATATGCAAATATGTTGTTGACGGCCTCTAGGCTCAGAGATTCGGTTCTGTCAAACAACAAAGCTTCACGATCTTGAGGTCTGTGGAGATCTTGAAATTCTCTGGATCAACAAAGTTTCCGGCATGGAACTTAGACGTAGTCTGAGTTTCTGATGCCAAAAGCATTTCGAACCTATCCTTTCTGCGAACTTAATACACGTGACCAGAAAGGCTAATATTCTAACCGCTCTATCTAGCCACGGCAAGGAGGGTTAGTGAGGTTTAGCCATCATCAGAGGTTTTGGCTTTAAAGGACATAATGCGGTCTGTCCTCTAAGCCTTCCGTTCTTGATAAGAACGAAAACCTGTCTAACCCTTGACCGAAGGCTTGGAGACCAAGGGTATGGCACAAATTATAGGGCAAGGGCATTAGAGAGTCCTGTGCCCTGTAGGGTCTCTCAAGTTTTATCTTGATAAAACTATAGAAAGTCAAGGTCAACGGACAATCTGCGGTGTCCGTAAAAAGACCAAACTGGTTCATGTCCAAGAACACCCTGGCATTATAGCCAAGGAGTTCTTTTAAGAGGTCTCATTCATTATGTTTGCATAAAGATTTGAGATTTTTTTCTTAATATCAATGCTCAAGAGGTGAGGCGCGGCCTCGGAAGCATTTCAACAGAGCATGACACTCAGTAACATCCTGAGTGTCACGCTTTAGCGAAGCAACTCTGGGTTCGCTTCACACTCCCGACAATCTGCGTGTTCCGTAAAAAAGACCAGACTGGTTCATGTCCCAAGAACACCTGGCATTATAGCCAAGGAGTTCTTTTAAGAGGTCTCATTCATTATGTTTGCATAAAGATTTGAGATTTTTCTTAATATGAAATGCTCAAGAGGTGAGGGCGCGGCCTCGGAAGCATTTCAACAGAGCATGACACTCAGTAACATCCTGAGTGCCACGCTTTAGCGAAGCAACTCTGTGTTCGCTTCACACTCCCGACGGGATGTGAAGACGACATTTCAGATCCGTAAGTCGCTAGGACCTACATATCCGTAGATATATTATTGGGTGCAGGAAGCAACACGAATCCTAATCCTATAGAAAAGGGATAGTGTGCTTTTAAACTTTGAAGGGTTGGTCGCTTGAGGGCGCGTTCCTTTTCTTTAGCCTAGAAGTTATGGAACTAACTTTGATAGGTTAGGTCAGGTGGTGGTTTTAGCTTCGGTGCCCTCAGAAGTATGGTCATATGGTCTAGTCACATTGTGGTCACGCCCCCCGTTGACAGATCATCTAGAGCGCACCAGCATTACAGGTCTCTACCTCGCTGGCAACTCTAGTAACGCAGAAGCAGACTTTGGTGACAGTAATCACGAAGTCGGCTATGCTAACAGGTCAGGAACCAAGATGTATATCATCTACTTAATTTAGTTTCCCAAAAATCCTATTCTGTCTCTTCCCACCATCCGAAGGTGGGATTCAGCTATATATATATCTGTCAGGTAAGTTTCATGAACAAAATGTTATTGTTATAATACAATTAAGTTTGTTCATACTTACCTGGCAGATATATATAATTAAAGTGCCCACCCACCTCCCCTCAGGAGACAGTGGCACTGATAAAATATGAATAGAAAATGGGAATAGTTCCTGATATCCGCCTCCCAGCGGCGGGAATGGGTACTACCACCTGGCCGCCGCCCACTGCGTGTGCCGCGAATTTTTAAATACTGTCGGACTTCAGAAAATACAGTATATATATATCTGCCAGGTAAGTATGAACAAACTTAATTGTATTATAACAATAACATGTTTCGTCTTCCGCAGGTAGTCAACCCCCATAGTAGCGTTGTCCCTGCATCTCCTTCCTTTTTCTTCCATTGATTTGTTGCTGGAAGTATCAGGAGGTTGCCAGGGTAATATTTATAATGTAGCCCCCTCTTCCTCGGGAGCTTTTTTGGTTCCCGAGAAGGGTGAGGTTTTTCATCATTCTCTTCTCTTCCAGTGTTGGAGGCATCCAAAATGGCGGCGATTTGGAAGACGCTTGGGCTAGGGGGTACCCCATCATTGGAGGGGTTGCTAGTGCATTTTGTGAAGGCTCGCACCCCCCCTTCCCAGTCTGGCCAGGCCATCCCCCCTCCTCCCGGCCTCATCTTCGTGGGTAGCAGCAGTTGACCATCTTGTATTGCTCCGCCAGTGTCTGCCGCCGCCTCGAGTCGGAGTGAAGCTGCAGCGTCAGCCCCGTTGATGATGTCACGGGGGTCCATCTTTGTGTATTCCTCCGCCAGTGGCGTCTCTTTCCCCTTGCACTGAGGGGAAGCCATAACGTCACCGCCGCTTGTGACGTCATTCTCATCGATGACGTCTCTCCCAGTCATCTCCCCTGATCCGCCTTGCTTAGCCGTGACGTCATCACTGCTGCCCAGTTAGCAGCATCTCACTTCCTTGTCTTCGGAGCCTTCTCTGGCTTATCCGTCTGAGGTCATATGCCAGGCAGTGCTTCAGAGGTTGGACTCTGTATTGGATGTGAAGTTGGCTGCTTATCGGTTGGGAGGGCTGGTAGGAAACGTGTTGCTTTGTCCCCCGCCTTCCGAGAAGAGTGCGCATAAGAAACTAGTGCTGTCTTCCTCTCCCTCTTTCCCCTCTATGCCTCGTCGGCGTATCAAGCGTTGGAAGGCTAAGGACTTTGCCCTTCCTTTGCCTTCAAGGGAGGAACAACGCGGACATGTTCCCAAAAGTGCTGTGGTTTCGGGCAATGTTAGTGGTGTATGTTCTGCAGGGGTTGCTCCGTCCTCTGCCTCATATCTCGAACGTACAACCCCCAACCCCCTCCGTCCTTGCACGTCGTGAGCGTGTTGCAACCTCCCCTGCCCGTGCATGTGATGTTAGTGCTCCTTTCCTTCTTCTCCAAGGCCTATTCGTCGCCGTAAAGTTCTGAAGGTGCCTGTCAAGAGGTTGAAGGTATTGAACACGGAGTTGCTGCAGTGGAGTTTGCCTGCCTCTCTCACTGGTGCTTCCAAGAGTTTCGACTCTAAGGGATTCTCCGTCTATCTCGAGTATACAAGTTTCCTCCCCATCTCACGTACGTACGGCCTCCACGCCCGGAACCATTCATCGATGTGGATTCATCTGTTGAGGTAAGTGATGTGCCTAGTGTTACAGTGGGTCCGTCTCTGAAGCCGACGCTTGGACCCAGCTCAGACAGTTAGTAGGGGTTTCGAACTGTTTGGCTGATAACCCTTCTGTTAATTTTGGTGGAGAAGGCGCATTAGAAGAGCCTACACACCCTTCTCATCGTCGGTCTCCAATGCCGGAGACACCCAGGAGTTTCTGTCTTCCTTTTCGGAAGTTGTTGATCTCATTCGTGGGTTTAACAATTTGGAAAGTAGGACTCAGGCTTGGTCATCTTACACTCCTTCTTGCTTGGAAGCCTTGGTGGGAGCTACGTCAGCACCCCAAATCATCCCTTCAGCTTCCTTTGTCGGGGCACATTCAGTCGTCTTGCAGAAGGTTAATGCCTCTGTTTCTGACCGGGACAGTTCACTTCGCTCAAGGGGCTCTACCAAACTAGTACCCCTGCCTCTCACGAGACATAGGAGAAGTACCATGCTACGAGCTCTGCATTTTGTTGTCACGCACCTTAACTCAGATGTCATTCGCCTGAGGCTGGGTTTGACTTTGGAACATTTGAGGTCAGTGGCTCCGTCCTCGTCTCCGCAAGATGCCTCAGCTTTGGAATCTACGGCGGCCTCCATGTTGCAGATGGTTTCTTGGCTGGGACCTCTGGTCTGTGGTTATTGCTAAGATAGCTTCTGACAGGTCCCCTGAAGGGTTGGTGAGTGCACCTCGCTTGCCAGTCTATTGCAGTCCGGGGGCAAGGCGTTTCATATTTGGCTCACCTCAGTGCCAATTTATGGGCTAATCTTCTGATTAGATCATGTTTCCGTTTAGTTTCCCCTTGACTTCCTCTCGCGTTCTCTTTTGCTAGTTGCCAAGCTTCCGTTCTCCTCCGCTAGTTGCCAATCATCTCTTAAATTGTTTTTATAATACTCTAGATTAGTTATGCAATCTTCTCTACCCTTACTTACAGACAAAGGTCCGACCATATTGATAAATACATTCTCAAAAGATTCGCCTACTGAAGGAATATTACACAACAGAGCTCGTGGGAATTACTTGATTTGGTTTCCTGCAATTTGGCATTCATGACAGCTTAAAACATACCTCTATACGTCACTCTTCATTTTAGGTCAAAAGTGCGCCCTACTAATACACTTGAAAGTTTTATTTACTCCAAATGTCCTTGCCCATCATGTGCTAACTTTAAAACTAATTCACGAAGCTTCCTAGGAACCACAAATTATTCGTTGATTTCCCCTTTACTACCTGACTTAGGACGAACATAACGACACAAAACTTCGTCCTTTAAACAAAAAGTTTCCTTACACACATCATCGAGATCATCATCCAGCTCACATTAAAAAATTTGGGTTAGTGTCTCATCCTCTCTCTGAAACTTGACTAGCTCATCCTTATCCGAAAGATTAGTGCCTAATTCATCACCGTAACTAGGACTAGATACCAGTACATTTACTACGTACCCTCCACAGCTACACCTTCCCCTTGAGTATCACTATCAACATCGATAGAGTCCGGTTCTCAGCCACACACATGCCAAGATCAACCTCGCCACCTCTATCACACTCGTTCGAATCCACGAACTCACTCTCGTTCGAATCCACCAAAAACAAATATGACCGTAGTCTATCTGTCTATCTAAACCCCGACCTAGTACTACCATTTCAGGCACTGGAATCTCACTCACAACAGGATTCACATTCTTGGATAAAGCTAAGTCATTACTGACGGTAATGTCAACGCCATCAACGAGCAAACTGTCAACCACTGCAAGTTTCACTTCTCCTGACACTACCTGACTTTCTAAGTTCAACTTCAACAAAGGACAAAGAACACAAGTGTTAGGAAATCCACCTAACATGACTTTTTCTTCCATGTTGATTTCTGCCCTGTTTGGCACACTCTCTCTCCTAATCAGTGAGACAGCAGCTCCTGTGTCTCGAAGCAAGACTACTCTGAAAATACTCCTCGGAAGAGAGGAAACTACGCCTTCTGACAGAAATTCACCAAAAAATTTCCTAGAGACACTGGTTTCTTACCATCCTTCCTTTCTATTGCACAATTTCTCGCTAAATGCCCTTTCCCATTACATCGGAAACAAGTTAATTCTGAGCCACTAGATGCCACTTTACCCTTACAAACCTTAGACGTATGACCAGGTTTTCCGCATGTATAACAGGAATAGTCACTTTTACTCACATTGCTATTACTAGAACTGAAACCTTTACTGCTTTGTACTCTACCAGATGAAGGATCATTTCGTTTCTTACTAACACTCAAATTATGAGTTAGACTATATTCGTCAGCTAACCTAGTTGCTCCTGCAAAAGATACTTCTCGCCTATCTTCTATATAAAGCTTAATCTCAGGGGATATGTTATCTTTGAAGTTTTCTAACAACACTAAGTTCTTCAAACCATCAAAATCCTCAACTTTAGCAGAAGTTAACCAATCAAAAAACAGCCTTTCTAACTTCTTACCGTATTCTACATACGTAATATTCTCATCCTTTCTCAAATGTTTAAATTTCTTACGGTAAGCCTCCAGTGCTAACCTGTACGCGCTAAGAACAGTTTCTTTCACAACATCATAATCATCACATTCCTCCTTAGACATGCAACTATACACAGTAAGTGCCCTACCACTCAAAACTGACTGTAAATATAAAGTCCACATTTCTTTAGGAGAACCTACTCTTTCCATTAACTTCTCAAACACATGAAATATGTTTGAACATCTTCCTCATCAAACTTTGGTACTAATTTCAGCACTGCACTCATACCTAAACCATCAGCTCCACTTTCGTTCCCGCCTGTCTGACTGTTACTAGTATTTTGCCTTAACCGAGCAATTTCCAACTCATGCATACGTTCTTTCTCTCTTTCTTCCTGCTGCATTACCAACATTTCTCTCTCTTGTTGCATTTTCATTACTTCTCTCTCTTGCTGCATTTTCATTGCCTCTCTTTCTCTTGCTGCGTTTCTCTCTCAGCTGCTCGTTTCCTCTCTCTCAGCCGCTCTTTCCTCTCTCTCACCGCTCTTTCATCTCTCTCATACTTTTCTCTTTCTTTCTTTCAACATAGTCACAGAGATCATTCCCCTCTAGACCTAGAAGCTTACCCAACTCAATAAACTCTTTCACCATCTCACTCATTCTGGTTCTTTCTATATTCTCCCGGTTTCAAACTGTTACAGTGCTGAATATTCTAAGCAAGGTCGCCAAAATGTTATGAACCGACAGAGAGAGAGGTCCGCTCCAAGTTCGATATGAAAATAAACAAAAAGAATTCAACACCAACTGTTGAAACTGGGGATACATTATAGAAAGAAACACTAACAGAACAAAGGCTTATTTACAAGCTTACTAACAAAGATAAATGCAGAATGGTGTCTCCTATTTACATAACAAAGTAAAATCTTACACTGCATGAACTGGGGGAACAGTGAGGTAATGTTAATACTTGCTGGCAAGTGTTGCGCTGTCGGAGATCTATGCTCGAAGTGGTGGCTTCACAAAAGGAGAACTGTAGTTATAGACGTCCTCTTGACTCCGTATTGCAGAAAATAATGTCTGTTTCTTGATACTTGAAGGGCAGGAACTCCTCAAAACCTCTTGTAGAAAGTTTCTTCTCTCAAGGCTTGCTCAATGCCGAAAATACCTCGGTCATTCTCCTGACTGGACGACTTGACCAGATTTCGATCAAACTCTTGAGCACCTTTTCCTCTCTGATCCTTCATCTGTTCCTTCTTCTCTTATCTCTCTCTGATGATCTCTGCTGCTGATCTCTCACTGACAAAATCTGATCTGTGACTCTTACTGATGATCTGCTCCCTCCTATTTTGTCAGTCGTATTTATATGGCAACCTGGGGGCGTGGCTTACCAGCGAATGTCACAGGCTCCCGAGATTACCGAAACTTCTTAGAAGAATCTTGACGAAGTATTGCATCAGAAATCGCAGCGTTCCTCACGTCACGTTGGCGCCTGTCAAGTTCCACAACACTCCTGCCGATTCTAGAACCATCATGAGAACAGGCGCCTCCAACACATGCGCGAAAGCCTCCGTGCTGCTGAACTTCTCGAAGATGCATTTTCCTTCCCTTTAACTCATGATTCTTTGCTATAAAGCAATTACCATGACAGAGAGAGAGGTTGACAATAGGGCAAACCTATTGGTTTTATTAGTATTTTATTGTCTCAGACACTGGATTTATCCAAACCTTTAATAATGACACAAACTCATTAATTAAACCCAGAAGTCTGACAGTTGAGCATTCATATGCTCAACGTACTAGAGGCATGGGATTCCTCCCTCAGCTCTTTGAGACCAGGAAGAATGTTCCCAGGTGGGCAGAACTTCCTGTCAGTTCAGAGATTTACCCAGAATCCACCCTCCAAAGGGTAAGTCTCCTATGTAAGACTGAAGGTTTGTATTTATGTAGGAACAAATTGCAAATTTTTTAAGTAAATTGTATTTTTCCAAGCATACAAACCTGAGGTCTTTACATTTATGGACCACCTCAACCACCCCTCTTTCTGGTACCTGGGCCGAAAGGCAAACTGGAGTTATGACCGACAAGTGGGCAGGGCTTCCCCCCTTCCATCAGTAGCTAATGACCTTGTTTGAAAGTTAATAGCCATCCCAGCTTGCATTCACAGGCAAAATTTTATATAAAGACCTTTTAAGTTAGTATGTTAGGAAAAAATATAAATTACTTTAAAATTTGCAATTTTTGGTAGAATTATCTTAGTCACAGCCTTCTGTAATTTGAACAGAATGCTGCTCCCATTACATATGTCAGTACTTTTCTGGAGCAGGTGAAAAAATATCTTCCTGCCTGGTTACATTTCATGTGGCGGTACTAATTTCTTTTATGTACAGTATTATTAATTCATGCTTTTGTTGGTATGAGTTTATTTATTCACTGTTGAGTGTTGTTGTCAAGGTATGGTTCCCAATTGCTCATGTTTCACCTTTTATAGGTACAGTGGTCCCCCCGTATTCGCGGGGGATGCATACCAGACCCCCCCCCGTGAATAGTTAGAACCCGCGAATGTTTGGAACCCTATAAAAACTAAAAACAGCCTATTTTGTTAGTTAAAACTCAAGAAAAACCAACCCCCACTAAAATTTTCATACTTGGTTTTGTTTTTTGAATAGTTTTATCACAAAAAGTGCATTTTGTGATGAAATTGATAAAAAAAATCAGGAATTTGTGGATATTTCTCATAGAAAAATACCGCGAATGCACGAATTTTCCGCGAATAATGCGGGGAAACGTTCCCGAGAGAAATCTGCGAATGTGTGAGTCTGCGAATCCGGAGAACGCGAATACGGGGGGCCACTGTAATTTGTAAAGTCCATGTCATTGAAATATAAAAACTTGCTACTTCTGCATGTAGTTACATCATTGGTTTTATAACCTGTATTTTTTGTTCATCAGGTTTTGTTGTGCAGTTAAGGTTTGTGTCACTGATTTTTTTTTATGTGGTTAGCGTAATGATTGAGTAATGCAACAACAATAACACTAGCCACCAGGTAACTGACCATCCGAGCACCAAATAATTACATATAACATGCAGATTTCTGTTTCTGTATGGTATCCTGTATTTACCATTTATGATAAAATGTGATATGAGATGTGTTTATTGCAATGTATGGAAATTATAATTTCTAATTTTTTTTATTTTCAGCTCATGCCAGATTGTATATACATGAGCACAACAATTATCATCACAATTGCTTCAGAAAATTTTACTATAAGTGGGAAAGCAGTTGATTGATCCTGGCTTCACAAAGGTAAGCAGTGTAAATTATTTTCAGTTAGGTATTTAACAGCCTACATCTCTTACAGATATTGTAGTAGTATATAAAATTTAAAAGTGAATAACATTACCAGCAGTCATGGGTCTTACTGCAGTAGCTGTTTGCAGAGTGATAGTGTTTGCAAACAAAGGAAGAATTTAATTATCACTTAGAAATATATATTTTTAATTGACAGTATTCAAGGTCCATTGAAGTTCAAGTTTTAGTTTACATATAGGAAAATAGAAATGTTTTGTTATATATATATATCCATTATATTAAATAAGATTTATGGGTTAATAATGTTCAATAACTAGAAGATTACCTAGAAGTGCAGATACTGAAACGAAATATATAAATTAATGAAGTCACAGGAACATAGCTGTGTTGCTAGTGCTGCGAATAATAAATTGGTTTGGATATTGTTAGGTAGGTGTTAACATAATAAACTAAACTTTACACAGTTATCATCATTAATACATCTAAAGCCCTTACAGATATTGGAAATTTGCAAATACACTATAAAAAAAAAACTGTGGATGTAAAAATGACAATTTTGTAACTTTTTTTCCCTTTTTATCACTACATAGAACTGTTTTTACGCTTATAAGTAATGCAGAATACACTTTGCATTACTGTACACAGAATAAGAATAAAACTGTATGGTATACTGTTACATTATTATATGCAAAATACAAACCAAACTGTACAGTATACCATATATAAAAATATCGATGAACAATTTGATGTAGACTGATTTCATACTGAACAAGTAGCTGCCAGTTTGTACTGCATTTTGTTACCTCCACATTAAAAATCTAATTTTTAAACTTCATTGAAATCATTATGTTTGCAGAACTTATTAAAGATGCATTATTATAGTAATATTGTTATTTACTTATTATGGCATACAAAAATTTATGAAATCTGTGCACAATCCCAAAATGTATTTGTTGAGCTTTTTTAGCTTAAGCAGGTTGTAAGTGATTGGTTGAAATCTTTGGCAGGTATGTAATGCACTGTTATTTGTGGTGAACTTGCCTGCTGTTAAAGATAGCTGTATCTTCTGGCCAGCAGGTGCAGTTAGCATTCAAAATAAAAAGATCACTGGGTTGACCAGGATAATGATCTCATTTAGGGGTAATGAGATAGACACCTCTGTGCATTTATGCCCTATAAGAGCATTTAGAGTGTACTATATTAAAGCCTCTTAGAGTGATGTTAATCATTGTGTGTATTAGGAGATTGAGCACTACTATGTCTAGAGTGCATTCTATACCCTTTTTTGTTTTTTCATTTGCTGTGTGGTCAAATTAGTGCATGAAACAGCCTAATCTTGATGTGTTACCTTTGCTGAAGGTAATTATTCATAATGTGGTACTATTGCTGCTTCATTTAACTAAGAAATTGATCTCTTGAGATTGTAGTTAATGAGGTGTTGTTGAAATTTAATTCCAGTTTTGCTATGCATCTCCTTAAAGACTTGGAAACTTCATATGAAATTGCAGCCCTTAGTTTGCTAGTTGTAGCAGATTATCGTACAGTCTTTTTGTGAATTGAATGAAAGATTAGTCTTCTACTTAGTCTCTTTCCTTAAATTTTAAAGCCTGTTCTTGAGTGTAGAGGAGTATAAGGGTACATTTACTGTATTGGGATCCATCTTTGTTACTATAAATATTCTTTTAGTTTTGACCGTCATTTGTTTGGTTGTTGAACTCATGCACAGGGATCTCATTAACACTGCCTCTGCTGATGTGGCTTTCTCTGTAAGGCTGTGTTTACCTTGTCTTATACCAGAGAACCTTGCTGCTTGTGAGGGATCAAACTTCTGGGCAGCAGTGCTTAATAGCAGATACAGAATCCTCAAACTTTTACCTTTACTTTTAGGATAAGATATTAAAACTTTATGTTGTATAGTGCAGGCTTAACAGCATTTAATTGGAACTTGAATTATAGGTACATGATTGGTAAGATGTATAATACTACAACAGTTGATCAAATAATTATAATCATGAAGGGTCTACAGTATTTTAAGGTCTAATAAAGTTGTCACAAGACATAGCTTATTTATATAGTCAGAGACATAGGGGCAAACAAACACACAGAATTGAAGATTCTGACACAGAACAATGGTCATACAATAAGAATGCTGTATAGTGCAGGCAGTTTGGTGTGCTGGGTTGAGGTATGTCTTGTCTCATGTGATGCCAGCTTACTTAAACGGATTGTTCAAGTCACAGGTCATTTTAGCTTTCGCAATTTAACGTATTTTCCATAAATTTCAGAAATTGATAATATGTTTATGGACACCTTGTTTTTCAAGTCTGTCCAGTAAGTAAAGAAATCCATAATTTTGGGAACTATTATTTTGAAGTTGTAATACTTATTTTGTGAAATATGTGGAGTGTAAGCATAAAGATAGTTTTAAATAGCTTTTAAAGGATTGAAGAAAAGGACTGTAGAAGCATCTTGGCTCCCAGGAAACTTGACATCAAATCTTATGTTGCTATAATTAGTGTTTTTTATTTTTCAAGCACCATTAATTTGGAAAAGTTTTCACTTGTCATGTTTCACATCAGTGTCTTAAAGTAAATGTTATGCAGTTTGGGTAGGTTTGAGACTCATTGTCCTTAGTATTTAGTAAAGTAAAGTAAGATGAAGCATGTTGTGAATTTCTGAGTTGAGAGCTCATGAAATATTAAATGTCTGATTTGCAGGTTATGGATTGGCTGGCTTTACAAGATGAAGAAGAGCCTGCCTGATGTAAGAGCTGGTGATGAAATGACTATTATGGAGGTGAGATTTAGTTTTGTCTTTCTGTAATAAAAATAAAGTCCTGTCATAGTTTTTTCAAAAAGTTGTTTCCCATAACAGGACTTGGTTCCAGAGAAAAACAAAGAAGTCACCTGCTGCTGTTACACTTTTAAATGCTGAATAGTAAATGAACTACTCATATAAAAATGTGTCCACAGCATTAGTTGCTTCATTGGCCCACACAGTACATACCATGACTAACACTGATACATGTACCACAACATTCACCTTAATCTTGCATGTATTTTTGCACTTCCAGGAAGGACTGACCCTTCTTTTCCATATTCTTTCACTCTTCTCCAAACTCCCCAAAATTTTGAAGGTAGCATATATTTTTCACAAACCTGTCTTCCTCCATTCATTCCATGTATCCAAACAAACTCAAAACACTATATCCATCCTTTCACTAATGGGAACCACATCTACTTATTTCTGCTTTTCTCACCCTTTCAGTTTTTCTGATGCCTCATATATTGAACCTTTTTTCTTGCATTGACATTCAGCATCCAAATTCCATCATGGAGGTGTGGCTGAACAGTCCCTTCATACATTCATACTTTAGCGTCCATAGACACTCCAGGCCTCTCCATAATTTTTTGGCCTTACATTGTTACCCTCTTTGTAGCACCTATTCTACGAGCTACCTATTCTCTAATCCTTTCACATTCTGTATATTTGCTCCCAAATACCTATACAATGAGCCACTTTTATCTTTACATCCTTATTTTTACTAATTTTCACATACTAACTGTTTTATTCCAAATACTTTCAAACCCTTACTAATTTCTGCAGTGCATCAATGTCGAATTTCCTTTTTTCTGATTTTTTGCATTATACCTTCCCTACAGTGTTAAAACAGTTGGTATACATATAACTTCCTGAGCCAGACCTGTTTTTACATCCTGTCACCTTCCCATATACATATACTCACATGTTTTGCTTCCATTATAAAAATTTATTACTCTCAATAGCTCACTTTCTGTATCATACATCCATAGCAACCTCACCTGTGCATCTATTTTGATTTTATTAACGGTTTTCATGGTTTCATATTTGCACCCACCTTTTTATTTAAACTTTAATAACTGTTTCTTAGCAAACTCTTAATACACACATCCTGTTTTTTTTGTCTAAACCCAACCTGTCCTTCCCCTAGCAGCCTTTCTCTTATATCTACCTTGGTGTACCAGTAACATTCTTCTATATTCTTGGGGTCTCCCTTTTCACCTTTACTTTTATACAACAGAATCATTATCTTCTTTGCCTCAACCAAATACAGTGGTACCGCGGCATACGAAATTAATCCGTTCTGAGGTGGCCTTCGTATCATGAGCTTTTCGTATACTGCATTTTACATGTAAAATGCCTAATCCGTTCCAAGCCCTACAAAACACCCCAGTAAATTTTTATAATAAAGCTAAATTGACCAATAAACAAATGAAATACTACAACAATTTGGACCATTCAATAGCTAACTTAATACGTACTATTACTAATATGTACGTACCTGTAAATAAAGTGTATTATTGTTACATGGTATACAAGAAAAAAATACTGTACGTACATATGTAGTAAAATGTGGAACCTTACCTTTCAAGTGAGGCTATCTCAGAAAGTGGCGACAGAGGAGGAGGACAAAAGGCAGAAAACTTCTTATAGTATGTACACTTAACTTAATGAAACACATTAAAAATGTCAGGAAACATAAACTAAACTTTACGAAACACATTAACAAAACCGTAACACTTAACTTTACAAAAAAAATAAAATAAATTTTTTTTTCTTTTTTTGATTTTGACTTTTTTATTTATTTATTTTTTCTTTATTTATTTATTTATTTTTTTTTTTTTTTTATACAAAATTTTAATTTCTTTATCACTTATAACTTTCTGTTTTTTCGGAGTATCAATTGAATCTTCCTTTTTGCTTACTCCTACTAAAGGCCTCTTTAAAAAATAACTATCTTAGGAAGATTGCTTCTGCCTGCTTTTCACAATATTCCTGAAACGACTGAGGCAAACGTCATCGAACTGCGCAAGCATACGACCTGTGTAAGCCTTTTCGGGGTGTCTCTTTTCTACGAATGATTGCACATTATGAAAAGCAGCTAGAGCATCCTTAATTTCTGCCGTTGTCATAGGGTCATCCTCCTCCTCCTCGCCGCTGCTAGAGAACTCTTCTTGAACGACTTTATGTTGCATGGCCTCCAACTCCTTCAGATCATCCATTGTAAGCTCCTCTTGGTGGTTCTCGAGAAGGTCATTGATGTCCTTGTTGACGACCAGCCTCATGGACTTGCTGAGTGCAACGATCTCGTCAAGATCTGGTTGCGAAACAGTTTCAGGATCGTCAACTGTTCCTGAATCTGTAGCACCAGCTTCGCACATGTCGAATCCCTCGAAGTCTCGGGCAGGTACGGCATCAGGCCAGAGTTTCCTCCACAAAGAATTTAAGGTTCGCCTCGAAACCCCCTGCCAAGCTTGACCAATGAGTTAGATGCACGTGACGATGTTGAAATGCTCCTTCCAAAATTCTCGCAAGGTGAGGTTTGTGGTATCGGTGATGTCAAAACATCTCTTGAAAAGATGTTTCGTATACAGCTTCTTGAAGTTCAATGTCACTTGCTGGTCAATGGGCTGGAGGAGAGGGGTGGTGTTAGGCGGGAGATAAAGAACCTTGATAAACGAATACTCTGCTTGGATATCTTTCTCGAGGCCAGGAGGGTGAGCAGGGGCATTGTCCAACAACAGCAGACATTTCAGAGGGAGGCGCTTTTCTTCCAAGAATTTCTTCACTTTTGGGCCGAAACACAATTTACTCACTTGGTGAACAAAAGTCTCGTTACCCAGGCTTTCGCATTAGCTTTCCACATCACTGGAAGCTTCTCCTTTAGCACTTTGTGGGGCTTGAAGACTCAAGGAGTCTCCGAATGATAGACAAGTAGGGGCTTCACCATGCAATCCCCACTGGCGTTCGAACAAAGTGCGAGGGTAAGCTTGTCTTTCATAGGCTTATGCCCGGGTATCTTCTTCTCTTACTCCGTGATGTACGTCTCTTACTCTGTGATGTACGTCCGACGAGGCATTTTTTCCAAAAAAGGCCAGTCTCATCACAGTTGAAAACTTGCTGAGATCTGTAGCCCTCCTTGATTGTCATCTCATCAAACGTCTTAGTAAAGTCTTTGGCTGCTTTCGTGTCCAAGCTGGCCGCCTCCTCATGCCACACCACCGAATGGATGCAGTCCGTTTACGGAATTTTTTGAACCACCCATGAGAAATCTTAAAGTCTGGGGTTGGCGCCGATGTCCCTTCTCCTCTGTCGTCTTCAGCCTGGGCAATCAAATCGCCGAAAATAGCGCTGGCCTTGTGGCAGATTGCCGTCCCAGTTATCGTATTGCCAGCGATTTCTTTGTCTTTTATCCAGACAAGAAGCAGCCTTTCCTTCTTGTCGTGCACGTTACTCCTCTTGCTAGACAAAATAGTGACGCCTTTGGAAGGTGTAGCTGCTTTGATGGCATCCTTCTGCTTAAGGATGGTGCCTATTGTCGATGGATTTCGGCCATATTCCATAGCGATCACACTCAATCGCATGCCAGCTTCATAGTTTTTAATTATCTCCATCTTTGTCTCCAGAGAAAGCATCCTCTTCTTTCCTACTTCAACTTTCTTGGGACCCATGACTGCGTATATACTGTACGTAATTAAGTTATGTAGTATGTATACGTATGTAGTAAAGTTCTCACACAACACGATAAAGTAGTACTACAACGCAATCACTAACAAATTTACGTTAATACAGGCAGTCCCAGGGTTACGACGGTCTCGGCTCACGACGTTCCGAGGTTACTACGCTTTTCAATTATATTCATCAGAAATTATGTCCAGGGTTACAATGCATGTTCCAGGGTTACGACTCATGTTCCAGAGTTACAACGCCTACAAACGCTGATCTGGCAGATGAAATATGACCAAAAATGCAAAATAATCAATATTTAAAGGTTTTTTTAATGAAAAATGCAATAAGAATGCAGTTTACATAGTTTTGAATGCACCTAAAGCATTAAAAGTAAGGTTTTCTTAGGATTTTTGACAATGTTCCGGCTTACAACGATTTTCGGCTTACGATGTGTCTCAAGAACGGAACCCCCGTCATAACCCGGGGACTGCCTATAAACGAAATCATATAGAACGAACTAATTCCGCGTGCTTACGATAACGATGATGCCGCCGAGTGGCTGAAAAAGCATGCCGCTATGTAGATGCATGATGGGATCATGGGAGAGATATTGACTAATAGGAGAGCAGGATCTTATGGCAGTGACTAGCATCAGGAACCAATGGGAGAGTGGGAGGATAATGGCGAGTCTACTCAGTTGGCGGCGCGCGAGTTTTAAAATTGTTATCGGTGGTCCGGGCGAATCTCGGGACTTTACCACAGCAACAACTTTTCGTATCCCCTGAACTATTTTCGTATGTAGAGCAAAAAAAAAAAATCTTCGTATTTGCTTTCGTATCTCGAGCTTTTCGTAAGTTGAGCCTTTCGTATGTCGTGGTACCACTGTACGTATATGTTTTATATACTACATATGATATTTTGATTGTAGAAATTGTTTTCAGTTATCTTAAATGAGGAATACGGCCAACCCCCCATGTTCATGTTCTCAAGATTTACAGACTCGCCTATTCGCTGATTTTCTGTAAAGTGTATCTATAAATTATTTGCAAAAAATTTGGCAATTCGCAGGCTTTTTTCGTCAAAAAATAATCAGTAATTTGTGTTTTTATACATGCAACTTACCCGGCAGATATATACTTAGCTATAGACTCCGTCGTCCCGACAGAATTCAAAACTCGCGGCACACGCTACAGGTAGGTCAGGTGATCTACCATTCCCGCCGCTGGGTGGCGGAATCCCAACCATTCCCGTTTTCTGAGCCAGATTTTCTCTGTCGCTGAGGCCGGCAACAACTGGTTTGGTCTCTCCTGATTGGAATTCTGCTTATTTGCCGAGAATTGGTTGGACTCATTTGGTGAAGTACTCTTGTTTATTCTTGGATTGGCATACGGTTATTTTGGACTGGATTAGGACTTGGATTGGTTTTTTCTATTAAGATGGCTGAAGTTAAAGTAACACCTAAGTTTAGGGTTTGTGCAAGGGAAGAATGCAGAACTAGGTTGTTTAAAGCAGAGGTAGATCCTCATACACTTTGTAGTAAATGTAGAGGTTCTGAATGTGCATTTGATAGAACTTGTGCTGAATGTGAAGGGCTTACGGAGCAAGGATGGAAGGATTTAGCTTCTTATATTAAGAAAAGAGAGAAGGATAGAGCTAGGAAAGCGTCAGCTAGAAGCTCGAGTAGATCTTGTTCTTTTGAGCCTGAATTAGAAGCTAACAAGCTAGATGATGTTTCTCCCATAACCTCAGCCCCTTCTCCCTGTGTTGAATCTAAGGATTCATTTTCAGAAATGGAAAAAATGAGATCCTCGATCAGGGAGCTTCAGGAGCAGCTTAAAGCTATGGAAACACAAGGTAAGAGTGTCAGTGAATACAGTGACCCCAGTGCAGTGGAGGGGGCGTCTGATCGGCTACGCATTGCTCCTAGGCCTAGACCGCTTCCAAACTCCCAGGACCAGGGGAGGAGGAATGTCAAAAGCCGCAGGGAGGATGTGGAGCATCCCCAACGATCAGGCGTCCCCTTCGGCAGATTCCTGAAGTAACGACCCAGGCTGCCTTGGATAGCCGTAGAAAAGGCATCCTGGAAGAGTGTTTTTCTGCGTCGGACTCCTCCTCGTCCAGGCGTGGATGGAGCTCTGCATCGAAGTCTCGTCCTCTGAAGAGATCGTGGGTAGCGCCGAAAGGAGACGCTTTTGATTCAAGCCCAGAGCGCTTTCCAGAGGATTTTCCTTCGACTAGTAAGAGGCAAGAAGACCGTCTCCAGCGCCTCAAGACCCGACTAAGCTTTTCCTGCTTAATCTACAGGAACCAACAAATATCCTCCTTGGTAGGCGCTCTACATAAGGATTCGTCTCGAAGGAAAGACTCCTCCCTTCCAGTGAAGAGATCGAAGTTTTCTTCTCCTGGTAGGAGAGAAGTTGCTCACTCTAGCAGGCGCTCGTCACCGGAGAGACTCTCTCGTTCTCCCTTTAAGCGATCCTCTCCTATGTATAGGAAGAAAGTTCCCAGCGGTAGCCGCTCGCAGAGCAAACGATCAGCTACGTCTCTTAGGAGAAGTCAGGAGTCTGGACTCCTCTTCTGAGGATCAGGATAGGCGTCAAGAGCCTAAGAAGCAGGAGATTTTTAGACACAAAGAGTTCACAGAGCCTAGTAGGCGCCAAGAATATTAACAGGCGTATAGAAGCCTAACAGACGCCAGGAGTCTAGTGAGAGGCGTCAAGAACCTACCCAGGAGTCACGACAAGCGCCAGGAGTCAGCAGGGGCCAGGAATCAAGCAGGCTTCAGGAGTCGAGCATGCGTCAGGAGTTGGGTAGCGCAAGGAGTCTAGCAGACGCCAGAGTCGAGCAGGCGTCAGGAGTCGAGTAGGCGCCAGGCTCCTTGTACGAGCTTAGGTCAGAGTAAGACCCCTTTGCACTATATGAGTTCTTCGGAGAGTAGGAGCCCTTCACCTGGTAGGAAACAGGTTCCTGAGAGGAGATCTCGTGCGATTACGAACTCTATTGCGCCTTGTAGTAGCAAGGATTTATCACACGGGCGACGTTCCTCTTCTTTTGACAGAAGTCCCTCGACTACTAAGAACCGCTCTTCTACGAAAGGATCTCCTACAGCCGGAGACTTAGAAGAAAAAAAAAGTCTCAGATGAAGAATTACCAGTGGATGTAGTAGTCTCTGATTATAAGAGATTGTCCTTGTTGTTGTTGCAGGAGTCGTTCGGGGATAACTTCAACCAGCGGATCCGCCCTCTCCAGGATCTTTGTTATCAAGCACGAAGTCTCCAAAAGCATCCTCATTTGTAAAAAATGCGTCCAGCCCTTAGTATGAAAAGCAAAAGCATTCAAAGGCTTTGGAGAAATGGCTTAAGAATAAAAGAGAGGTGGCAAGACTGGTTTTTTCATGCCCTCCTTCAAAGTTAACGGGTAAGCCTGGAAGATGGTATGATACCCAGGAACCTATGGGTTTAGGACTGCCTTCATCGGCAGACGCAGATTACGCTTCCTTAGTAGATTCGTCAAGGAGGCGCGCTCTACTATCAGCAAAAGCTACTTGGGGGATGTGTGAACTGGACCATCTACTAAAGGGACTCTTTAGGACACTCGAAGTATTCAATTTTATGGACTGGGCTTTGGGAGCCCTTGCGAAGAGAGCCCAAGATCCCGAATTTGTCACTATGGACGAATTATCGAGTGTATTATCTTGTCTGGACAGAGCGGTGATGGACGGTTTCGGTGAAGTGGCTGCTCTTTTTGGATCGGGAGTTTTGAAAAAGAGAGCAGTGTAACTTTTTTCTTTTCCTGTCCAAGTCAGTATCTCCTCTACAGAGGTCGGCCTTGCTATATTCGCCACTTTCTAATCACCTTTTCCCACAGGACACGGTGAGGGATGTAGCAAAATCATTAGCTGGAAAAGCTACACAGGATCTACTGACACAGTCAGCAAAGAGGTTCAAGCCTGCTGTTCCTTTTCAAAAGAAGGATAAAGCACCTCTTCAGCAGCCCTTTCGAGGAGCCTCTTCCTCCTCAAGAACCCCTTTTAGAGGTAGAAGACCGGATACCAGAGGAAGACCTTCCAGGAGACCCGCAAGGGAAGGCAAAATGAAGAAGAAGTCCTCCAGATAGCAGTAGGCGCCAGACTGTCGAACTTTGCCAGAGTCTGGGCGAAGAGAGGGGCGGACAGCTGGACCCTCTCTATCCTCGAGAGAGGATACCTCATCCCCTTCAGGGAATATCCTCCCTTAACAAGAACTCCAAGGGAGTTAACAGCGAGATACAAAGATCCTGCCAAGAGTCAAGCTCTCCTGCAAGCAGTAGAACTTATGTTGCAGAAAAGGGCAATAGAACCGGTTCAAGATCTCCATTCACCAGGTTTCTACAACCGTCTATTCCTGGTACCAAAAGCCTCGGGCGGGTGGAGGCCGGTTTTGGAAGTAAGTGCGCTGAACGTCTTTGTGATAAAGAAGAAGTTCTCGATGGAGACCTCTTCCTCTGTACTTTCTGCTCTTTGTCCAGGGGACTGGATGGTATCCCTGGACCTTCAAGATGGCCAATAAGTTTCCAATGTGCCAATTGCATCCGGCATCAAGGAAATACCTAAGATTCATGTCACAGGGAAGAGTGTTTCAATTTCGAGCGCTTTGCTTCGGACTATCGACGGCCCCGCAAGTCTTCACGGGTATCCTAAGGAATGTGGCGCATTGGCTACATTTAGAAGGGATCAGAATCTCGATGTTTTTGGACGACTGGCTAATACGAGCAAGTCGAAGGAACAGTGTCTGGAGGACCTTTCGGTAACGTTAAAGATGACGCAGTCATTGGGACTCCTAGTCAACCTCGAGAAGTCCCAGCTGGATCCCCAGCAGAACATAGTTTATCTGGGGATCAGATGGATTCTCGGGGTTTTCTAGCGTCTCCATCAACAGAGAGAATAGAGCGCTGCCTTACAAAGGTGTCAGTATTTCTAGGGAAAGAGCATTGCTCCGCGAGGAGTGGATGAGTTTGCTGGGAACCATTTCCTCGTTGGAGCAGTAGGGAGACTGCACCTAAGACCCTTCCCCATCAGTATTATCTGAAGGAGAACTGGGATCAAAGTTCCCAGGACCTCGAAGAATCATTCAGGATACGGACAAGGTCAAACAAGATCTTCGGTGGTGGTTAGACCCGAAGAAACTCGGTCAAGGAATATCCTTACACATAAAGAGCCCTCTCCGAGCGTTGTTTGCAGACGCATCGGACGTAGGTGGGGAGCAACGTTGGATTCGCAAGAAGTGTTGGGAACCTGGGAAGGAGCTCAGGTGTCCTGGCACATAAACAAAAAGGAACTGAAAGCCATTCACCTAGCTCTCTTGCACTTTCAAAAACAGATCTCAGGATCGATCATTCAGGTCAATTCTGCAACAACGACAGCCCCTAGCATATATCAGAAGCAAGGGGGAACTCATTCATTCTCCCTTTTACGACACGCGAGGGAGTTGTTGCTTTGCGCAAGAAAAACAGATCTCTCTTCTAACGAGATTTATTCAGGGAGAGAGAAATGTTCAAGCGGATCTGCTAAGCAGAAGAAACCAAGTGCTCCCCACCGAATGGACTCTCAACCCTCAAGTGTGCGATCAGTTATGGGGGTTATGGGGAAGGCCGAACGTAACTTGTTCGCAACCAACTGGAACAAGAGGTTGGAGAATTATTGCTCCCCCATCGCAGATCCAAGAGCAATAGCGATAGACGGCCTCCTCATGGATTGGAAGGGAATAGACGGGTACGCTTTTCCCCCCTTCAAACTGGTAGGGGAAGTAATAAGAAAGTTTGCCTCCTCAGAGGGAACGAAATTGACTTTGATCGCCCCCTTTTGGCCAGCCCTAGATTGGGTGACAGAGTTGCTGGAGTGGATTGTGGACCTTCCCAGATCGCTCCCACTAAGGAGCGATCTTCTCAAACAACCCCACTTCGACAGGTATCACAAAAACCTCCCCGCTCTAAGTATGACTGCCTTCAGACTATCGAAGGACTCGTTAGAGCGAGGGGTTTTCTCGCGAAGCTTCAAAAGCAATCGCAAGAGCCAGGAGACCATCCACATTACGGGTGTACCAGTCGAAGTGGGAGGTGTTTAGAAGATGGTGCAGGACGCATGAGGTATCCTCTTCCAGTACCTCTATAACCGACATTGCAAATTTTCTTCTTTACCTTAGAAGAAAGTGTGGCCTAGCTGTATCTACGATCAAGGGGTATAGAAGTATGCTGGCCTCGGTTTTTAGGCATAGGGGTCTGGATGTGTCGGACAATAAGGATCTACATGACCTTATTAGGTCTTTCGAGACCTCAAAAAGTCAGAATAATAAAAATCCCAGTTGGAACTTGGATATAGTGCTTCATTATCTGATGTCTGAAAAATTCGTACCTTCCAATAATTCTTCTTTTAGAGATTTGACAAGGAAGTCTCTATTCCTGTTCGCCTTAGCCACGGCAAAAAGGGTGAGTGAGCTTCAAGCGTTAGAGGGCAGAGTGGGTTTTAAGAAGGAGGCTGCAATTTGCTCTTTTAAGCCTCTCTTCTTAGCCAAGAACGAAAACCCATCAAAACCGTGGCCTAGAAGCTTCGAAGTGAAGGCACTCTCTTCTCTTAACGAACAGGAGAAGACCCTTTGTCCAGTAAGAGCGCTAAAATTTTATTTACAAAGAAAGTCTCTTTTGGGAGGTACGCAGGAAAGTCTTTGGTGTTCGGTCAAGGATCCTACAAGGCCAATATCAAAAAACGCCCTTACGTTTTTCATTAAGACATTATTAAGGAAGCGCATCTCCTTAATAGCAACCTCAATGGCTTTTCATAAAACGTGGTCTTCAAAATCTAATTGAATCCACGTATTGGAAGTGTAACTCAGTGTTCGCCTCTCATTATCTAAGGGATGTGAGAGTTACTTATGAGAAGTGCTTTTCACTGGGAGCGTATGGTTTCCGCGGATTTAGTGCTGGGAGGAGGAGCTGAGGTTAATCCTAATTAGTTTAGGTTATGTAATTTTAACATTATGGTGTTTGGTTTTTAATGTTGACTGAAAGAGGGTATAGGAATAACCCCTTTCAGTTCCTAGATTTAACATGGTTAGGAAGGTCAGGTGGTCGGGATTAACTTTTGGTCTCCTCGTTGTGCATTATGTAAAGCCTAAAGCTCTGTCATGTAAGAGGGCTAGCCCCCATTGATAAGATACAGGTCAGGCTCTGCCATGTAAGCGGGGGTAAGCCCCATTGGTACGATCCATGCAGGTTCTGTCGCGTAAGCGGGGACTAGCCCCCATTGACATGATCCAGAAGGGCTGTTCGGTCATAGGTTGTTTACCTCACTGAAGCTCTTGAGGCATGCAGACTAAATGACAGTAATCATGAAGTCTTCGGCCCAAACAGGTAAGAACCAAGGATTGATATCCTACAACAATTGTTGTTTCCCGTTATAAAATATATATATAGCTGTCTCTCACCCTCCACCAAGGGTGTCAATCAGCTAAGTATATATCTGCCGGGTAAGTTTGCATGTATAAAAATGATATTGTTAAGATACAATGAAGTTTTATACATACTTACCTGGCAGATATATACGATTAAGGGCCCACCCAGCCTCCCCTCAGGACAGACAGGGGTAAGAGAAAATCTGGCTCAGAAAACGGGAATGGTTGGGATTCCGCCACCCAGCGGCGGGAATGGTAGATCACCTGACCTACCTGTAGCGTGTGCCGCGAGTTTTGAATTCTGTCGGGACGACGGAGTCTATAGCTAAGTATATATCTGCCAGGTAAGTATGTATAAAACTTCATTGTATCTTAACAATATCATATTTTTGTTAATTTCATGAATAAATAGATTTTTTTATAATAAGATAATGATTTACCATCAAGTAATATTAAGTTTAATATAATTAACCCTTAAACCGCAGACTGGACGTATTTTACGTCGACATTTTTTGTCTCTCGGGTGCCGACTGGACGTATTTTACGTCGACATACAAAAGTTTTTATAAAAATTCGCGGAAAAATACTTTTAGGCCTACCAGCCAAAAACTCTTGAATCACGCGCCTTGTGGGATGCTGGGAGTTCACGGATCAAGGTGTGTTTTTGTTTACAATGGATACGCAGGCGCGCAAGCGCGAATTTCTTTCTTGCCGCACTAAAAAGTATCTGTGACATCTTGGAAATTATTTCGTCACTTTGACATAATTTTTTTACCATTTTAAATTAGCCGTTACATGGAGTATTATATATGAAAATGTGCGCATTTTTATGTAGAATACAACAAAAAAATACTCATGATTGTAGCTTGTATGAGTTTTGAGATATTTTCATATAAATAACGATAAGTGCCAAAATTTCAACCTTCGGTCAACTTTGACTCTACTGAAATGGTCGAAAAACGCAATTGTAAGCTAAAACTCTTATATTTTAGTAATATTCAATCATTTACCTTCAATTTTGCAACTAATTGGAAGTCTCTAGCACAATATTTCGATTTATGGTGAATTTATGAAAAAACAAAACTTTTTCCTTACGTCCGCAGGCGGTAACTCTTCCGAAAAAAATCATACATGCGATTGTGGTAATGTTTGCACCATTTTAAATTAGCCGTTACATAAAGTTTTTATATGAAAATGAAAGAATGTGCAATGTCATGCACAATACAACTAAAAACAACCCATGGTTGTAGCTTTTATCAATTTTGAAATATTTTCATATAAAAAAAATGATAAGTGACAAATTTTTCAACCTTCGGTCAACTTTGACTCTACCGAAATGGTAAAAAAACGCAATTGTAAGCTAAAAACGCTTATATTCTAGTAATATTCAATCATTTACCTTCATTTTGCAACAAATTGGAAGTCTCTAGCACAATATTTCGATTTATGGTGAATTTATGAAAAAAAATAACATTTTCTTTACGTCCGCGCGGTAACTCTTCCGAAAAAATCATATGTGCGATTGTGGTAATGTTTGCACCATTTTAAATTAGCCGTTACATAAAGTTTTATATATGAAAATGTGCGCAATTTCATGTATAATACAACCAAAAATAGTTGAAGGTTGTAGCTTTTCTCATTTTTAAAATATTTGCATATAAATCACGATAAATAGAAAAAAAACCACGTTCGGTCAAATTTGACTCTACCGAAATGGTCGAAAACGCAATTGTAAAATAAAACTCTTACAGTCTAGTAATATTCAGTCATTTATCTTCATCTTGAAACAAATTCAAAGTCTCTAGCACAATATTCAAATTTATGGTGAATTTAAAAAAAAAAACTTTCCTTCCCTCCGCCACAAATCTCCGAAATGCGTAAGTCCCATTCGCGGAATATTTGCTCCATTTCATATTAGGCATTTCATAGAGTTTTATATATGAAAATGTGTGCAATTTCATGTAAAAAATAAAACGAAAAAATATTTGAAAGTTGTAGCTTTTCTTATTTCCGAAATAATTGCATATAGAAAAATATATATAAAAAAAATTTGACATTTGGTCAACTTTAACTCGTCAGATATGGTTTGAAAACTGCATTTGTAAGCTAATATTCTTACAGTATAGTAATATTCAATCATTTGTCTTCATTTTGAAAGAAATTGGAAGTCTCTAGGACAATATTTAGATTTATGGTGAATTTTTGAAAAAAATATTTGTTTACGTCCGCGCGTTACGAATTCATGCATTATTTTGTAATAATATTTTCTCTGTGTTGCTTTTATCGTTTTACAATTGTGTTAATACCAAAATGATTGCAATTTAGTGTACATTACAACGAAAAAAAAAGTAACTTGTTACCTTTAACCGTTTTGCGCACAGCACGATTTGAATACAATTATATATGAAATTTCGTTTTTGCGCTATCATATATCGCATTATTTATATATGATAATGATCATTTTTTTCATTTCTGATGGTTGGATACTAAACTTCAGGAAATGACAAAAAAAGGAGCCAAAAATGAACTCTTAATCTTAAAAACTAAGCGCGCTGTGATTTTTTGAAAAAAAATATTTTTTCCGCTTCCTCGCTCACTCTGAAACGTCTCCGGCACACAGGAGACATTTTTTTTTTTTACCGCTTCGGCGTTTAAGGGTTTAAATAATAATAAATAAAAATAATAATTTCTCTCTCTCTCTCTCTCTCTCTCTCTCTCTCTCTCTCTCTCTCTTACTGAGATGAGGGAAGGGTTATGGGTACATACGTTTATTTTGTTTTGTATGACAAATAAATTATTTACCTAATAATAAGCACTAATTTTCAAATGATAATCATAATAATACAGTGGTAACTTGTTCGTTGAGCATTTTTTATGTGGCACATTCCGTTTTTCAAACGAAATTTTAGAGAAGCTTTTTTATCATTTGCCGAACAAATTCTCATACTTTGAACTGATCGATTATCTTGTTTATACTTGATTATCTTGATTATATGTGTATTTGATGACCTACAGCATTTTATAAGAAATACTGTATTACAGTGGTCCCCCTGTATTTGCGGGGGATGCGTACCAGACCCCCCCCCCCCCCCCCCCCCCCCCCCCCCCCCCCCACCCCCCCCCCCCCCCCCCCCCCCCCCCCCCCCCCCCCCCCCCCCCCCCCCCCCCCCCCCCCCAGTGAATAGTTAGAACCTGCGAATGTTTGGAACCCCTATAAAAATGCTAAAAACAGCCTATTTTTGTTAGTTAAAACTCAAGAAAAACCCACTAAAGATTTTCCTATATGGTTTTAATAGTTTTATCACAAAAAGTGCACTTTATGATGAAATTCATAAAAAAAACCCAGGAATTTGTGGATATTTATCATAGAAAAATACCACAAATGCGCGAATTTTCCGCGAATAATGCAGGGTAAAGTTCCCGAGAGAAATCCGCGAATGTGTGAGTCCGCGAATCTGGATAATGCAAATACGGGGGTCCACTGTACATGTTTTTTCATTTACAATTTATAGTTTAATGATAACTGTCTGTATTCGACAAAATAAATTAAAGAATAAAGCACATCAATATACAATTTAGCATAAGAGATGTACAAAATTGTACAATACTGCGGTGACGTCACATGCGGCTGACTTGAGACTGAACGATATATTGTGGAGAGAAGGAGAAGAGAGAGTTAACTCCTAAACGCTTAATGGACGTATTTTACGTCGACAACAATTGTATGTCGGGTGCTTTATTGACGTAAAATACCTTAACGCTAAAAAGCTTTTTTAAATATTTGCGGAAAAATAGTTATAGAGCCTACTTGGCAAAAAATTTGAATCACGTACCTTGAGGGATGCTGGGAGTTCATGGATCAAGCTGTTGTTTTGTTTACAAGCGTTACCCAGGCACGCATGCGCGAATTTCTTTCTTCTCGCACTAAAAAGCATCAGCAACATATCTAAGAAATATTAGCCGTTACATAGAGTTTTATATATGAAAATGTGTGCAATTTCATGTAGAATACAACTAAAAACAACCCATGGTTGTAGCTTTTATCAGTTTTGAAGTATTTTCATATAAATAACGATAAGTGCCAAAATTTCAACCTTTGGTCAATTTTGACTTGACAGAAATGGTCGAAAAATGCAATTGTAAGCTAAAACTCTTACATTCTAGTAATATTCAATCATTTACCTTCATTTTGCAACAAATTGGAAGTCTCTAGCACAATATTTTGATTTATGGTGAATTTTTGAAAAACTTTTTCCTTACGTCCGTGCGGTATCTGTCGAAAAAAATCATAAATTCTTTCGTAAGATTGTCGTAATGTTTGCACCGTTTTATATAAGCCGTTACATAAAGTTTTATATATGAAAATCTGTGCATTTCATGTAGAATACAACAAAAACAACCCATGGTTGTAGCTTTTATCAGTTTTGAAATATTTTCATATAAACAACGATAAGTGCCAATATTTCAACGTTCGGTCAAATTTGACTCATCTGAAATGGTCGAGAAACGTAATTTTAAGCTAAAACCCTTACATTCTAGTAATATTCAATTATTTATTTACCTTCATTTTGTAACAAATTGTAAGTCTCTAGCACAGTATTTTGATTTATGGTGAATTTTTGAAAACAACTTTTTCCTTACATCCGCGCTGTAACTCTGCCGAAAAAATCAGAAATTCTTTCGTCAGATTGTCATAATATTTGCACCATTTTAAATTAGCCGTAACATAAAGTTTTATATATGAATATGTGTGCAATTTCATGTAGAATACAACAAAAAACAACTCATGGTTGTAGCTTTTGTCAGTTTTGAAATATTTCCATATAAATCACGATAAGTGCCAAAATCTCAACTTTCAGTCAAATTTGACTCAACCGAAATGGTTGAAAAATGCAATTGTAAGCTAAAACCCTTACATTCTAGTAATTTTTTATCATTTACCTTCGTTTTGCAACAAATTGAAAGTCTCTAGCACAATATTTCAATTTATGGTGAATTTTGGAAAAAAAATTTTCTTTACATCCTCGCGGTAACAATGCCGAAAAAATCAGAAATTCATCCGTCAGTTTATCGTGTTTCTCGTACGTTTGCTCCGTTTTATATTAGCTGTTACATAAAGTTGAATATATGAAAATGTGTGCAATTTCATGTAGAATACAACAAAAAAACAACCCATGGTTGTAGCTTTTATCAGTTTTGAAGTATTTTCATATAAATAACGAAAGTGTCAAAATTTCAACCTTTGGTCTAATTTGACTCGACCGAAATGGTCGAAAAACACAATTGTAAGCTAAAACACTTATATTCTAGTAATATTTACTCATTTACCTTCATTTTGCAACAAATTGGATGTCTCTAGCGCAATATTTCGATTTATGGTGAATTTTTGAAAAAAAATTTTCCTTACGTCCGCACGGTAACTCTGCCGAAAAAATCAGAAATTCTTTCGTCAGATTGTCGTAATGTTTGCACCGTTTTATATTAGCGGTTACATATAGTTTTATATATGAAAATGTGCGCAATTTCATGTAGAATACAAAGAAAAATAACTCATGATTGTAGCTTTAGCTCTTATCAGTTTTGAAATATTTTCATATAAACAATGATAAATAGAAAAAATTTGACCTTCTGTCAACTTTAATTTGACCAAAATGGTAGAAAACTGCAATTGTAAGCTACAACACTTACATTCTAGTAATATTCAATCAATTACCTTCAATTTGCAACAAACGGGAAGTCTCTAGCACAATATTTCGATTTATGGTGAATTTTTGAAAACAACTTTTTTTTACGTCTGCGCGGTACGAATTCATGCATCATATTGTGATAATATTTTCTCTGTGTTGCTTTGATTGTTTTACAATTTGTTATGTACCAAAATCATCGCAATTTAGTGTACAATAAAACACAAAAAAAAACTAACTCAATAGCTTTAACCGTTTTGCTCACAGCGCGATTTGTATAGTTATGTATGAAATTTTTTTTGCGCTGTCATATTATACAGTATTTATACATATATGATAATGATATTTTTTTCATTTCTGATGGTTGCATACTAAACTTCAGGCAATGACAAATAAAGAGCTAAAAATGAACTCTTAATCTTGAAAACTAAGCGTGCTGTGATTTTTTGAAAAAAAACTTTTTTTTCCGCTTCGGCGCTAACTCCTGAACGCCGCCATGTGAGCGACATTTTCGGAAATACCGGCTCGGCGTTTAAGGGTTAAAATATTACTATATGTATGTAAAAGCAATAACAATTCACATAAAAAAGAATATTTTACAATAAATTTAACAATGATAAAATATGAAAACAATAAAAAATACAGAAGCGATAAAAAGTCTTAATTGAGCCAGTGTTCTGTGTGCTGAGTGAGACAGTGTAGTTTAATCATATTCAACAATATAAATGAAAGAACAAAGGTTTTCACAATAAAATTTAGCATAAAAAGATTAACAAAATCATTCGTCATTGCGGTGATGCACAGCTAACTTGAGGTAGATGGAGGGAGCGTTTATGTTTTTAAGGAATAATGAATTAATAATTCTAAGTTATCATGCCTCATGATATTGTTGAGGAGAGAAGAGACAGTAAAAGCTTTACTATGAATATGTACGTAAAAGCAGTACCACTTCACACAAAAAATATGTTATTTTACAATAAATTTAACAATGATAAAACATGAAAATAATAAAATGCAATACAATGCGCTGAGTGAGGAGATAGAGACTAGAAGAGATGGAAGACAGGGGCTGCTTCCTACTGACTTACCAGCTGAGCTGGGATGATTATTAACCTGTTTCTTTCACTTTCACTCGATTTGCCCAAATCACTTCTTTTTGTTACAGTGAAATACCTATCTAGTAACAGTGTTTTTTACGATCTTTTAGCACTGTATCCTTTCGATTGTTTGTTTAAACAGCTTCCTTGTGACAGAGATTTAATCGCTTTTGTCTTCTTGCATTCTTTACTTATTACTTATTTGTTTGCAAAATCCTCATGTTTATTTTAAATTCTGCCATTTGCCAACAGCAAGTTGATGTATTGCGGCAAAATTAATCTCTTTCATGCACTTAAGATCCAAGTATAAACACATCAACAATCATACATGCTGATTACTCTCTCTCTCTCTCTCTCTCTCTCTCTCTCTCTCGCGGTCTCTCTCTCTCTCTCTCATCTCTCTCTCTCTCTCCTCTCTCTTCTCTCTCTCTCTCTCCTCTCTCACAGACATATGAATGTGAATAAAATTGATTTTGATATTCATATGTCTCTCACAGACATATGAATATGAATAAAATATGAATAAAATTGATTTTGTTATCAACCTTTGCCTAATGCGACCATTTCAGTTACCTCAAAGGCTTCCCGTCTCTCCTCCCTCTATCACCCAGCCAGCCGTTCATCAATTTCACTGAACAGTTCATAAATCGTACACGAAAACATTTTTCCAAAAATTATACTTCATTTATTGTACTGTTTAATTACTTAACACTCTTAATCTAACCTTTGAACACATCAATAAGAGAAAAAAATGTGAAAAGGGGACTTTTTGTTTGGCTGAAATGAATGGATTCTGATTACCTTCATTTCTTATGGAGAAATTTGTTTCATATCTTGAATTAATCGTATTTCAAACAGCCTTCTTGAACAGATTAAGTTTGAAGTCTGAGGTACTACTGTAATGACAGTAATAATAATACTACACTGTTATTACAGTATTTATGTATTTTCATGTATGGACACTTACCTGGCAGGTATATATATAGCTATATTCTCTGTTCGCACTGGCAGAATTTTCAAAACTCGCGGCAACCGCTAGATCACTGGTAGTTCAGGTGATCGCCACCCCGCTCCCGTGGCGCTGGTGCTCGGAATCATTCCCATTTTCGTCAGATTTTTTTCTGCCACTGAACCGGCAACATCGTTGTTGGTTCCCTGCTAGAATTCGAAACTCGTTAGCTGACTTTCGCTGTACTTGGATGCTTTATTGGGTATCGTATTGGAAAGTTGGATTGGCAATCGCAATTGGAAGTTATTATAATGTCTGATTCTGGTATAGTATTTCGAGTGTGTATGAAAGAAGGGTGTAAGGTGAGACTGCCGAAAGCTTCGGTAGACCCTCCACACAGTATGTAAGAAGTGTAGAGAGGTTTTGTGTACTTGGGGATAATAGATGTAATGAGTGTGAAAGTTTAAATGAGAAAGAATGGAAGACTTTCACCAAATATGTTGAGAGACTTGAAAAGGATAGAGTAAGAAGATCGGTGTCTCGGAGTGAGAGGTCAGGTTCTTCTAGTAAGGCCTTGAATACTTCTGTTATGTCTCCCCCTTCTTCCCAAGTAGAAGTTGTTAATCCTTCTCCTCAGGTATCTCCTGCGCCCGCTGCTGTTTCTGAGGATACTAATATTGTGAAAGTGTTTGCCGCCCTTGCGTCCATGGGCGATCAGATTCAGCGTCTTACAGACAAAGTGGGTACGTTTGAAAGTGTCGTGTAGTGGAGGGGGCGGCTTGATCGTCTCACTCGTGCTCCTAGACCTAGGCCTCTGCCAAGCTCCCAGACCCAAGGGAGAAGGCATGTCGACAGTCGAACGGGAGGCGAGAGGGGTTCCCTTACGATCAGTCGTCCCTTCAGGCAGTCCTGTTGCGTCCCAGGCTGCAGCAGTGCGCCATAGAAAAGGCGACACTGGGAAGTGTTTTTCCTCGACAGATAGTGCTGCGTCAGGCAGGTATGGACGTTATGCGGAAGCTTCGCGTCCTCTGAAGAGGACGCATAGACCTACGTCTTCTCAAGATGAACGTTACCCGCAAGAACGGTGGAGTAGTCCCGAGATTTTCTCTTCTAGTGATGAGGAAGAGGTGGTTCCGATTAAAAGGAGGAGATCCGTTAAGTCAAGACAAGACGCAAGACCTCATGAGTACGACGGTTCTCGGGATAGGAGCTCTCCGTCTGAATACGGAGCAGTCTCTCCGATATCTTCTCCTTATCGTAGGACTCAAGATCGAGTTTCTCGTGTTGATGATACGTCCGTCGTCGTTCTCCGCTGGCTCAGACTTCCCGCCAGGAAGCAGAGACTAGGAACTTCCTTGAAGAGATGCAAGGAAGGTTAGCTGATTTGGTTAAATCGTGGGGAACATCGGAACTTCCTCCTACGAGGCGTAAGGACGCATCTCTCCCATCAGTCGTCTAAGAGGACGCATGATGGTTGGCCTACTTCTCGTCAGGCTTCGGAGTCTCGGGCAGGACGCAAGTTACGGGAGCAGACGCAGGACGCAAGTACAGAACAGGAAGCAGGACGCAAGTTTTCCGGAGCAGGACGCAGGACGCAAGCTTCCGGAACAGGACGCAGGACGCAACCTCGGAGCTCAGAAGGACGCGGACGCAGGCGGCAGGAGCCGTTTTCTTCCCGCGAGGTTGGAGAAGATTTTCTGCAGCAAGACCTGGGTTTACAGGATGTGTCTTCGGCAGAAGAGGAAATAGAAGACTTAGAATCTGAGGAAGGAAAAGAAGGTGAAGCACCTTCTTCAGATTATAAGAAATTGACGAATTGCCTTCTTTCACTTTTTGGAGGGGATTTTCAGCCTGCAGCTCCAACATCTCCCCTTTCTCAATTCTCCAAGAACAAAACTCCGAAGAAGTCCTCGTTTTTGAAGATGAAATTTTCGATTACGGCTAAGAAGGCGCTTCAAAGAATTGATACGTGGTTGAAGGAAAAGAGGGAAGCGGGCAAGACTGTGTTCTCTTTCCCTCCTGCCAAATTGGCATCGAAGTCCGGAATTTGGTATGCGACAGGGGAAAATCTCGGCCTGGGAGTGCCTGCCTCCTCCCAGGGGGATTTTTTCCAACATTGTTGACAGTTCCCGCAGACATGCCTTGAATTCGGCAAAGTGTGGTGGTCTCCATCAGAATTAGATCATCTCTTGAAAGGGATTTTCCGGACCTTCGAGGTTTTTAATTTTTTGGATTGGTCCTTGGGAGCTCTGGAAAGGGACGAACAGTGAGGGGAAGATAATGAAGCAACGGCTTCTCAACTCCCAAGCAGTATTATGTCCTGCATGGACAAAGCCTTAAGGGATGGAGCGAATGAATTAGCATCTCTTTTCACCGCAGGAGTGCTAAAGAAAAGGTCACTCCTATGCTCTTTTGACTGGCTAAGGGCGTTTCTAACGCCCAGAAATCCGAATTGCTTTTTCTTTTTTCCCCACTTTCTGAGCAATTGTTTCCTGCGGATATTATCAAGGATATTTCGCTTTCCCTAACTCAGAAGGCGACGCAGGATCTGTTAACTTCCTCGGTAAGGAAATTTTTACCCAACAAGGTAGTTAAGAAGACCCTAAGGAATCAAGGCAAGCTAGTCAGCCCTTTCGAGGCAAGTCCTTTTTCTCGTCCGCTTTCAGAGCAAGAAGAGCTCCGTCCAAGAGGGGTTCGAAACCCAGTACTAAACAATGAACAGCAAGTCCTTCAGACATCAGTAGGTGCCAGCTCCAGAAGTTTTTGGGAGATTTGGCAAGAAAAGGGAGCAGATCCTTGGGTAGTCAAGGTGGCAAAGAAGGTTACAAGATCCCTTTTCTAAAGAGACCACCTCTTACGGACATCGCCAAGAGAGCTGGGAGCTCACTACAGCGATCCAGTGAAACAAGAAGCACTACAAGAACAAGTTCTTTCTATGCTCAAGAAAGGAGCAATAGAACCTGTTCTGGATCACTTATCTCCGGGATTTTACAACCGGCTGTTTTTAGTAGCAAAATCCTGGCCCGGGGGATGGAGACCAGTACTGGACGTAAGTCAACTCAATTTATTTGTGGAGAAAACAAAATTTACGATGGAGACGACCGATTCAGTACTGGCAGCGGTACGTCCAGGGGACTGGATGGTCACCCCTGGACCTTCAAGACGCATATTTTCATATCCCAATTCATGCAAGATCCAGGAAGTACCTGAGATTTGTGATCCAGAACAGGGTTTTTCAGTTCAAAGCCCTCTGTTTTGGACTGTGCACAGCCCCACAAGTTTTTACAAGAGTGATGGCGAGCGTGGCCAAGTGGCTACACATTCTAGGAATAAGAGTGTCTCTATACCTGACGATTGGCTCATAAGAGCCCAATCAAGGAAGCAATGTCCTGGAGGACTTAGAAATGCGTTAACATTAACGAAAGAGTTAGGGTTGATGGTGAACTTAGAAAAGTCGAATATGAACCCCAGTCAGGAGCTAGTTTTATTTGGGGATTCTGATCTCCTCAGTGACTTTTCGGGCTTTTTCCGTCTCCCAACAGACAAGATCTGTGCATCCGGAAAGTGCAAGCCTTCTAGAGAAAGAACAATGTTCAGCACGAGAGTGGATGAGCTTACTGGGGACACTCTCGTCCCTGGAACGGTTCGTTTCTCTAGGAAGACTTCACATGAGACCCCTACAAAATATTTTTGAACCAAGTCTGGCCAAGAAAATCGCAACCAGATTCCTTCCTGTTTCGAATTCCTCGCAAGATCAAAGAGGAGTTAAAGTGGTGGCTAACTCCGGGGAAGAGTTAGCAAGGGAGCGTCTCTCCAGCAAAAGAACCCAGACCATGTATTGTTCTCAGACGCATCGGACGCAGGCTGGGGAGCGACTCGGACTTCAAGAAGTTTCAGGTCGTTGGAGCAAGGAGGAAACGGCTTGGCATATAAACAGGAAGGAACTGATGGCGATTTTCTTGGCCTTGAGGAGTTTCAACGCGGTGATTCGCAACAAGGTGGTACAAGTCAACGCGGACAATACCACAGCTCTGGCGTACATCCGCAAACAAGGAGGGACACATTCAATCTCTCTTTGCAAGTTGGCGGAGGAGATCCTTCTTTGGGCAGAGAAGGAAAACGTAACCCTTCTCACCAGATTCATTTCAAGGGGAGAAGAATGTGAGAGCGGACCTGTTGAGCAGGGAAGGTCAACTTCTATCAACAGAATGGACGCTTCATTTAGAAGTATGCCAGAGTCTGTGGAAATTATGGGGTCGACCCAGTTGGTTAGACTTGTTTGCGACAGCAATGACGAAGAGATTGACGAGTATTGCTCTCCAGTCCCAGACCGTCAAGCAGTCGCAGTAGACGCCTTTCTTCTAGATTGGACGGGGTGACTAGACGTCTACGCCTTTCCCCCGTTCAAGATATTAGGGAAGGTTTTGAAGAAGTTCAGGGAGAGTCAGGGACAAGAATGACTCTCATAGCTCCATACTGGCCGGCCCGAGATTGGTTCACAGAGGTACTGGAATGGACAATAGATGTACCCAATGGACACTTCCAGCAAGAGTAGATCTACTCAAACAGCCTCACTTCAAACAGGTACCACAAGAACACCCTCGCTCTGGGTCTGACTGCGTTCAGACTATCGAAAGACTTGTCAGAGCGAGGGGGTTTTCTAGAGAGGCGGCCAGAGCGGTGGCCGGAGCTAGAAGAGCCTCTACTATTAAGTTGTACCAGGCGAAGTGGGGAAATCTTTCGCAAGTGGTGCAAGAGTCGGAAGATTTCTTCATCCAGTACCTCTGTGACCCAAATTGCCGACTTCCTTTTTATACTTAAAAGAAGGAAATAAAATTGTCAACTCAGACGATTAAAGGGTATCGGAGTATGGTTGGCTTCTGTATTTAGACATAGAGGTCTAGATATTACAAATAATCTAGATCTGAGAGACCTCATAAGGTCTTTTGCAACAAGGAAGGAGCCCCAATACAGAGCTCCGTCCTGGAATCTCGATGTGGTCCTGAAATTTTAGGAACTAGTAAGTTTGAACCGATGGATCAAGCTTCGTTGAGAGATATCACAAAAAAAAGACCATCTTTTTGGTGGCATTGGCCACAGCTAAAAGGCGTGAGTGAGCTACAAGCAATTAGCAAACATATTGGTTGGAAACATGACAAAGCGGTTTGCTCTTTTCAGGAGGGGTTTCTTGGCCAAGAACGAGAATCCAGCTCATCCATGGCCAAGGTCGTTTGAAATTATGGGTCTTCAGATCTAGTAGGACAGGAACAAGAGATAGTTCTTTGTCCAGTAAGGGCATTGCGCTATTATTTGGATAAAAACCAGTAAGATTAGAGGAACTTCAGAATCACTGTGGTGCTCTGTGAAGGACCCTAGCAGAGCAATGACCAAAAATGCTATTGCCTTTTTCCTTAGGGAATTAATTAAAGAGTCTCATATGTTATGCCAAGAAGAAAATTTCGGCATCCTTAAGGTTTAAGGCCACACGAAGTGAGAGCAGTAGCTACTTCGTTGGTTTTTAAAAAGAATATGGCCCTCAAAGATTTAATTGAAACGACGTTTTGGAGGACTAATTCAGTGTTGCAAGTCATTACCTTAGAAACGTCAAAACAACGTTTGACAATTGTCAAACGTTGGGTCCATATGTATCCTCAGGAGCAGTATTGGGCAAAGGAGTTTCACCCCATAACTTACTAACATGCTAGGTATTTTAATGAAGTGGTGTTGTTTTTACGGTTATCTGAGAGGGTGATTTCCTCTTCAGTCTGAAGAAGTGTAGTGTGTTTAGGTTATGTGTGTGTGGTTCAGGTGGTCTAACTTAGCCTAGCATGAATGCCCGTGGTGAGAGAGGGCTAGGGTTTCCTGTCAACAAATTGGTCCCGTTCCAGTTGTCAAGCACCCTTGTATTTAGCTTCATCAACTAATAGGTCACGTCCTAGTTGGAAGCTACAAGGCTTAGCAGGCTAAGAAAGGCACGGAACGCTGAAGTCAGCTACCTTAGCAGGTAAGGAATCTAAGAGTATTTTAAATTTTTAAATTTTTTAAAACTCTTACAATGTTGCTGTCTTTGACCCACCTCCAAATGTGTCAATCAGCTATATATATACCTGCCAGGTAAGTGTCATACATGAAAATGATGTTATTATGATATAACAAAGTTTCATGTATACTTACCTGGCAGGTATATATAATTAAATTCCCACCCACCTCCCCTCAGGAGACAGGGTTCAGAGAGAAAAATCTGACGAAAATGGGAATGATTCCGAGCACCAGCGCCACGGGAGCGGGGTGGCGATCACCTGAACTACCAGTGATCTAGCGGTTGCCGCGAGTTTTGAAAATTCTGCCAGTGCGAACAGAGAATATAGCTATATATATACCTGCCAGGTAAGTATACATGAAACTTTGTTATATCATAATAACATCATTTCTATAGTAAAGTTATTTAAAAACTAAAGAAACAAAACTCAACACCCACATCTCTTG